>NC_066579.1:103781119-104106952 GCF_024323335.1 Lathyrus oleraceus | reverse complement strand
AATAAGGATATAACTCAAATAGGAACATCCATCCCAATATATGTGTTGGGAGGAAACGGAAGAAACCGTCATCCACGAGGATATATCTTAGTGGGGAACTGCAGAAGAAAAGACAGCACATTTTCTGCTTATGGGGCTGACTCTATATGGAGAGATTTTTAACACCCGACATCTGCTTGGGGAGATCTGTAAAGAGATCTATATCACCCGTCGCAGGAGACACGACAAACAAAAGATACATGGCGAAAAATGCAACATGAATATCTGAATGTTTATGAATATGCATGAATATGCGTGATTTATGTTTGATGAATGCTGACAAAACAGACAATTCTAACACAAACAGGTTCAGGAATCAAACGTCCGGTATTATACTTCCAGGGGGAAAACCAGCTGGAGAGCCAATCTGCGGAGATTTATCTGCTGAGAAGCAAAGATCTGCAGGTACTGCTGAAGAAGCAGAGAGTCAGAGATATCAGGAGACGACCCAATCAGGGTACAGAAAGTCACAACGGGCAAAAGAGCCACCAA
Source organism: Lathyrus oleraceus (assembly GCF_024323335.1). Taxonomy (NCBI): domain Eukaryota; kingdom Viridiplantae; phylum Streptophyta; class Magnoliopsida; order Fabales; family Fabaceae; genus Lathyrus; species Lathyrus oleraceus. The sequence goes on along the minus strand of NC_066579.1, from coordinate 104,106,421 downwards.
GACGGATCTGTTGTAGAACAAGAGAAAACCCAAGATATCTGCAAGTTGTAACACCCCAATTAAAATAAGATAATTATTTAATTTAAATTAATATTTTATTTATTAATTTAATTGAATAATTGGAAGTTTGGATTATTATTATTATTTTGGAATAATCATTATTGGGTTATTATTTTATTGGAATAAAATAAGTTGGAATAATAAAAAGTCCCATTTGTGGTAAAAAGGGTTTTCACGTGAAAAGGAACAGAGAAGCGGCTGAAAGTGGAAAAGGCAAAGAGGCAGAGCAAGAGAAGAGGAAAAGCTTGAAGCTAACGGAATTTGCCGGATTGACTCAGGTAAGGGGGGTTTATCATCGATTAACGGGTATTATGGGATGATATGCACTGGGTAGTAATAAACTATTGTTTTACCTCTGATTAGAGTGATGTATGCTGAAAATGGTGAAATATTGGATGAACGAAATTGGGATTTTTTTATCGAAGGAATTCGTAGAAATTACATGTAGTGATGTTAGGATTTGTGAAATCGAATAGGGGATGATTCAGATTAGATGATATGAGTAACATTGTGTGAAATTTGGACTGTGGAAGGGTGAATTGGATAGATCTCGTAGCAGAGAAAGCCATTGCAGATCTGAGAGTTCTGGTTTCTGGTCATACGCGTATGGCACTAGGCAATACGCGTATGAGATGGCTGGTACGCGTATGGAGGAAGCCTTACGCGTATGGGTGAAAAAGATGATAATTTGAACGTAAATTGGTCTCTGTTGGTATGCGTAATGGGAGATTGTTACGCGTAGCATACGCGTATGAGAGTGGGCAGTACGCGTATGGACTTGGTCAAGTTTGGGCAATACGCGTATGGGCATAGGCAATACGCGTATGGGCAGGATTGTGATTTTCTGTGCTGTTGTTGTGCAGTTTTTGGTTGTTTAGGCTGAGTGATGTACTTAGCTGATGTATGATGTAGCAGGGATCATTTCCCGTTGTTTTGAGTAGTATAGGTATTAGTAGAGTGTGCTAATACTGTATTTGATTATGTGGCATGATGTGATATGCTTTTGTGATAAAATGTATTAATGATGTGTGATGATAAGCATGATGCTGTGAATGTATCAGTTATGTATGCAATTGTGAATAGACTGTTTTATGGCTTAGAGTGTGAGCTTATGTCTATTCTTGAATTGTTGCTGTTGTTGTTGCATTGCTAGGTGATTAGCATGCATATTCTAGCCTTCGGGGCTGTAGCTAATTCCCATGGTGAGGAATTAGTGAGTGAATCATTGTGGATTTGTTGTTGATGTTTGCATGCTAGATGATTAGTGTGCATAGTCTAGCCTTCGGGGCTGTAGCTAATTCCCACGGTGAGGAATTAGTGAGTGAGTCATTAGATCTCAAATGAGTGGGACTAGTGAGCTTAGTAGCCGTATCTGGATTTGATCGGTGAGCTTGAACTGTATGTTCAAGAATGGTCGGTACCGCATGTGTGGAGTCTCATTGCATAATGAATGTATGGCATATAATATGAATGGATGTATTCCAGTATTATATGTGTGTTGTGTGTTGTGTTGTTGATGTTGAGTATGGTTGAGATTATACATATGCTATATGTTACTGTTGAATATGATGTTTGAACGGATATTGCCGTTGCTGAGTGCGTAGCCTGATTAGGGTGAATTGATGTGTTATTTACTTAGCATTACATGTTGTTCTATAATGCTTATTATATTGATTGAGGAACTCACCCTTACAACTATTTTTCAGGTAACGAGCAGTGAGTTGAGTAGAAGCTAGTGCTATGGAGTCTAGTGTCGTCCTTAGTGGGTCATGCTCTGGTAGATGTAACATTGGGAGGGGATGTTTGACTATGTTTTAATTTAGTTGTTGATCAACTTTACATGTAATGTAGTACATGATTTGAATGTCGATGTTTTGTATCCGCTGCGAATTATGCAAAAGAGTCTTATTTTGATTTAATAAATGAGCATGACAGGATATTTTGATAATTGTTGTGAAACGATTGTGTGACACCCTTCGGGGCATAATTACTCTGATTGATATGTTATTATTTTAATTAAATATTTTGGGGTATTTAGAAGGGTGTTACATTAGTGGTATCAGAGCATAGTCGGTCGAGTCGAGTCGTAATTATTCTGTTTCCCCTGTACGGGATAGGCGTTGTGTAACCCTATCAGTACTTATTGTTTTAGCTTGTTGGGTTTTCAGAATAGAGATGGCTGGAAGAGGTAGAGATGATGCTGCAATTGCTGAGGCTCTGGGTATGCTAGCTGGAGTACTTGGAGGGAATCCGAATGTTGTGGGAATGGGAGCTGCCCGTTAGTTGAGTGAGTTCCAGAAGAACAATCCTCCAATGTTTAAGGGAGCATACGATCCAGATGGCGCTCAGAAGTGGTTGAAGGAGATCGAGAGGATCTTCAGAGTAACTGAGTGTGCTGATAACCAAAAGGTCAGGTTCGGTACGCATATGCTATCAGAAGAAGCTGATGATTGGTGGGTTGCTACCCGCACTGAGTTGGAAGCTGCTGGAGATGCTGAGATCACTTGGGCTGTGTTCAGAGAGAGATTTCTGAGGAAGTACTTTCCAGAGGATGTCAGAGGAAAGAAAGAGATAGAGTTCTTGGAATTGAAGCAGGGTAACAGGTCTGTTACGGAGTATGCTGCTAAGTTCACAGAGCTGTCAAAGTATTACACTCCCTATGCAGAGGCTACTGGGGAATTTTCAAAGTGTGTGAAGTTTGAGAACGGGTTGCGTCCCGAGATCAAGCAGGCTATTGGGTATCAAAGGATTAGAGTGTTTTCTGATTTGGTTGACTGTTGCAGGATTTTTGAACAGGATTCCAAGGCCAGAGCGGAGAGCTATCAGCAGAGGGTTGATAGGAAAGGCAAGAATCAGATTGATCGTGGAAAACCGTATGCAGCTGGCAAAGGTTTTCAGACGCAGAGTGGGATGAAGAGGCCTAGTGGGGGAGACTCTAGTGCTCCTGTTAAGTGTTATAGATGTGGTCGGGCTGGACATCGTGTCCATGAGTGTACCAGTGCTGAGATGAAGTGTTTCAAGTGTGGAAAAGGTGGTCATTTGGCTGCAGAGTGCCGGTTGAAGACTGTAACTTGTTTCAACTGTGGAGAGTTGGGTCATATCAGTCCACAGTGTCCTAAGCCAAAGAAAGAGAATCAGTCAGGAGGCAAGGTCTTTGCTTTATCGGGTTCTGAGACTTCTGCAGATGATCGGTTGATCCGAGGTACGTGTTATATTAATGGCTTTCCTCTTGTAGCTATTATTGACACCGGTGCTACTCATTCTTTTATATCTTTGGATTGTGCTGTGAAACTTAAGTTAGAGATATCTGAGATGCTTGGAAGTATGGTGATTGATACTCCTGCGAAGGGTTCAGTGACTACTACTTCAGTTTGTCTAAGTTGTCCCTTGAGTATTTTTGGTAGAGACTTTGGGATAGACCTTGTGTGTCTTCCACTAGTGCAGATTGATGTTATCCTGGGTATGAATTGGTTGGTGTTTAACCGAGTTTCTATCAACTGTTTTGGTAAGACTGTGATATTCCCTGAGATTGAAGAAGGAAAGAGTTTGTTTCTATCGGCCAGGCAGGTGAATGAAGAAGTAGCAGATGGGGCGGAGTTGTTTATGCTGTTAGCGACCTTGGAGGCTAAAGATAAACTGGTGATTGGCGATCTGGCTGTGGTGTGTGATTTCCCTGACGTGTTTCCGGAAGAAGTGAATGAATTGCCGCCAGAGCGTGAAGTTGAGTTCTCGATTGATTTAGTACCTGGTACTAGACCGATATCGATGGCGCCGTACCGTATGTCTGCTGTTGAGTTAGCTGAATTGAAGAGTCAGCTGGAAGATCTGTTGGATAAGAAATTTATTCGTCCGAGTGTGTCACCGTGGGGTGCACCAGTGTTGTTGGTTAAGAAGAAAGAAGGTACTATGAGGTTGTGTGTGGACTACAGGCAACTGAATAAAGTGACGATCAAGAATCGGTATCCTTTACCGAGGATTGATGATTTAATGGATCAATTGGTTGGTGCTAGTGTGTTCAGCAAAATAGATTTGAGATCTGGGTATCATCAGATACGTGTGAAAACTGAAGATATTCAGAAGACTGCTTTCAGAACAAGGTATGGACATTATGAGTATTCGGTAATGCCTTTTTGGTGTGACTAATGCGCCTGGAGTATTTATGGAGTATATGAATAGGATTTTCCATCCGTACCTAGACAAGTTTGTGGTAGTGTTTATTGATGACATTTTGGTGTATTCGAAATCTGAAGAAGAGCATGCTGAGCATTTGAGAGTGGTTTTGGGAGTTCTACGAGAAAAGAAGGCTAAACTCTCTAAGTGTGAATTTTGGTTAGAAGAAGTTAGTTTTCTTGGTCATGTGATTTCAAGAGGTGGTGTTGCTGTTGATCCTTCTAAGATAGAAGCGGTGGCTAAGTGGGAAACTCCGAAGTCAGTTTCTGAGATAAGGAGTTTTCTTGGACTTGCAGGTTATTATAGAAAATTCATTGAGGGATTTTCCAAGTTGGCGTTACCGTTGACAATGTTGACTAGAAAGGGGCAAACGTTTGTTTGGGATTCAAAATGTGAAGAAGGTTTCCAAGAGTTAAAGAAAAGGTTGACTACTGCTCCTATCCTGATATTACCGAGTTCGTCGGAACTATTCGAGGTTTATTGTGATGCTTCATTGTTGGGTTTAGGTGGTGTGTTGATGCAGAATAAGCAGGTTATAGCTTATGCTTCGAGACAGCTAAGGGTTCATGAGAGGAACTATCTGACACATGATTTAGAGTTGGCAGCCGTGGTATTTGTTCTGAAGTTATGGAGGCATTACTTGTACGGGTCAAGATTTGAGGTTTTCAGTGACCATAAGAGTTTAAAGTATTTGTTTGATCAGAAAGAGCTGAATATGAGACAAAGGAGATGGTTAGAATTTCTGAAGGATTATGACTTTGGTTTGAATTACCATCCGGGTAAAGCAAATGTAGTGGCTGATGCATTGAGTAGGAAATCATTGCATATGTCTATGTTAATGGTTAAGGAATTGGATTTAATTGAGCAGTTTAGAGACTTGAGTTTGGTGTGTGAGAGTACTCACAATAGTGTTAAATTGGGAATGTTGAAGTTAACAAGTGGGATTCTGGATGAGATCAGAGAGGGTCAGAAATCCGATGTGCATTTGGTTGATAAATTGACTCTAGTGAATCAAGGTCAAGGTGGTGAATTCAGAGTTGATGAGAATGGTGTTTTGAGATTTGGTAATCGGGTGTGTATTCCGGATGTTACTGAGCTTAAGAAGAGCATTCTTGAAGAAGGACATCGTAGTGGTTTGAGTATTCATCCTGGAGCTACGAAGATGTATCATGATTTGAAGAAGTTATTTTGGTGGCCGGGAATGAAGAGAGAAATTGCGAGTTTTGTTTATTCCTGTTTGACTTGTCAGAAGTCAAAGATTGAGCACCAGAAGCCGTCTGGGCTAATGCAACCGTTGGCTATTCCAGAGTGGAAGTGGGATAGTATCAGTATGGATTTTGTTTCTGGTTTGCCGAGGACAAGTAAGAATTTTGAGGCTATTTGGGTGATTGTTGATAGATTGACGAAGTCGGCTCATTTCATTCCGATCAGAATGGATTATCCGTTAGAGAGGCTAGCTGAGTTGTATATTGAGAAGATCGTAAGTTTGCATGGTATTCCGTCGAGTATTGTTTCGGACAGAGATCCTAGATTTACATCGAAATTTTGGGAAGGTTTGCAGAGAGCTTTGGGAACTAAGCTGAGATTGAGTTCTGCATACCATCCGCAGACTGATGGTCAGACTGAGAGGACGATTCAGTCATTAGAGGATCTTTTGAGAGCTTGTGTTTTGGAAAAGGGAGGTGCTTGGGATTGTTATTTGCCTTTGATTGAGTTTACCTACAACAATAGTTTTCATTCGAGTATTGGTATGGCACCGTTTGAAGCTTTGTATGGTAGGAGATGTCGGACACCTTTATGTTGGTATGAGTCCGGTGAGAGTGCTGTGGTTGGACCGGAGATTGTTCAACAAACTACGGAAAAGATTAAGATGATTCAGGAGAAGATGAGAATTGCTCAGAGTCGTCAGAAGAGTTATCATGACAAGCGGAGGAAGTCACTTGAGTTCCAAGAGGGAGATCATGTGTTTCTTCGTGTTACTCCGATAACTGGTGTTGGTCGAGCTTTGAAGTCGAAGAAGTTGACACCTCGATTTATTGGTCCTTATCAGATTTTGGAGAGGATAGGGGAGGTAGCCTATCGTATCGCTTTACCGCCATCGCTTACGAATTTGCATGAGGTTTTTCATGTGTCTCAGTTGAGGAGGTACATTCATGATCCGTCGCATGTAGTCCAAATAGATGATGTACAGGTGAGAGATAACCTGACTGTGGAAACATCACCTATGAGGATCGAGGATCGAGAATTGAAGCAGTTGCGGGGTAAAGAGATTGCCTTGGTGAAGGTAGCTTGGGGAGGACCAGCAGGTGGCAATGTGACTTGGGAACTTGAGAGCCAGATGAAGGAGTCTTATCCGGAGTTGTTCGCTTGAGGTATGTTTTCGAGGACGAAAACTCTTTTAGTGGGGGAGAGTTGTAACACCCCAATTAAAATAAGATAATTATTTAATTTAAATTAATATTTTATTTATTAATTTAATTGAATAATTGGAAGTTTGGATTATTATTATTATTTTGGAATAATCATTATTGGGTTATTATTTTATTGGAATAAAATAAGTTGGAATAATAAAAAGTCCCATTTGTGGTAAAAAGGGTTTTCACGTGAAAAGGAACAGAGAAGCGGCTGAAAGTGGAAAAGGCAAAGAGGCAGAGCAAGAGAAGAGGAAAAGCTTGAAGCTAACGGAATTTGCCGGATTGACTCAGGTAAGGGGGGTTTATCATCGATTAACGGGTATTATGGGATGATATGCACTGGGTAGTAATAAACTATTGTTTTTACCTCTGATTAGAGTGATGTATGCTGAAAATGGTGAAATATTGGATGAACGAAATTGGGATTTTTTTATCGAAGGAATTCGTAGAAATTACATGTAGTGATGTTAGGATTTGTGAAATCGAATACGGGATGATTCGGATTAGATGATATGAGTAACATTGTGTGAAATTTGGACTGTGGAAGGGTGAATTGGATAGATCTCGTAGCAGAGAAAGCCATTGCAGATCTGAGAGTTCTGGTTTCTGGTCATACGCGTATGGCACTAGGCAATACGCGTATGAGATGGCTGGTACGCGTATGGAGGAAGCCTTACGCGTATGGGTGAAAAAGATGATAATTTGAACGTAAATTGGTCTCTGTTGGTACGCGTAATGGGAGATTGTTACGCGTAGCATACGCGTATGAGAGTGGGCAGTACGCGTATGGACTTGGTCAGGTTTGGGCAATACGCGTATGGGCATAGGCAATACGCGTATGGGCAGGATTGTGATTTTCTGTGCTGTTGTTGTGCAGTTTTTGGTTGTTTAGGCTGAGTGATGTACTTAGCTGATGTATGATGTAGCAGGGATCATTTCCCGTTGTTTTGAGTAGTATAGGTATTAGTAGAGTGTGCTAATACTGTATTTGATTATGTGGCATGATGTGATATGCTTTTGTGATAAAATGTATTAATGATGTGTGATGATAAGCATGATGCTGTGAATGTATCAGTTATGTATGCAATTGTGAATAGACTGTTTTATGGCTTAGAGTGTGAGCTTATGTCTATTCTTGAATTGTTGTTGTTGTTGTTGCATTGCTAGGTGATTAGCATGCATATTCTAGCCTTCGGGGCTGTAGCTAATTCCCATGGTGAGGAATTAGTGAGTGAATCATTGTGGATTTGTTGTTGATGTTTGCATGCTAGATGATTAGTGTGCATAGTCTAGCCTTCGGGGCTGTAGCTAATTCCCATGGTGAGGAATTAGTGAGTGAGTCATTAGATCTCAAATGAGTGGGACTAGTGAGCTTAGTAGCCGTATTTGGATTTGATCGGTGAGCTTGAACTGTATGTTCAAGAATGGTCGGTACCGCATGTGTGGAGTCTCATTGCATAATGAATGTATGGCATATAATATGAATGGATGTATTCCAGTATTATATGTGTGTTGTGTGTTGTGTTGTTGATGTTGAGTATGGTTGAGATTATACATATGCTATATGTTACTGTTGAATATGATGTTTGAACGGATATTGCCGTTGCTGAGTGCGTAGCCTGATTAGGGTGAATTGATGTGTTATTTACTTAGCATTACATGTTGTTCTATAATGCTTATTATATTGATTGAGGAACTCACCCTTACAACTATTTTTCAGGTAACGAGCAGTGAGTTGAGTAGAAGCTAGTGCTATGGAGTCTAGTGTCGTCCTTAGTGGGTCATGCTCTGGTAGATGTAACATTGGGAGGGGATGTTTGACTATGTTTTAATTTAGTTGTTGATCAACTTTACATGTAATGTAGTACATGATTTGAATGTCGATGTTTTGTATCCGCTGCGAATTATGCAAAAGAGTCTTATTTTGATTTAATAAATGAGCATGACAGGATATTTTGATAATTGTTGTGAAACGATTGTGTGACACCCTTCGGGGCATAATTACTCTGATTGATATGTTATTATTTTAATTAAATATTTTGGGGTATTTAGAAGGGTGTTACATAGGGGATCCCAGTGTCAACTGAGAAACAAAAGGTGCGTAAGCACAAACCGCTGTAGAAGCAAATCCCACATAACTCCGCTGGGGAACAACCCACTGAGGGAGAATGATATCATCCAAATAGAAACTAACTGCATAAGCAACTCTACTGGGGAAAACTGTCGGCTACTCTCTTGGGGAACAACCCACTGAGGGAGGACAGACAAAACAAATAGATTCTGCAACGAACCACTCCGCTTGGGGAGAATATGCATAGCAAACCGATCACAACAAGTAGATTCTGCAATAACCACTCCACTTGGGGAGAATATACATAGCAAACTGATCATAACAAGTAGATTCTGCAATATAATCCAACTCTACTGGGGATCACAAACAGTCAGGAAATCAATCCGTTCTCTGGATGATAGAGCCATCATCCGACCATATTGGGGATTGAAAGAGTATTCAACAGGCAAAACTGCCACAACAAACATTCCGCAGACTATGCTGAGGGAAAGATGGTTGAAATACTGGGATATCAACCCAAATCAACCACTGAGTAGGAAAATAAATCCTGCTCTGCTGAAGAGAGAAAAACTCTGATGGAGAGATAGCAACAATTCCGCAGACGACTTCGCCGGGGAAAGGGTAAAGTACTGGGTATCAAACCACTGACTTACCGAGTCTTCAAACAGAAAACAAACGTGCTGAAGAAACAGACAACTCCGCTGGCAACTGCACTGGGAAGAGTGATAACAACTCTGTTCGCAAATCCGATGGGGATATCAATAACAGCTCTACTCGCGACTCCGAGGGGAATATCAATCAACAGTTATACCCATGACTGCGCCGAGGAGACAAATAAAGTCTGGGGATATAGACCCACTGGAGAAAGTAACGGGGCACCAAGATGACAAACCATCAACCGCCGAAACTTCTACAAGAAAACACCCATGCTGGGAAAACTGCTGCTGGAGAAAACGAAGTCTTCAACAACACTCTGCTTGCGATTATATTGGGGAACAACCCCAATAACAACTCTGTTCGAGGAACAGCCTCAACAAAGATATGAAGAAAGAAGATACAACCAAACCAGGGATATGAACCAATGTCTTACCTGTTGGGAATCATGTCACCCTCGGGAGAGCACTGAGATATTCTTGAGTATCCTTTCAATCTTGTGAATGTTCACTTTGTTTAAAACAAAAATTTTGGAAAAATTTGATTTGTTTAAAACAATGATATTTTATCAATTTAAAACATGCAAAACATTTGTTGAATTGAAACAAATAAGAGTGCAAATAATTGGATAAAAAGCTCAAATTTATTTGATGGAATGGTAGTCTGCAAATGGCAAGACTCCATAGATCTGTACAAGTTTGAAATCAGTGATATATATTGGAAGAGGGCTACATTGAACATAATGATCCTTTCTCTACCAATTTGAATCTCGATGTATCCGAAGCTTCAGTTGACGACGAATCGAGAATCTTCTGACGAAATGACGACTGATGGAACCAGAAAGTCTTGTCAGGATGCAGTTACTTGCCAAAATTCCTAATTTTTGCCTAGATTGCCCCAGAGTGAGGTACTCAATCTAGCGGGATGCAAATATATCTCTTTTTTCAAGTCTCTAATTTTTGCCTGGATTACCCTTGCGGGTTCTCCACCGAGACGCTCATTTTTGCCTAAGCCGCCCTTTCGGGTTTTCAACTTAGCGAGCTATTCTGTTTTTTTCATTTGCATATACCTTTTTTTTTTTTTTTTAGGCAAAGTATCTCTTGACTGCATCTGAATTCACAGGACGAGTGAAATCCTCCCCATCCATTGTTGTAAGCATCAAAGCTCCGCCTGAAAAGGCTCTCTTAACAACATATGGACCCTCGTAGTTTGGAGTCCACTTGCCCCTGGAATCGGGCGCGAAAGACAAAACTTTCTTGAGCACGAGGTCACCTTCTCGGAACACACGAGGCTTGACCTTCTTATCGAATGCTTTCTTCATTCTCTGCTGATATAGCTGACCATGACACATGGCAGTTAATCGCTTCTCTTCAATTAAATTCAACTGGTCATAACGACTCTGAATCCATTCAGCATCAGTCAACTTGGCTTCCATCAAGACTCGCATTGATGGGATCTCCACCTCTACTGGGAGAACGGCTTCCATGCCATAAACAAGAGAGAAAGGGGTTGCCCCTGTTGAAGTGCGTACAGACGTACGATATCCATGCAAAGCAAATGGCAGCATCTCATGCCAATCTTTGTACGTGACAGTCATCTTCTGGATAATTCTCTTGATATTCTTGTTAGCAGCTTCAACAGCCCCATTCATCTTAGGTCTGTAGGGAGAGGGATTATGGTGTGCAATCTTGAATTCAGCGCACAACTCATCCATCATCTTGTTATTCAGATTGGATCCGTTATCAGTAATGATCCTCTCTGGCACACCATAACGGCAAATCAGCTGGTTCTTGATAAACTTCACGACCACCTGTCTGGTTACATTCGCGTACGACGCGGCTTCAACCCATTTGGTGAAGTAATCAATTACTACGAGAATAAACCGATGTCCGTTGGACGCTTTCGGCTCAATCATGCCGATCATGTCGATTCCCCACATAGAGAAAGGCCATGGTGATGAAATCACATTCAAGAGTGTCGGAGGAATATGAATCTTATCCGCATAAATTTGACACTTGTGACATTTCTTCACATACTTGCAACAGTCAGACTCCATTGTCAGCCAATAGTAGCCTGCTCTCAACATCTTCTTAGCCATGGCATGTCCATTGGAATGAGTACCAAATGAACCCTCATGGACCTCAGTCATCAACAGGTTTGCTTCGTGTCTATCCACGCATCTGAGCAAAACCATATTAAAATTTCTCTTGTACAGCACTTCACCACTGAGGTAGAAACTGCGTGACAACCTTCTCAAAGTTTTCCTATCTTTCACAGATGCCCCAGGCGGGTAGACCTGGTTCTGGAGGAAATTCTTGATATCAAAATACCAAGGCTTGTCATCTTTCACGTCTTCGATTGCAAATATGTGAGCGGGTCTGTCCAAGCGCATCACAGTAATGTTGGGAACATCATTCCACCATCTGACTACAATCATAGAAGCAAGCGTAGCAAGAGCATCTGCCATCCGATTATCCTCTCGAGGAATATGATAAAATTCAACTTCTGTGAAGAAAGTTGAAATCCGTCTTGCATAATCTCTGTATGGGATGAGACCAGGTTGATTCGTCTCCCATTCACCCTTGATCTGATTGACAACCAAAGCTGAATCACCATAGACATCAAGATACTTGATTCTCAAATCAATGCATTCTTCAAGTCCCATAATACAGGCTTCATACTCCGCCATATTATTCGTGCATTTGAAAGTTAGCCTTGCTGTAAACGGAATGTGTGGACCTTGAGGAGTAATGATCACTGCCCCAATTCCATTTCCATATTGATTAACAGCGCCATCAAACACCATCGTCCATCTGGAACCAGGTTCCGGACCTTCATCAAGCGTAGGCTCATCGCAATCTTTCATCTTCAAATACAGAATTTCCTCGTCCGGGAAGTCATACTGAACAGACTGATGATCTTCAATTGGCTGGTGCGCTAGATGGTCAGCCAAGATACTACCTTTGATAGCTTTCTGAGCTCGATACTCAATATCATACTCAGACAACAACATCTGCCAACGGGCAATCCTCCCAGTTAAAGCAGGCTTCTCGAAGATATACTTAATTGGATCCATTCTGGATAACAACCAAGTTGTATGATTTATCATGTACTGGCGCAAACGCTTAGCAGCCCAAGCTAAAGCACAGCACGTCTTCTCAAGCGTAGAGTACCGAGACTCACAATCAGTAAACTTCTTACTGAGGTAGTATATAGCAAACTCCTTCTTCCCTGATTCATCTTGTTGACCGAGTACACAACCCATCGAGTCTTCAAGAACTGTTAAGTACATAATCAGAGGTCTTCCTTCCACAGGCGGAGACAAAATCGGAGGTTCGGACAGATAATCTTTGATACTGTCGAAAGCTTTCTGGCAATCCTCGGTCCCATCATGAGACTGATCTTTCCGGAGGAGCTTGAATATCGGCGCACATGTGGCAGTCATGTGGGATATAAATCTGGAAATGTAGTTCAAGCGGCCAAGAAAACCTCGGACTTGCTTCTCAGTTTTGGGTGCGGGCATCTCTTGTATTGCTTTGACCTTTGCAGGATCAACCTCAATACCTCTTTCACTTACCACAAAACCCAACAACTTGCCGGAACGGACTCCAAAAGTACATTTGTTCGGATTCAGGCGAAGTTTGAACTTCCTCAAACGCTGAAAAAGCTTCAACAAATGCTCAATATGCTCAACTTCCGTTCGGGACTTAGCAATCATATCATCAACATAGACTTCTATCTCCTTGTGCATCATATCATGAAACAAGGTAGTCATAGCTCGTTGATACGTGGCTCCGGCGTTCTTCAAACCGAAGGGCATCACTCGATAACAGAATGTTCCCCAAGGTGTGATGAATGTTGTCTTCTCCATATCCTCTGGCGCCATCTTGATTTGATTATATCCGGAAAATCCGTCCATAAAGGAAAAGACTTTGAATTTGGCTGTATTGTCTACCAACATGTCAATGTGTGGTAGAGGAAAATCGTCTTTCGGACTAGCTTTATTCAAATCTCTGTAATCAACGCACATACGGACTTTTCTGTCCTTCTTAGGAACAGGCACAATATTGGCCACCCATTGAGGATATGTCGAAGTCACCAGAAACCCCGCATCAATTTGCTTCTGAACTTCCTCTTTGATCTTCACTGCCATATCTGGATGAGTTCTTCTGAGCTTCTGCTTCACAGGCACGCACTCAGGCTTCAAAGGCAGGAAATGTTGCACAATATCTGTATCTAAACCCGGCATGTCTTCATAGGACCAAGCAAAGATATCTGAATATTCTCGTAGCAAGCTGATCAAATCTTCCTTGACAGACTCTTCAAGAAGTGCCCCAACCTTCACCAGACGAATACAATCTTCAGACCCCAAGTTGACTGTTTCCAAGTCTTCAAGATGCGGCTGAATGATCTTCTCTTCGTGCTCAAGGAGACGAGTAATCTCATCAGGAATTTCTTCACCGTCATCTTCCTCTGCCTCAAATACAGGGAATTCAAAATTGGGAGATGGCGTTGGATCATTATGTTCAATGGGTTTTAGGATCAACCTGCATAATGATTTTGGTTAAAGAAAAACTTCAGAATTTAGACAAGCAAATCATTATGCAGATGAAAAATGTTTGCTTTTATTTTTTGTTTTTATGGTTTTTTTGTGATCACTGATTTCATGCAGAAAAGCAAAAAGTGAAAACAAAGGAAAAACAAATGTTTAACAATGCAATTAATTGAATGAAGATATCATTGTATATATGCTTTGCCAACAATGTCATCACTTCTCCTTTTGGCATGGGAGAAGGGTTTTAAACAAAGTGAACAATTTACTCTGATCTATGGATGACTGTAGGAACATCTACAGCGACCCAATTGTGGCAGACACCACCAGGAATAACAAAATTGTTCAAGTCTCCTGCATCTTCCTCTTCAATGATAGCAGCAGCTTCCTCTTCTGCAGGTTGATCAGTATGGATGAATCCTCCACTTGTGAACAAACCTTGCTCATTGCATGCCCCAGAACCATAGCCAATGCCATCCTGGGATCGATTATCTTCAAGTTCAAGCACTTTCCCTAAACCAGCAACTGCACCACACTCAATGGCCAGCTTTGCATCTCGGTAGGAAGTGAATGAAGGAGACTTCTTCTCGATTGGTTCATCTATAGATAAAGCTTGGAATTGAGCTCCAACTTCATCTTCTGCGTCAATGTACGAGAAAGAAGACAGATGACTGACCAGGAGAGCCTTTTCTCCCCCTACTACAACCAATTTCTTGTTTTTGACAAACTTCAGCTTCTGGTGTAGGGTGGATGTCACGGCGCCAGCCTCATGAATCCATGGTCTGCCTAAGAGACAGCTGTAAGATGGGTGGATATCCATTACTTGGAAAGTAACCTGGAAATCACTTGGTCCTATCTTGATTGGGAGATCAACTTCCCCAATCACGGTCTTGCGCGACCCATCAAATGCTTTCACAACAACCCCACTCTGCCTCATAGGAGGACCTTGATATGACAATCGAGAGAGTGTGGATTTTGGCAATACATTAAGGGATGATCCAGTGTCCACTAGCACATTAGACATTGCATCAGATTTACAGTTCATGGAGATATGTAAAGCCATGTTGTGGTCTCTTCCCTCCTCAGGGAGATCAGCGTCACAAAAGCTCAAGGTGTTGCAAGCAGTAATGTTTGCAACAATGCTATCAAACTGCTCAAGGGTGACGTCGTGATCAACATACGCCAGGTCCAAAACCTTCTGCAGAGACTCCCTATGAGGCTCTGAATTCAGCAGCAAAGAAAGGATAGAAATCTTGGAGGGCGTGTGTAGAAGCTGGTCTACAATATTGTACTCACTCTTTCTGATGAGCCTCAGCATCTCATCAGATTCTTCATCAACAATGCCGCTTGGGCCAACTGAAGAAACAGGAGTTTTTTGCACAGACGAGGAGGGTTTGGCAACATCAAGTGCCAGGTTCTGAACATTCACAGCGGTCCCCACAGGGCGCTCAACAGTATCAGAAACAGTAGCCTTTGGAGGCGCAGAAAATACACGACCGCTTCGGGTCAACCCACTGACGTCAGCAACAGTGGTTACAGATGTTGAAGGCAAAGGTACTTCGATCCCATCCTGGACAGCAACAGGATTGTACCGGAATGGCACAGCTTTGTCAGACGAATAAGGCACAGGGCCAGCGGGCTTGATAATCAAAGAAGGTGGAGCCTTCGACTTGTTGCTATTGTAACGAATAACAACGGGCTCAGGTAGCTTGAACACCGGTGATATGACATTCACCTCGGGTTCAACCGTATCAACATTGCGATTCTGCAGAATCTCAATGGTACCTTCATTCAACAATTTCTGAAGTTCTCGGCGAACCTGGTCGCAACCTAAGCGATTAACCGAACAAACACGGCACTTGTCGTGGTTATGCTCCAAATAGCTGTACTGGCACAGCATCTTATGTAAATCAACCAACGACTGCCTGGTGTGGCTGACATACTTAACCTTGTACTTCCCAAGGCATTCCTGAATCATGTTCACAGACTTCCCATGCGAAGGCAATGGGTTCCTGGTGACGTTCGGGTTTGAGTCTTCAAAACTCAGGATTCCACTCCTCATAAGGTCTTGCACCTTAGTCTTCAATGGAAAACAGTTCTCCACGTTGTGGCCCGGAGCACCGGAATGATAGACACAATGTTGGTCTGGCTTGTACCACCATTGTGGGTTTGCAGGAATAGCAGGAGGATCCTTGGGAGAAACCAATTTCCTTTCCAACAGGGAAGGATAAAGCTCTGCATATGTCATAGGAATTGGATCGAAGCTGCCCCTCTTCCTATCATAATTCATGTTAGCTTGATTGGTTGTACTTCCACGAGGCTGGTAAGCCTGTTGCTGTGGACGTTGCTGTTGCTGTTGGTATTGCGGTTGCTGATACTGTTGCTGATGCTGATACTGTTGAGGTTGATATTGCTGACGTTGAGGAGTGTTGTCCTTGAAAACAGGCGCTACGTGAGCCACCTGGTGCTGATGACTGGAATGTCGCGCCGGCTTCCTCTGAACAGAGGGTCTTCTATGTTTCGGCTGAGACTGCACGGCATGCGCTTCGCCTTCTTTCCTCTTAAACGCTCCATATCGCTTAGAGGAAGAACCATCTTCTTTCGCCAACCGTCCTTCGCGGACACCTTCTTCAAGACGCATCCCCATGTTCACCATCTCGGTGAAATCAGAGGGAGCGCTTGCCACCATTCGTTCATAGTAAAATGAACCAAGAGTTTTCAGAAAAATCTTGGTCATCTCCTTCTCTTCCAATGGTGGGGTGATTTGAGCTGCCAGCTCACGCCATCTCTGGGCGTACTCCTTGAACGATTCCTTGTCTTTTTGTGACATGGACCTGAGTTGATCTCTGTCAGGCGCCATATCAACATTGTACTTGTATTTCTTGACGAAAGCTTCGCCAAGATCGTTGAAAGACCGGATGTTGACACTGTCCAGGCTCATGTACCATCTGAGCGCGGCACCAGACAAACTGTCTTGAAAATAATGGATCAAGAGTTGATCATTATCAGTCTGTGTCGACATCTTCCTGGCGTACATGACCAGGTGAGCCAATGGACAGGTATTCCCCTTATATTTTTCAAAGTCTGGGACCTTGAACTTGATCGGTATTTTGACTCCAGGAACCAAGCAAAGTTCGGCTGCAGACTTGCCGAAGAGATCTTTGCCACGGAGAGTCCTCAATTCCTTTCTCAGCTCGAGGAATTGATCGTTCATTGCGTCCATCTTCTCATGAACATCTGAGCCCTCAGAAGCCTCAGAGTGATAGATGGTGTCGTCTACCCTAGGCATGGTATGCACGACAGGAGGAGCGGGAATAGGGACCGGGCTAGATGTCGGCATTTGAGCGAATGTTGGAGCTGGCAGATCAGGCATGAAGCCTGGAGGCATCCCCCAAGGAAAACCGGGAGGCATGGCATTGGGCACGTGGGCACTGACAGGCACCGTTGAAGTAGCCACTTCTGAAATAACCGTCCGCTAAACGGGAGTTGCTGGCTGTTGAGCAGGTTGATTCTGAGCAGCAAGGAGTTGCTCTATCAAAGCGCCAAGTCTGGCGACCTCTTCCCTTAGATCTCGGTTCTCTTGCTCCATCTGTTCCATGATTCTGGCAGAGTTGACCCTTGTATAATACCGGTGAGTCAGCTTGTCTTCAAAATAAATGAAGAACAAAGGTTAGAACCAGAAGACCAGAAACAAAGGGGTACCTGCTTATGCAAGAATGATGCATGAAATGCTTGTGCAAATGCTTTGTTTTCAAGGAACCCTTAGGGTATTATTTGCAATATTTTGAATATTTAAACATTTCAATTGCTCATGGAAAATATTTCATTCAATATATTGCAACAAAGAAATACAGCATTTTGATTATTACAAAGAGGAAAGGTAAATGACATCCTATGGATCCCTAACAGCTCGGGATGCTAGAGGACGAGAAGTGCACAACTTCTTGATCTCTCTCTCGTAGGCAACCTCCATATCAGCTTTCTCCTTAGCAAGTCGGTCATACCTCCTCTTCCAGAATTTGGATGACTGAGGAAGCAGAGAAGTCCAAGTGTCGTTCGGATCGTCGATCACTCGGTGCTCGAGAAATTCAATCATAGCATCCTTCTCCTTGAGCTGCTGCAGCAATTCCTCTCTTTCACGGATCCAGGCACGCGAAAGGTCTTCTTCTCTCAACTCCTCTACACGTTGGGTAGGGAGGGTTGAAGGCCCAGCCATATCCAACGGTGTAGGTCTTGGATGATCATATGGCATCAAGTAGGTAGCAGCTCTCTGTCTGACCCAAGAGGTGTAGGGCTCCAAAGCAATACAGTTCTTCGGACCCAACTCATTCCTACTCTTCTTGTGAATACTGCGCCAAGCACGGACAAATCTGGCTTTCAGGCCTTGGGGATCTTTACCCTCCTGGAAGAACACACCTTCTAACAGAATGCTATTAGGTTTATCCTTTAGGGGGAACCCAAGCTGACGACGTGCAAGAATAGGATTGTAGGTAATCCCACCACATGTACCAAGAAGAGGCACATTAGGGAATTCCCCACAATAGTCGATGATCTGAACGGTATCATACACGCGATCATACCAGGTGATATCATCATTGGTGAGAGACATGAGTCTCTGAGACCACCGTAGACATCCCTTGTTCTCCTTGAAAGCAACTGTCTGCGGCAAGTGCGAAATAAACCACTTGTATAGCAGGGGTAAACAGCAGACAATGACTCCTTCATTCTTCATATTCCTCAGGTGCATGGAGACATATGTATCGCCCAACAAAGTCGGAACTGGATTAAGAACTGAGAAGATCCTAATAGCGTTCATGTCCACGAACTTGTCGAAGTTGGGAAACAGCACCAATCCATAGATGAGCAGCACAAATAGAGCCTCAAAGGCATCCTCACTCATGGCCTTCCCATAAAAGGTAGCTTGAGCAATAAGGAACTCGGAAGGAAAACCCTGAATTCCGCCTTTGGTAGTCAGATTAGCTCCAATCAGATCTTCATCTATGTGCAACAAGCTAGCAATCTCTCGAGCAGATGGAATACTCTCGAGGCCACTGAACGGCACTTGATCCAGAATCGGAATCCCAATGAGGTGAGAGTATTCTTCCAAAGTCGGCAATAACTGGAAGTCCGGAAATAAGAAGCAATGATGCAACGGATCGTAGAACTGAGCCAAGGTACTCATCAATCCTTCGTCAACCTGAGTGGTGAGCAGAGGCAGAAGCTTCTGATCGGTCACCATTTCCATTGAATTCCCGCCGTTAATCCGACGTATTTTCATCACTCTGGTAAGATTTATGTTTGTTTTTAGTTGCATTTGAGTCAAGTATCAAGTTTTGTTGGTTTGGTATTACATTACATTCGATTACGAGTTTAAGTCAAAAAGACCTCGTTTATGCTTCGTTTGGGTAGTGTCATTGTTCCAGGTTCAAAAGCAAGAATGGTGAAGTTCGGGACACTCTGAAGGACGAAAATATGACAGAACAGCAGGTCAACACGGCCACCCGTGTGCCACCACACGGCCGTGTTGTTGGTCAAGCAGAGAAAAAGACGAAGCAGAAAACAGGGATCAACACGGGCACCCGTGTGTACACACACGGCCGTGTTGATTAAAACAGTGCATCTACACGGGCACCCGTGTGTAGGGACACGGCCCGTGTTGTTGCTACTGTAACAAATGCTGAAATTAATTAATGCAGGAGAAAAAACACGGGCGCCCGTGTGTACACACACGGCCGTGTTGATTGCACGGAGCCTGGAAAACCTAATTTTGCATTGTGAACCGATTCTTCTCATTAAGGGCAGTATGGACCTTTTGCTTGGGGAGGAGGCATCTGAAACTATAAGAAGGCTTGGAAGAGAAAGAAAAAGGGACCTTTTGACAGACGAACGAAAGCATTACAGTGGAGAAGATAGCGAATACAACGGATTCGAAGACGGCGAGATTCAAGGGTAGCCACCATTGAAGATCAAACTCTCCTAATTCTTTGTAATGTCTAATCTTTACTTTATGAGTTCTTTAAGTACTATGAGAGGCTAAACCCCCTGATGCTAGGGGGGTGGTCCTGATGTTATCGTATGTATGAATCTGAACCGATAATTTCCTGATTTCTATGTTAAGTATTTCAATTTAATTGTGTGATGTTATTATGCTTTTGTATCGGACAAATACAAATTAATCTATGACTTCCAATAACAGGACTGTGATTGGTAGGGTTTTCACACAATTAGGTTTATGAATGCATCATCTAGGACTAGTAACTTTCGTAAATCACCGTAAACCTTGATATTTTGTATGATTAAAACCAACGATTAATTAAATGGACATTTAAGTAATAATTGGTAGTTTAATAGTTTCTTCCTTAAGGACTTAAGTAAGAGCATTCTGAGGTTAGGTGATTGAAGGCTTCATAGGCAGTAAGGAAATTGGAACGGAATTCATAACCGGGTAACTCAACCACTTACCCTAGCATCCTTTATCTTAATCTATTCTTGTTATCAATTTTGTGTTTACTATTCTAAATTCCAAAACAAACCAACCATTATCTTTTTGTTTGAACAGAATCGAATTGAAATAAGTAATTCCTACGCAATCCTCGAGATCGATACTGGGAAATAAACTCCCTATTACTACATCGGTGAAAATAGTACACTTGCTATTTTTCCGATCAAGTTTTTGGCGCCGTTGCCGGGGATTGCCAAACTACATATTTTAATTTCTATTCTATCGAAATTTTGTTGCTCGCCAACCAAAATTTTATCTGTGACAATTTTGTTATTCAATTTTAATCTTTGTCTAACTTGTTTATGCGAGGTAAGTCCTCAGCTGATTTTCATTTTGACGCAGAACCAGAGAGAACATTGCGGGCAAAGCTCAGAGAAGCTAGAAGAAAGAAACTGGAAAACTCTGACAGCGAAGAACCGGCCACACCGAGAACACCAGCTTCTGTTCACTCCGAAAAATCTGAGTCAGACACAGATTCCCATCCAGACACTGTTAACATGGCTGCAGACCCACCTCCACCGGAGAGACTTTTAGGTGACTATGGCAGACAGAATAATCCAGCAGTGCGGTTGACCATTGTGAATCAACCTGTTAATGTTGCTCACTTCCAGTTACACCCGTCTACTATCCGCCAGTTAGAAAGCAAACCTTTTGCAGGAAAGATCAATGAGGATGCAAACAAGCATCTGCAGAGGTTTCTGACTATGACTACGTCATTGAAAATTGATGGGCATTCTGAGGAGGCAAAGAGATTGGTCATGTTTCCATTCACGTTATCTGAGGACGCTGAGGAATGGTTTTATTCCCTACCTGCAGGAAGCATTACTACATGGCAACAAATGGAAACAGCATTCTTGAATGAGTATTTTCCTGCTTCTGTGTATATCCGTAAGAGGTATGACATTGTGAATTTTAAACAGAAAGAAGGAGAGACACTTGGAGATGCCTACAAAAGATTCAAAAGATGTTTAGTTGCATGTCCTACACATAATCTGGATGAAACTGAACAAATGCAGAATTTTGTGAATGGGCTGAAGATGAGAACTAAGCAACTCATTGATACAGCTGCTGGTGGCTCGTCTAATTTTTCTACAGCAACCGGTATCAAAAAAATCATCGAAGCTATTGCAGCAAATGAGCATTTGGAATTGTATGACCGTACTGTAAATCAGCCGGAGGGAAAAATTGACTTGAAATTAGCAAATCAGGTAGTGAAAATGGAAGACCAGATTGCTGCTGAGGTTGAAAGGAGATTGAAAGGTATGAATTTAGGTACCCAGACTGTTGCTCAAGTTCAGCCGGTTCCGACCATGATTTGTGAAATTTGTAGTGGACCACACTTTGCCATGCATTGTGTTGCAACCGCAGAACAAGTGCAAGCTATAAATTACCTGAGGCAGAATAATCCCTATTCAAATACATATAATCCGGGGTGGAAAAATCATCCTAATTTCTCTTGGAAAGATCAGCAACAGGTACCTCAGAAGGCAGATTGGGAGATTGCAATTGAAAAGATGGCAGCTCAAAATATGCAATTTGAAGAAGAGACTAGAAACAATCAGAAAAACACCACCGCCTCCCTAAGGAATCTCGAAGTTCAGCTGGGGCAGATAGCACAACAACTGTCAAGTTCTAGAACACCAGGTTCCCTACCAAGTGAAACAGTGCAAAATCCGAGAGGTCAGGAGAATGTTAACATTGTCACGACGACAGAGAAAGAGGTTGCTAAGAAGAAAAAAATTATATCACCGAGCGAGCCGACTAAAGAAGAAACTACAAAAGGAACTAAACCGGTGATTAAGTTGCCCTACCCTCAGAGAGTGACAAAGAAGGAACCTAGTGAGTCAGACTTCGAGAAATTCATAAAAATGTTTAAAAGGATTGAGGGTCATATGACTTTGTTTGAAGCACTTGAAAGGATGCCCATGTACAAGAAATTCGTGGAAGAGGTAATGGCTGAAAAGAAACCAACCACTGAAGAACAGGTATCTGGTAAGGAACAATATAATGCAAACTCCCTGGAGCAGAACATTCCTAACAAACAAAAGGATCCAGGAACCGTCACAGTACCGTGCACAATCAAAGAAAGAACCTTCAAAAAGGTACTAATAGATTCGGGAGCCAGTGTGAATCTGATGCCATTATCGGTCTATCACAGGTTGGGTATTAAAAATATTAGTGATATAAAGACCAATCTGAAGTTTGCGGATCACTCAAGGAAAGATGCATATGGTATAGCTGCAGATGTGCTGGTAACAATAGCGGACTTGACTTTCCCAGTTGATTTTGTAATCCTAGACATACCTGAAGACAATGAGGCAACCATTATTCTGGGTCGACCTTTCATGAAGACGAGTCGATGCAAGCTCGACATGGATGAGTGCACGCTAACCTTGAAAGTTCACAACAAGGAAATAACATTGAATGCTATTGAAAATCAGGAGATGGAAGAAAATACAAAATCTCAGTATCAAGTAGGCTTAATCAAGACATTGAATACTATCAAAGGCTCACCACTGCCAGTAGCCACCCGAAATGGAAAGATTCCTAACACTGAAAGGATAGTTAAAAAGGAATCGTGGTACAAAGGAGTCCACACTGATAAAAGAGACAATTTCCGTGTTGTAGACAAGAGGTGCAACAAGGTTTTGAACCTGAAATACCCCCCATGATAAGGGAAATGAACCGTCGAGCCATGCGACGTTAAACGAAGCGCTTCGTGGGAGGCAACCCACGCGTTTGATTTCTAATTTATTTCGTTTTTATTTTTTTGGTGTGTGCTAAAATTTTGTGTAGGGGAGGAGGAGAATTAAAAGGGCAAAGTCACAAACACCTCCAAGTGGAAGGAAAGTACACAAGTGCATTAAACCAACAGTAGTCGCTGTGAGTCCCCTTAGTATCTGGATTTAAACATTGAGGTCAATGTTTAGTTCAGGTGTGGGGGGGTTTTCCTTTCATGTTTTATTTCCATCGCTTTTGTTTTTGTTTGTTTTCGTTGTTTACTTGTGTGTACAGAGTGATGAGAAATGGTTGGACGAATCCGGGATCAATGGTAGTGGATGAATGACACCCCTCATACTTATTCTGATATGGCACCCCGGAAGTTGATGCAACCATGAGAAGGTAAAGTCGGACACAATTTGGTGACACTAGACCAAGAGAGCGGTATGGAAAGACCAAGTCAGGAAAGAACCACATAATACGAAGAGACTTCAGAGCTTGCAAGCTAACCAACATGGTGAGATCACAAAAGGCCAAACACGAAATATCAACATGAGAGTTCAGCCAGGTATAACTTTATCACTCTGATTTTGCGTATGTTCTGTTGACACGTCACAGCATGACAACACACACTGAGGCAAGTTGTTTGTTTAGCCAGGGCCTTTCTAGCCATCCCTATATGTATGTTTCCCTTCGTAAACCCCGTTGAGCCTTAGCCATTTTATTCATTGTAAACCCCATGTTAACGTTTAACCATTATTCATCGTAAACCCCATGTTAACTTTTAATCATCCATTTCCCTTTTGTGTCATAACTCGGTATGATTGTGTGAATTGCAAGATGTGCAATGAAAATAAGTTTGGGGTGAAAATTTTGAAAGGGAAGGCAAGTGCATAAGATGAGATCATACAAAAAGAAAAACAGTATGTATGTCCTTTATAAGAAAAAAAAAATAAGAAAAGAAAAAAAATGCACTTGCCGAGACCTTAGAGATATGAAAGGCTCGGAAAGAGAAAAAAAAAAGAAAATAAGAAAAGAAAAAATGCACTTGCCGAGACCTTAGAGAGATATGAAATGCTCGGAAGGTTGAGTAGAAAAAGAGTCAAAAGAGTTTTTACCCCAAAAATATATGTGATGCACAGGAAAAGAAGAAAAAGTACACAATATGATTACCGAGTTCAAAACCCTTTGTACCCATTTTTTTGTTTATCCCACCGTACCCAAGCCCCGTTACAACCTAAAAAGACCTCAAAAAGTGTGTGAAATCTGCTGTGGTAATGACATTAGAATGTGTTCAAAGTTAAGAGTCTGATACTGTATACTGTGCTGTGAGTGTACACACCTAACCCCGAGAGATATTGTGAGTGAGTGAAAAGCTTGCAGGTGAAGATGTTTCTGATGTGGAAATATGGTAAACTGCCTGAATTGGAGAGACCTGAAACTCGATTGGAAAGGAAGAACACAAATGGTGAAAGACTAGGTTGCATTGTGGAAAACGAATTCGGAGGTGACCTTTGTTTGGACTCAATACATCACTTGAGGACAAGCAATGAGACAAGTTTGGGGTTGTGATCGGTCACCATTTCCATTGAATTCCCGCCGTTAATCCGACGTATTTTCATCACTCTGGTAAGATTTATGTTTGTTTTTAGTTGCATTTGAGTCAAGTATCAAGTTTTGTTGGTTTGGTATTACATTACATTCGATTACGAGTTTAAGTCAAAAAGACCTCGTTTATGCTTCGTTTGGGTAGTGTCATTGTTCCAGGTTCAAAAGCAAGAATGGTGAAGTTCGGGACACTCTGAAGGACGAAAATATGACAGAACAGCAGGTCAACACGGCCACCCGTGTGCCACCACACGGCCGTGTTGTTGGTCAAGCAGAGAAAAAGACGAAGCAGAAAACAGGGATCAACACGGGCACCCGTGTGTACACACACGGCCGTGTTGATTAAAACAGTGCATCTACACGGGCACCCGTGTGTAGGGACACGGCCCGTGTTGTTGCTACTGTAACAAATGCTGAAATTAATTAATGCAGGAGAAAAAACACGGGCGCCCGTGTGTACACACACGGCCGTGTTGATTGCACGGAGCCTGGAAAACCTAATTTTGCATTGTGAACCGATTCTTCTCATTAAGGGCAGTATGGACCTTTTGCTTGGGGAGGAGGCATCTGAAACTATAAGAAGGCTTGGAAGAGAAAGAAAAAGGGACCTTTTGACAGACGAACGAAAGCATTACAGTGGAGAAGATAGCGAATACAACGGATTCGAAGACGGCGAGATTCAAGGGTAGCCACCATTGAAGATCAAACTCTCCTAATTCTTTGTAATGTCTAATCTTTACTTTATGAGTTCTTTAAGTACTATGAGAGGCTAAACCCCCTGATGCTAGGGGGGTGGTCCTGATGTTATCGTATGTATGAATCTGAACCGATAATTTCCTGATTTCTATGTTAAGTATTTCAATTTAATTGTGTGATGTTATTATGCTTTTGTATCGGACAAATACAAATTAATCTATGACTTCCAATAACAGGACTGTGATTGGTAGGGTTTTCACACAATTAGGTTTATGAATGCATCATCTAGGACTAGTAACTTTCGTAAATCACCGTAAACCTTGATATTTTGTATGATTAAAACCAACGATTAATTAAATGGACATTTAAGTAATAATTGGTAGTTTAATAGTTTCTTCCTTAAGGACTTAAGTAAGAGCATTCTGAGGTTAGGTGATTGAAGGCTTCATAGGCAGTAAGGAAATTGGAACGGAATTCATAACCGGGTAACTCAACCACTTACCCTAGCATCCTTTATCTTAATCTATTCTTGTTATCAATTTTGTGTTTACTATTCTAAATTCCAAAACAAACCAACCATTATCTTTTTGTTTGAACAGAATCGAATTGAAATAAGTAATTCCTACGCAATCCTCGAGATCGATACTGGGAAATAAACTCCCTATTACTACATCGGTGAAAATAGTACACTTGCTATTTTTCCGATCAGCTTCCCATAGCGAGCTTTGAAACCCAAAGGATCTAATACATACGATGTCAGATTCCTTAACTCTTTTACATCGGGCTGCTTGAAGCTGTACTTCTTTGTATGCCTTTTCGGTCTTTCCATGTCTGAAAATTTTGCAAATAACCCTTTAAGTTCCTTGAAAATTTTCTCTTTTGATGACATGAATGCGGATGAATGCGTGAATGTATGAATGCAACAAACACACTCAAGGATCAAGCAAAGCACACCACACAAAGGTCGTGGGAAAGCTCATTGTATCCCTAATATCAATCATCCATTTTGGTGGATTTAGGTTTTCACCTTATCGACACCCAAGTTCCATTGATATTAACGGTACATGAACCGGTTCTAACATTCTTAATATCAACCAGCCGCTTTGGTGGATCTTAGGTTTTACACCTGATCCGGGATCCATTGATATTAACAATGTTTGAACGACTCAACCACGAATCACGGGTTTGTTGAGAGTCACGAGCATGGAGTCTCGGTTAAGAACCACCCAAAGGGAGTGTACTAGGGTTTAAACCTGCCAGACATGTTCTATCAGAGGTGCCCATAATCATCGTTCCATCTTTCGAATATTATCGGAGGAACGAATACTCGTATTCCAAGAATATTCTCAAGAGAAACTCTCATGAGTGTAGTATCGCGTGACAATCGTATCAGAACTGACATCTGAACGACCTCCGCACTACGGTCCTAAAAATAGGCCAAGATGGGTTTGGTAAACTAAGGTCCTTGGCTTCTGCGGCACATGATTGAAAGAATAATGCCTAACCACAAATAACTTGTGTGACATTATTAGTTCAACATGACCTCCACCAAGTGAATGGACTCGCAAGTCAACTGGCTAAGGAATACTCCACACCAGTCAACAAGACTATGCCATTCTCCTATCCTAGAGTGCACTCGAGTTCGGGTATAGAACTCATCTCACAGATCACCAAAGCAAACAGCAATTGTATATCAAGCAATTCACACATTACAATCAATACAGTGATCCCAAATTGTACAAAAATATGTCATATAACAGATAACAATATAGCACAACAAGGGTGAAAAGTAGGCAATACCACCAAGGATCGATTCGTCATTATCCCCAGCAGAGTCGCCACTTTTCTGTAGCGGTGTATTCGTCGCTATATGATTTATCGATTAAACCATAAGCAAGAGATACAATGAAATTTTCGAGTCGCCACCGCACTTTTATTTATCCAAAGGACTGGCTAAAAAGCGAACAAAAGCCTAAGAAGTTTTACACGTAGAAAACTAATAAAAAGATCAGAGAGTCTGGGTAAGGGGTAAATTACGCAATGGGAAGGTGTTAGGCACCCACTACGTCCTAGGTACTCCTAGGGAGCCCTTTTCACACTTGTTGTATAAAGATTGTTATTTGTTATGACATAAACATTGTGCAAACATGATTGGGATGATGAGAAAAGAATGTACAAGTTAGTTATTTTTGTGTTATTGGGTTTGAACGGATGAACCCGCTGCCTACGTACCTTCCATCAAAGGTAAGGATCAAAACGCCGTAGTTCGGCTAAAAGATTTCCAAAAGTTGGTGGATTCAATTTTAAACACAAGCACTGAGGCTTTTCATTATCAATGGGAGAACACTCGACCAAAAAACAACATCCACCATGCGAGGATAGCTTCGACGTACTAGAGGGGTTAACCCTGTTTTCAGTACGGAAGTCTTACTGTCGACTCACTAAAGATAAGGTGAGGTTTACATCAACCACAATGATAATTGAAACCTATGGCTAATGCATGAAAAGATTAACAATGGACAAAGCCAAAACAAGTGAATGAGTGAAGTTAATTGATTGTGATTTATGAAAGTGGAGTCAAAGTATGATTAAGATTGATTCAAAGAAGTATTATGAAAATGGAGTTTTGAAAAAAGTCAAGGACTTGGGGTCCAGGTTTTTAGTTTGAAAAACATGAAGAAGTTTGCACAATATCTATGTCAAATTTGAAAAGGAAAGTGTGAAAAAGTTTAGGACATAATGAGAATGAATGGATGAAGATGGATTGTAAAACTTCTTAGAAGGTTCACTTCTTGAAATCATATAGAGGATGATTCAAGTGTGTCCTTTGGAATAGGCAATAATCAATAGCAAAATAAACAAACAGATGATACCGGATGCCACTCAATGGTCTTACTCCAATCTCACAAACAAAAGCGGATATCGGATACCAATAGATGGATTTACACCAATCTCCTAAAACAAAACCGGATATCAAAGGCCACTCAATGGTCTTACACTAATCTCCTCAAAAGAAAATAAAGATGAAACATGGAAGTCAATTGCCAATCTATCTGGACTTAGGTTAACTCCACAGATGCTCATAGGAAAACCAATGCCACATTACAGGGACTTACAATGGATCCTCACATACAAGAACAGAAACAATATGGTCATAGGAAAGCAAATGCCAACTTACAGGGACTTATAATTGCAACCTCACATAAACAAAGAAAGCAAAACATGGATGTCAGATGCCAATCTGTCTGGGCTTACTCTAACATACACAGTATGATCCTAGGAAAACAAATGCCAACTTGCAGGGACTTACAATTGTATCCTCACATACAAACAAACAATGCAACAAGCAAAGATAAGATGAGTGGCCAAGGTGATGGTCTTATACTCACTTCCATATCATAGGAGCAATAGCCAATGAATGGACTTACAATTGTCCTCAATGGGCAAACAACAATGATAGCATCACAAAGACAAATGAGATGATCATGCATTAATGGCAATTGATGATGATAAATGCATAACATACAAGCAAACATGTGCATATGAAGCAATCAATCAATCAATGAATATCAAACAGCACACTCTATAGCCAAACAAGGGGGCTCATACAAGAGGGTTTGACTATGAAAGTCCACTGTAATAGGTAAAAAGTTGCTCTTAACCTTGCCATTGAGAGGCTAAGGTGAAGCAGATGAAAGGAGATGAGGGGTGTGCCTCATTGCTCTTATCCCTGATCAGAGAGAGCATTTGAATATCAGAAAGTGTGGGAGTTCAGAAAGTAGGAACTCTCTCCACATTAGACTCGATTGATCTTGGGTTTTGATCTCAATGCTACAACCATGTAATGGGAGCAAGGAGAAGACTCACTGAATAGTAGGGGATAGGCTACTTATCCCTTTGATCTACCAATTGCCTTTCTTGAAGGACTTTTCCTGCTTGGGACAAATATAAACACACACAAGCATTGCCTCTTAAGGAGGACTTCAGACAGTTTGCCCGGCCAAATAACAGGTCGGGTCTCCAGACTACATGAAGAAAGAGGGATTACCTCAAAGCAAATTGCTAAATAGCAAAGCAAAGCAAGTTCAGAGAACTTAAGCAACTAAGGGTACCTGAAATAGTCAAACAAATCAGTACACAGTTCAACAGTTAAAGCAAAAGGAAACAGAAGTCAACAGTCAAACAGATAGGCAGATGTGCAAAGCACAAGGTACAAGGCTTATGAGCCAAGCAACCTACAAAACAAAGAGGTTAGCTCATGATAAACAGATAAACTCAATCAAATTGGCAATGGTTTTTTTTTGAAGCACTTGTAGCTTATCCTGAAACATGAACTCAATCATAAGTCCAAAAGACCACTAGGACAAGCCTAGGGTCAAAAACAAAAGGGAAAGTCAAAACAGCAAACAAATAGTCAACCAAAGTCAAGTTCAAACATTTGAGAAGCAAGCACAATTGGTTTCAAGCTCATATCATGTATCAATATCATTTCATAGACAAAAGAAGGCAAAACATGGCAAGAGGGAGCACACAAAAGGTCAACAGCAAGACCAAGCTCAAACCCAAACATAATCAATTCCAAAAATTATGAGATAATTCATACTCAATCACAATCCATAACATAGCATGCATATGAAATTTCAGCTCAATTGGATCATGGGAAGATAGTCAATTAAAATCAGGAAGTCAACACAATTCCAAGCATGCACAAAGAAGTCAAACATACATGGGTCAACTTCAAAAAATCATAACTAAATGAAAACAGATGAGAAATGGATGGGATCAACACCAATGCAAAGCTCAAGATGTCTAGTATGCACATGTAAAATTTCATGATCATCCAACAAAGTATGAGAATTTCCCAAATGAAATGGCAAGATGTATCACACAAAGTCAACAATTGACTAGGCAGGGAAGAAAAATCTCAAACAATTAGGAAATGGCTCAAATAATTCCAGGAAAATTCACACATCAACTAGACATATGAGAGAAGGTTCATGCAAAATTTCAGATCAATTGGAGGTCAGGAAGCATGTCAACAAAAATCATGAAATTGCATACCATTGGTGTGACACAAATTGTCACACCCTACTTCCAAAATTCATATCTCACAAACCACATGTGATAAATTCCAAAACTCTATATCAAAACAAACATGAATGAGTGTAGATTACCCACAAAAAATTTCGGGGTCATTGGATGCATCATCATTATTTCACAAAAGAAATGGCAAAAGGTACAAATAAGCATACATGACAAGAAACCTAATACCATTTAAAATCCAGCCAACCAAAATTCAATAAAAATCATGATAAAAAAGTAGACATTCAACAGGACATGATGCAAAAAATCCCATGATTTTTGGAGTTGAAATGAGGGAGAAATGAATTTTGTAAGATGATGCACAATTGGAAGAACATGAGCAAAAGAACATGGTTTAATGGGTCAACAAGTTGACCGAGTGGCATTTTTGCAATTACCTCCCTCATTAATCAAAACGCACAGTTTAAGGGCCAGGCAACGGAATGTTGTGATTGGCCATCACCAATGAAACAGTAAAATGAGCAGAAAATTCAAACCAAAAGCCACCAACCGTGTTTTTGGAACAAATGGTCATTAGGGTTTAGGGTTTTAGCAGCAGCAGGGCAACTTCATGTTCATCAACATAAAATGGACTTCAAGCATTATACAATCAACATGGCAATGATACTCATGCAACAACACATAGCAACAAACCAAACATAATTTCATGCGGATTTTCATGGCAGGTTTAAGGGTTTAAGCTACAGGGTTTTAACAGCAGCTACACCATTTCAAGTTCATGGTTCATCATCAAACAACAGATTTCCAACAGAAATATTCACACAACATGGCATTGATATTCACGCAGCATCATAACACAAACAAACAAAACAAGATTCATGCAAATATCTGGGCAAATCCATAGGGTTTAACATGAACAGCATGTGTTCATCATCTTTCTTCAAAATCGTGAAGAACAAGTGTGCCCAGAAAGTGAAATAACACATACCAACACGACAAACAAGCATCACTCATGCATATTCCAACAGCCATAATCATCAAATCGAACTAAAACAGAAGAATCATACAAAAACAACTTTGAACATGACACTTTAAAATCAGATTTCTTCCACATAACTCAACCATTTAACACGATTCTAGGTTCATAACACTCAGCAATGCAAGGACTACACATGGCATAGCATCATTTGGAAAAACAAAGAAGTCGAAAAACTCACTTGATTTGAAGAAATTCGATGGAACAGTGTTGTTTGAATGTTGTAAGCTCAAACAGATCTCCACAATGCTTTGAGATGATGGATTCTTGAGGTAGCTTAGCTCAATGCTGCTTGGAAACCTTCAAAGCTCGATTTGCCATTGTTGTATGCTTGGAAAAACAGAACTTGATGCTGCAGTACAGGTGATGAATGATGCTTGAAAAAGGCTCCAAATGATGGCTAGAGCATGAAACAAAGAAGAGAACTCGTGGTCTTTGAAGCTTTGGTCAGAAAATTCTCAAAATGTGAAAAATGGAATTGAGAGAAAATGAGAGAGTTTCTGTCTTGGGAGGCTGCAGCTAGGGTTCAGAATGACAGAAATTGACTTTATATATCACTGTTTAACATTGGCTAATCATGTGCTAATCCAAGTTAACTTAAATGAAGTGATTTTGCATATTTGCTAATTTTGGACAAGTGGATATGGAGGTGTGCAATTCTGCACGAATTGGGCTTGTGAACAAGTTTCAAACAACATTTAAAACAGATCCCAAAAGGCCAAATTGCTTAAAACTTGTTAAATTAAAAAGTCAACTTTTTTCACACTTGAAATGAATAAAGTCAAGGCAAAAAATGCCATTTTGAATGGTGAGGTTTTGGTAAATGATGAATGAATTTTTGGAAAGAGGGGATTAAATGGAGCTTGTAGGAAAAAACCCCATCAAATTTGGCCTTGTGGTTCATGAGATATGGCTCTTTGAAGTTCATGAAATTGTGAAAATGAAATTGTCATATCTTGCAAACCATGCATGGGATTTGAGAGTTCTTGGACTTTTTGAAAATGGGAGAACAATATCTTCAACTTTAATGTTGGGCAAAAATCCATTTGGAGCTTGTATAATGATGCAAGTTTAAGATCAAGAAGTTTCCATTTTTGGCAGTTGAAATTACAGGTCCACTTTCTATTTCTGGAAATTTTCTGTTTGACTTCAAATTCTTCCATGATGAGGTTGGACATGATATATGAGGCTTATACAAGCATGAATGAGCTCCTTCAAATCAATTCCATCCATCAAATCACTGATTAAATCCACAGTTGACCAAGTTTGACCTTCTGTTGACTTTTCTAGGGTTTTGCATGATTGAAGCATTTCTGATGAATTCCAAACCCTAATTCCTTGAGACTTTGATTCCAAATGGTGTCCCAAGTTATATGAACTCTTGATTATTGATCATGGTGCCCAAATTCTACAAGAATGGCCACCATCCATTGCTTTGACTGACTGTTGACTGACTTTGACCTAATTGCTGATGATTGCTTCAACTGCAAGCAACAAGGTTAAACTGACAATATTTTTGTACTTTTTGAATGATAAACATATGAAAGGCAAAGATATACAAATGCAAGACATGCTTGGTGATCAAGAATCAACCCAACAAGGCAACCTACCCACTAGGAGGGAAACTAGGGCATGCAGTGATCCTTGAGGCCATGATATGAGGTGATATGGGCCATGAGGGATCTTAGGGCCAAAATTGGGGTCTTACAGTAGGGTACACTTTTCTGATCCAACGTATAAAATCAACACATGTGAGATTCAATGTACATTTTTCTGATCTCCACTTTTTACTATACTCATCTTAGACACTAAACTGACTTGGGTTGCAGGTCCACCCTGCGCCACCGTACCAGAGATCAACATTACTGATTCTAGAGTCATACATCATCAATAAATAAGTCTTAAATTTTTTTGCATCTTCCCTATTCAAAATGGCGGCTTCCATCTCCGGAGTCAGTAAATCAGGCGAAGTTGAGGTCCCTACAACTCCGAGGGTTGCAAGCATAAAATCGACTACGTGATCATATCTTAATTTATCAAAAAGAATAGCATCGAAAGAAGACTCACTAGTGAAAGCTCATATACCTAGAGAGCCTTTAGAAGGCCCTTCTGAATCAAATTTGTCAGATACAAATATAACCTCTTAGAGCGATTGATTAAAGACTAAGTGGAGAGGGTTTGAACTAGACTATATATTTTACCTAACTAAAGGAGAGGAATCACTATTCACAAAATAGTTTGAAATACTTATGAGACTATCGTTAACACGTGGCATGGTAAAGAAAATGTGGAAAGGTGGAAGTCAAGTGAGAAGTAGGAGGCTTTGTTCAAACAATAGCGAGCGCTTTAAAAAATACTCCTCGACAAGAATAAGGAAAGAAAATATCAAGTGTAAACTAATTCTCAAGGATAGTAAAAAGTTTTCCTAAAGCTCAAAAACCATTATATATAGAAGAGGGTAATCAACAAATCAAATCAATATAAATAAGAAGTTATAGATTAACTACTGGATTTCACCTAGGAAATGTAAACAAACTCAAGTGCACTCGAATGTACTAGGAGGAAGCGCATTACTCTAAGTCGTTAACTTAAAGTCATGCATTTGGAAAAACCGGTGAAACATTTTAATGATGGGAAACATTTAATGTGCTTCTTCCCCACTACTTTTTTAACTGATCCAAGAATTTTCTACTTCTCTCTAAGGTCGGAAATCATCGCTAGAGGTTGACCATAACTTTGAAGATTTCTTGGCTAGTTCACACCTGGGAAGCCTTAGAGGCAATTATCTTAGAACGGTTCAAGGCCCAATGCAAGAGTCCAACTAGTTGCAAGCCTAATAAAAAATTATACAACGTATAAAGTCAGAACACATGAGATTCAAGGTACACTTTTTTTTGATCTCCACTTTTTACTATACTCATCTTGGACTCTGAGTTGGCTTAATCGTTGGAGTGCTAACCTTGCAGGTTCATCCCACGTCACCATATCGGAGTTCATCATCACTGATTCTAGATTCCTCCTTCATTAATCAACATCGATTATGGTTCCACAATGGAATAAAAACTAATTTTTATAGATGAAAAAGTATAAGAAAAACCAAAAGCCAGAGGAAAGGGAATGAAATTCAAAAATGAAAAAATGCGACGAGGTTTAAGAAGTTGATTGAAATCAATGCCTAGTCGAATTTGATTAAACAAGTTTGTAACCTAATCTTCATTGAAGTTGGTTGAACGGTGTTGTTAATGAATCTTCAATGAAGCTGATTAAAAGAGGTTGTGAATATTCTTCGTCAATGTTGAATGAATGAGCATGTGACCTAATCTGTGTAGCTTTTTGATACAAAAAGACTACACTTTGCATATTTAGGATAAAATTGGGGTTTATTTTGGGATTAAAGTTTGAGGAAATGAGGGAATGATGATGGTTTTGATTTTGAGGAAAAGAAGCAGTTCATGTCTTCTGAAATTAAGAAAGAGGGAATGCAAAATGAAAAGCATGAGCTTAATAACTTAGTGAAATTTTTTAGATAATCAGACGTCTCGAGTTTGAGTCCTTTAGGCGTCTAAAAATTGTATTTATAATGTTGTATTTAAAAAAATACACAATGTGATATGAACCGGGGTAGAGAGCTTATAAGTAGTTCACATATACCACTGGATTATCACAATATGCTTGAGTATTTTCAAAACCAGTATTATATATTTAATTATGACAATTCAAAACCTGCTGCAATAGTTTAAATTGGAACAACCATTTTTAAAACTGTCGTAAATAATTTTTTAGAGTAGTTTTCAAGCAAAACCGTTGCAAATTATCTTTACCTTTTTTTGAAAATTTAGAGGTGGTTTGGCAAAACTCTCGTGCAAACAGTCGCAAAACATAGAGGAAAGTGGTTTTAATAAAAACGTTGCAACTTATGCATCGTTAAACATCATTTTCTTGTAGTATTGGAACACCTGATAATTTTTTACCCAAAGAAAAGGTCAAATATTCACAATGGCCATAGGCCTATAAACAAGAAAGATTTGAAAGGCAGTAGCATTTTTTCTGCTTGAAAATGGTATCTCGGTAAATTTTTGACCTAATCTTATACTTTCTCTGACTTCCTTGAAAATCATATTTTATGTTTGAGCCAATAGTCGCTTAACACTATTTGACAAAATTCTTGGAGCAGAGTGTTCTTGTTTTATTACTTGAAACATTATGTTACGTTGATGGTAGTCCTTGGTGTTGAGGTCTGGCATTTTATCCCTTTGAGGAGAGGTAGTTTGTTTGGCTTGGTCTCCTCCTTTTGTGATTTATTAGTGGGTGTGAGTTTTTTATTTGCTAGTATTTTCATGGTGTTTTGTGCGACTTTAGATAGCTTAATATATGTTATGTTTGTTGTTTGATCTGATATAATTTCTTTTAATTTTATATATATTAAGGTGAATCCTTTTATTTCAAACTATTACAAAATCAACTAGTGTAAACAAATGATCAATCTTAATGTCAACATCTTCCCATATTTCTAGCAGGTGTATAATTGAACAATCTACTAAACTCAAGTTATGTCAGTCGACTTCAATTCACATCCATACTAAATTTTTTATACAAAGATAGAGGCATGTGACTAATTTTCTCACACTAACCCCAAAATCACACAAAACTCTTTCAAAATTATTCTTCTCAATCAAATACAAAACACAAAGATTTTTTGGATCCTTAAACTTTAAGAGACAACTTATTTTATAATTTGACATTACATTCCTCGGTCAAAGCCACTTTCTTTTTGACATGATGCTTTTCTTTTCTTTATAAAACTTAAAGAAAAACATAACATTCACAATATTAAATATAAGGCTTCAACGAAAGGAAAGTTGTAAAGTTTCTACAAATTTTCTAAGTCATCAACAAATTAAAGTTATGATATGCCTAAAATGTGTCAAAGGTGTGTCTAAGTAAAGAAAAATCAAACAAAAGTCATTAACTTTACCTACAAATTAAAGACTCAATCGACAAACTATTTATCATAAGATTTTGCACAGATAAAAAAACAAAGAAGATAAGATTAAAAGGAGTTCTATAGACTTGTGAAGTTTATCAATAATACTCGAGATAAATTTAAGATATTTTATTTTACTTTTTAAATCATGGTTTAAACACTAAATATAAATAAATAATTGAATCGTAAAGGTTCGACTTTTATCAAGGGAAAATATGAGATATCTTTTATACTAACTCATTATTACCAAAATATTTAACAAATTTACAATCTAAATCAATATAAATGGTAATACTTCTTTCTATGAGAGTTTGTGGTGCGGTTTTGCCTGCTTTGACGCTAAAAGTCATATGAACCATAAGAGAAAAAGGCGTCCAATTCAATTTGGTTCAATTGGATTTTATAAATAAAACCGAATCAAACTAATGTGGTTTGGGTTGGTTCAATTTTTTACAAATATTTTTATTGAGTCATATATACACATATAGACTACAACGTAACTTTGTACTTTGTCATTAATACATTATCAAATAACAAAAATATTCATCATATTTGGACAACAACTTCCCATTTAATATACAAACATTAAAGTAGACAAAAATAAAATAAAAAACATAAAATAATATCATAACACAATAGTAAAAATATTATAATCAAACAAATAAAACGTAGAAGAGGAGATATAAGATAAGATGAAAAGAAAAAAAAAACATAAGAAATAAAACATTAGAGAAGAAGTACTTGACAAAGAAGATGAGAAAAATATGCGATACTGATAAGAGTGATTTGAGAAGGCTGAAACGAAATCATAAGTGTGAGAAAGATAAAATCGTTTGTAGTCATTAGGGATGTACGTGAGCCGATCTGGGTTAAATTTGGCTAAATCCTGTTGAGTCATGGAGGAAGCATACACGTTGGATTAAACACCCATCTAAAGGTCAAATGTTCACTCAAACAAGTTAGAAAGACACCACATATTCATTGAAAACCTTAAGGTGATAGGTGTATGAGTCATCTTACTTATAAAGTGTTCAACTCCCACTTTTCTAAGTAACGTGAGACTTAAAACTCACACTTGTTTCTCAATAATCTCTCCATGTTTGTACCTCGTTAAGAGACATTCTTATCTCGTCATGGGCACTTCAACGGAACACACCGTCTAACCATCATGTTAGGAAGACTTTCGACACAATGAGTCGGTCTCTTACTTGAACTGGGCTCTGATATCACTGTTGGGTCATCATGAGGGGCAATCATACACATTGTGTCAAACACTCACCTAAAGGTCAAAGACTCACCCAAATAAGTTAGAGAGACACCATATATTCACCCGAAACCTTAAGGTGATAGGTGTATAAATCATCTTACTTATAAAGTGTTCAACCTCCACTTTTCTAAGTAATGTGGGACTTAGAACTCATACTTATTTCTCAACAAATCCATTATCCAATCCATATAGGAAAGTCTAATTTTTGTGAGGTGAAATAACCGCTTGTTATACTAATAGGTCAGTTTGAGCAAATCCACTAATTTCCGGGTTGAATTGGGTTGAATAGTTAGTTACCCAAATAATTTTTCTGTTTTATTAATATTAAATAACTAAATATTGAGTCATTATATTTTTTCATAAAATTTACTCAACAATTATATTTTTACTATTTTTTAGCATCATAAAATGATAAAATGATAACATCAACTAAAAAAATTATCATAAAATACTAACAATAAATTAAAGTTGCATGACATAAAATCGTATTAGTATTAAAATAATCAAAGAGTGAACCATCCAACATTAGTTAAAGTCACAGTTTACTAAAATAGTATATGTTCAGGAGACTAAATTGCAAAAATTAAGTTAATATTCATCAAAATTATTAAAATAATAATAATAAATGTTTGATTAGTGGGTAAGTGGAGTTTTTGGGTTTGAGTCTAATTTTACACGTAACCTATTTTTTATTATGTTTTTATTTATTTTTAAACTCATATTCACCCAATTATCTGACCAACCCATTTTTTTTTTTTGAAAATTGCGCATTAGACCCTTACTCATGCACACCACATCCTTGAAAATTCGTTTTTGCCCTTCATGCATCCAAAGATGCATCTCTAGACACATCCAAAATCACGTCAACCCTTTATATTCCGAGTTTCATCCCAGTTTAAAAAAATTATAGTCCGGAGATGCATCTATGTATATTGTTTAGGTGTATCAGGATATGTATATCTGAATAACCCTCTGAATCATTTTATAGCATTACCATTGTTCAACATAATAATTTTTTGAGGTCAACTTATATCAAAGTAAAAGCAAAGTAAAATCAACGTAAAACAAAGTTATATTAAACTTAAAAGCAAAAAGTCATACATCAATCCAAAAAGTCAAGACAATACATAAAATTTGTCTGAAAATACTAAAAATTCATACATTCAAACATAAACTAACTACTGGGCATGTCTAATCCCCTGCCTCCTCCTCCGCATGTACTGCATGGCATGCCGTAACTCGGAAACCATGCGTTCCACGAGTGATAACTAGTGACTGTTATCCTGAAAGAGTTCAGACTCTATGACTGCTCTACCCATCTCCGCAACACACCGACATACTGATGTCATGCTCTCTGACTGCTCATCCCGAACCTTAAGTACCTCTTGGTTAGTAGGCTTAAGTGGTCCTCCAAGAGCGTCTAATGTCATGATAGGGTGTGATACCCTATAAAACCTTGTCATGTAGCCCTCAGTAACAAGGTGACTCCCTGCAATATTCCTCTGGTACAAGGTGACTCTCGAAATCATCCAGTATCGCCTATAGATCTCTGCGGCGAAAGCCACGAGAAGCATACTCATGGGGAGGTCTCAAAATAATCTGCAAGTACGCAAAGTGGCGCATCACTCGCTCGAGAAGATAGGGATACATAAGAGATGACCCACATGTCAACCATCTGGAGTATAAGAAAATGACGTCAAACCGACATGTCTGGCAGTGACCCTCGTATGGGCAGAAGCAAATTCCATCTAGTACCATACTGTTAAAAGAGACTCTAAATGGATTAACCGCGCCACTCCCATTGTACAGAACAAAAGCGGTTGCACACGACCACTCCTCATCGTAGGCAGGCACAACTTCCCACCCATTGATGCAAAGGAAGTGAGAAATGATCCATCCCTGAAAAATGATTTGGATACAATAATAATAACATATGTAACAAATTAATTACAAAAATATCAGTAACAAGAAATTACCATAAGAATCGTGCAACTCCATCTCATCTGCTTTGTCTTCCAAAGACAACTCTCGCCCATCTTTGAGTATAGGTAGACCAAACAAGCAACCATCTAGTTGTACTCGTGAATCACAGTCAGGTCGGTGAAGTACTTAAGGTATACCACATAGACATATGTTACACTTTTGTCCAAAAACATGGACGTGCCAACTGTAACACCCCGATAATAATAAAATAATTATTTAAATTGAGTTAATAATTTATTTATTAATTTAGTTAAATAATTGGAAATTTTATTATTATTATTTTTGGATTATTATTATTATTCGGAAAATATATATGTTGGAAATAAGAGAAAGAATCCCATTTTTGGTAAAAAGAAAGTTTCACGTGAAAACAGAGAAACGATCGTGAAAGAGGAAAAGGGCAAAGAGACAGAGCAAGGGCTGAAGGTTGAAGAGAGAAAAGCTTGGAGCTCAAAGATTTGCCGGATTAATCAGGTAAGGGGGGTTTATCTTCGATTAATGGGTATTATGGGATAATATGTAATGGGTAGTGATAAACCGTGAATTGACCCTAATTGGGATTTTGAAATGCTGAGAAATTTTGATGAATAAGTTGTGTTAGACTGTAATTGAATCTGTGTTTGGGTTAGTTGTAAAATTCCGGAAGTGTAGCTTTTTACGGAATTGGAATCGGAGGTCCGGAAGTCCTCCAATGGCGGAAAATGCGGAGGATTCTGCATTCTGCCTTGAGTTAGCGCAGGAACAGCTTATGTCTTTCGTTAACCGGTTAACCCAGGGTGTTAACCGGTTAACACTGTTTTGAATTGTGAAATTGTGCTGTTTTGCTTGCGTTAACCGGTTAACCCAGGGCGTTAACCGGTTAACACTGTTGTGTTTGCTGAAATATTGCTGTTTGTGCTGCGTTAACCGGTTAACCCAGGGCGTTAACCGGTTAACACTGTTAAGTTTTGGGACAGGAGGCGAGTTGTGCTGCGTTAACCGGTTAACCCAGGGCGTTAACCGGTTAACGCTGTTGCAGAGTGGAAAAATTGTTAAGTTAAATGTTGTGTGCCTAATTGGTGGTTGCCTATATCAGTGTGTGATATAGTAGGGATTATTCCCGCTGTTTTGAGCAGTATAGGTATTAGTAGAGTGTGCTAATACTGTGTTTCATTGATTTACATAATAATGATGTTTTGATACATGTGTTGAGGAATGTATGATTGTATGCATAATGCTGTGAATGTATCAGTTGTGTATGCATTCGTGAATAGACTGTTTTATGGCTTAGAGTGTGAGCATATGTCTATTCTTGAATTGTTGTGGATGTTGCACTGCTAGGTGATTAGCATGCATATTGTGGCCTTTATGGTGGTAGCTAATTCCCGTGGTGAGGAATTAGTGATGTTAGTCATTTTGGACTGTTGTTGATGTTTGCATGCTAGGTGAGTTAGCGTGCATAGCATGGCCCTTGGGGTGGTAGCTAATTCCCATAGTGAGGAATTAGTGATGTGAGTCACTAGGTCTCAAATGAGTGGGACTAGTGAGCTTGGTAGCCGTACCTGGATTGGTCGGTGAAGTTGAACTATATGTTCACGAATAGTCGGTACCGCATGTGTAGAGTCTCATTGCATAATGTATGTATGGCGTATAATATGAATGGATGTATTCCAATATTATACGTGTGTTTGTGTTGTTGTGGAGTATGATTTGAGATTATACTTATGCTTTATGTTGGTGTTGAGTATGATGTTGAGCTGATGTGCTGTTACTGATTGTATGTTGCGATTAGGGTGATTAATGTGTTAAATTACTTAACATGACATTATATTCTATAATGCTTATTATATTGATTGAGGAACTCACCCTTACAACTATTTTTCAGGTAACGAGAAATGAGTTGAGTAGAAGTGAATGCTTGGAGTCTAGTGTAGTCTCCTTAGTGGGTCATGCTCTGATAGATGTAACATCGGGATGGGATGTTTTATGTTGTTGAATAATTTACATGTGAATGTTACATGTTTTACATGATTGAGGAGATCTCTATCTGCTGCGTTTTATGCAAATGTTTATGTTTTGAATTAATAAAAGAGCATGACCGTTATATTGTTGAATGGTGTGAATAATTGTGTGACACCCTTGAAGGGCATAATTACTCTGATTGTTATATGTTTATTATTTTAATTAAATATTTGGGGTATTTTAGAAGGGTGTTACATTAGTGGTATCAGAGCATAGTCGGTCGAGTCGAGTCGTAATTATTCTGTTTCCCCTGTACGGTATAGGTGTTGTGTAACCCTATCAGTGCTCATTGTTTTAGTTTGTTTGGGTTTTCAGAATAGAGATGGCTGGAAGAGGTAGAGATGATGCTGCGATTGCTGAGGCTCTGGGTATGCTAGCGGGAGTACTTGGAGGAAATCCGAATGTTGTGGGAATGGGAGCTGCTCGTCAACTGAGTGAGTTCCAGAAGAACAATCCTCCAATGTTCAAGGGAGCATACGATCCAGATGGTGCTCAGAAGTGGTTGAAGGAGATCGAGAGAATCTTCCGAGTGACTGAGTGTGCCGATAACCAGAAGGTCAGGTTCGGTACGCATATGCTGTCAGAAGAAGCTGATGATTGGTGGGTTGCTACCCGCACTGAGTTGGAATCTGCTGGGAATGCTGAGATCACTTGGGCTGTGTTCAGAGAGAGATTCCTGAGGAAGTATTTTCCAGAGGATGTTAGAGGGAAGAAAGAGATAGAGTTCTTGGAATTGAAGCAGGGCAATCGGTCGGTTACCGAGTATGCTGCTAAGTTCACAGAGCTGTCGAAGTATTATACTCCCTATAATGAGGCTGCTGGAGAATTTTCGAAATGTGTGAAGTTTGAGAACGGGTTGCGTCCCGAGATCAAACAGGCTATTGGATATCAGCGGATCAGGGTATTTTCTGACTTGGTTGACTGTTGCAGGATTTTTGAACAGGATTCCAAGGCCAGAGCGGAGAGCTATCAGCAAAGGGTTGATAGGAAAGGCAAGAATCAGAATTATCGTGGAAAACCGTATGCAGCTGGCAAAGGTTTTCAAAAGCAGAGTGGGATGAAGAGGCCTAGTGGGGGAGACTCCAGTGCCCCTGCTAAGTGTTACAGATGTGGTCAGGCGGGACATCGTTTCCATGAGTGTGCTAGTGTTGAGAAGAAGTGTTTCAAGTGTGGTAAAGGTGGTCATTTGGCTGCAGAGTGTCGGTTGAAGACTCTGACTTGTTTCAACTGTGGAGAGGTGGGTCATATCAGCCCACAGTGTCCTAAGCCGAAGAAAGAGAACCAGTCAGGAGGCAAGGTCTTTGCTTTATCGGGTTCTGAGACTTCTGCAGATGATCGTTTGATCCGAGGTACGTGTTATATTAATGGCTTTCCTCTTGTAGCTATTATTGACACCGGTGCTACCCATTCCTTTATATCTTTGGATTGTGCTGTGAAACTTAAGTTAGAGATATCTGATATGCTTGGAAGTATGGTGATTGATACTCCTGCAAAGGGTTCAGTGACTACTACTTCAGTTTGTTTGAATTGTCCTTTGAATATTTTTGGTAGAGACTTTGGGATGGACCTAGTGTGTCTTCCACTAGTGCAGATTGATGTTATTCTGGGTATGAACTGGTTGGTGTTTAACCGAGTTTCTATCAACTGTTCTGATAAGGCTGTGATATTTCCTGAGATTGAAGAAGGAAAGAGTTGTTTCTATCAGCCAGGCAGGTGAATGAGGAAGTAGCAGATGGGGCGGAGTTGTTTATGCTGTTAGCGACTCTGGAGGCTAAAGATAAACTGGTGATCGGCGATCTAGCCGTGGT
Source organism: Lathyrus oleraceus (assembly GCF_024323335.1). NCBI lineage: Eukaryota > Viridiplantae > Streptophyta > Magnoliopsida > Fabales > Fabaceae > Lathyrus > Lathyrus oleraceus. The sequence continues at coordinate 104,062,851 of NC_066579.1, read as the reverse complement.
GTGTGATTTTCCTGATGTGTTTCCGGAAGAGGTGAATAAATTGCCGCCAGAGCGTGAAGTTGAGTTCTCGATTGATTTGGTACCTGGTACTAGACCGATATCGATGGCTCCGTACCGTATGTCTGCTGTTGAGTTAGCTGAATTGAAGAGTCAGTTGGAAGATCTGTTGGATAAGAAATTTATTCGTCCGAGTGTGTCACCGTGGGGTGCACCAGTGTTGTTGGTTAAGAAGAAAGAAGGTACTATGAGGTTGTGTGTGGACTACAGGCAACTGAATAAAGTGACGATCAAGAATCGGTATCCTTTGCCGAGGATTGATGATTTGATGGATCAATTGGTTGGTGCGAGTGTGTTCAGCAAGATAGATTTGAGATCTGGGTATCATCAGATACGTGTGAAAACTGAGGATATTCAGAAGACTGCTTTCAGAACAAGGTATGGACATTATGAGTATTCTGTAATGCCTTTTGGTGTGACTAATGCGCCTGGAGTATTTATGGAGTATATGAATAGGATTTTCCACCCGTACCTAGATAAGTTTGTTGTGGTGTTTATTGATGATATTTTGGTGTATTCGAAATCTGAAGAAGAGCATGCTGAGCATTTGAGAGTGGTTTTAGAAGTTCTACGAGAAAAGAAGTTGTTTGCTAAACTATCCAAGTGTGAATTTTGGTTAGAAGAGGTTAGTTTACTTGGTCATGTGATTTCAAGAGGTGGTGTTGCTGTTGATCCTTCTAAGATAGAAGCGGTGTCTAAGTGGGAAGCTCCGAAGTCTGTTGCTGAGATTCGAAGTTTCCTTGGATTGGCTGGTTATTATAGGAAGTTCATTGAGGGATTTTCTAAGTTGGCGTTACCGTTGACGATGTTGACTAGAAAGGGGCAAGCGTTTGTTTGGGACTCAAAATGTGAAGAAGGTTTCCAAGAGTTAAAGAGAAGGTTAACTACTGCTCCTATTCTGATATTACCGAGTCCGTCGGAATCATTTGAGGTTTACTGTGATGCTTCATTGTTGGGTTTGGATGGTGTGTTGATGCAGAATAAGCAGGTTATAGCTTATGCTTCGAGACAGCTGAGGGTTCATGAGAGGAACTATCCGACGCATGATTTAGAGTTGGCAGCTGTGGTATTTGTTCTGAAGTTGTGGAGGCATTATTTGTACGGGTCAAGATTTGAGGTTTTCAGTGACCATAAGAGTTTAAAGTATTTGTTTGATCAGAAAGAGCTGAATATGAGACAGAGGAGATGGTTAGAGTTTCTGAAGGATTATGACTTTGGTTTGAATTACCATCCGGGTAAAGCAAATGTAGTAGCTGATGCGTTGAGCCGGAAATCGTTACATATGTCTATGTTAATGGTTAAAGAATTGGATTTAATTGAGCAGTTTAGAGACTTGAGTTTGGTGTGTGAGAGTACTCACAATAGTGTTAAATTGGGAATGTTGAAGTTAACGAGTGGTATTCTGGATGAGATCAGAGAGGGTCAGAAATCCGATGTGCTTTTGGTTGATAAGTTGACTTTAGTGAATCAAGGCCAAGGTGGTGAATTCAGAGTTGATGAGAATGGTGTTTTGAAATTTGGTAATCGGGTGTGTATTCCAGATGTTACCGAACTTAAGAAGAGTATTCTTGAGGAAGGACATCGTAGTGGCTTGAGTATTCATCCTGGAGCTACGAAGATGTATCATGATTTGAAAAAGTTATTTTGGTGGCCGGGGATGAAAAGAGAAATTGCAAGTTTTGTTTATTCCTGTTTGACTTGTCAGAAGTCAAAGATTGAGCATCAGAAGCCGTCTGGGCTAATGCAACCGTTGGCTATCCCAGAGTGGAAGTGGGATAGTATCAGTATGGATTTTGTTTCTGGTTTGCCGAGGACAAATAAGAATTTTGAAGCCATTTGGGTGGTTGTGGATAGATTGACGAAATCGGCTCATTTCATTCCGATCAGAATGGATTATCCGTTGGAGAGATTAGCTGAGTTGTATATTGAGAAGATTGTAAGTTTGCATGGTATTTCGTCGAGTATTGTTTCGGACAGAGATCCTAGATTTACATCGAAATTCTGGGAAGGTTTGCAGAGGGCTTTGGGAACTAAGCTGAGATTGAGTTCTGCATATCATCCGCAGACTGATGGTCAGACTGAGAGGACGATTCAGTCACTAGAGGATCTTTTGAGAGCTTGTGTTTTGGAAAAGGGAGGTGCTTGGGATTGTTATTTACCTTTGATTGAGTTTACCTACAACAATAGTTTTCATTCGAGCATTGGTATGGCACCGTTTGAAGCTTTGTATGGTAGGAGATGTCGGACACCTTTGTGTTGGTATGAGTCCGGTGAGAGTGCTGTGGTTGGACCGGAGATTGTTCAACAGACTACGGAAAAGATTAAGATGATTCAAGAGAAGATGAGGATTGCTCAGAGTCGTCAGAAGAGTTATCATGATAAGAGGAGGAAGTCACTTGAGTTCCAAGAGGGAGATCATGTGTTTCTTCGTGTTACTCTGATAACTGGTGTTGGTCGAGCTTTGAAGTCGAAGAAGTTGACACCTCGATTTATTGGTCCTTATCAGATTTTGGAGAGGATAGGGGAGGTAGCCTATCGTGTCGCTTTACCGCCGTCGCTTGCGAATTTGCATGAGGTTTTTCATGTGTCTCAGTTGAGGAGGTACATCCATGATCCGTCGCATGTAGTCCAAGTAGATGATGTACAGGTGAGAGATAACCTGACTGTTGAGACATCACCTATGAGGATCGAGGATCGAGAGTTGAAGCAGTTGCGGGGTAAAGAGATTGTCTTGGTGAAGGTAGCTTGGGGAGGACCAGCAGGTGGCAACGTGACTTGGGAACTGGAGAGTAAGATGAAGGAGTCTTACCCAGAGTTGTTCGCTTGAGGTATGTTTTCGAGGACGAAAACTCTTTTAGTGGGGGAGAGTTGTAACACCCCGATAATAATAAAATAATTATTTAAATTGAGTTAATAATTTATTTATTAATTTAGTTAAATAATTGGAAATTTTATTATTATTATTTTTGGATTATTATTATTATTCGGAAAATATATATGTTGGAAATAAGAGAAAGAATCCCATTTTTGGTAAAAAGAAAGTTTCACGTGAAAACAGAGAAACGATCGTGAAAGAGGAAAAGGGCAAAGAGACAGAGCAAGGGCTGAAGGTTGAAGAGAGAAAAGCTTGGAGCTCAAAGATTTGCCGGATTAATCAGGTAAGGGGGGTTTATCTTCGATTAATGGGTATTATGGGATAATATGTAATGGGTAGTGATAAACCGTGAATTGACCCTAATTGGGATTTTGAAATGCTGAGAAATTTTGATGAATAAGTTGTGTTAGACTGTAATTGAATCTGTGTTTGGGTTAGTTGTAAAATTCCGGAAGTGTAGCTTTTTACGGAATTGGAATCGGAGGTCCGGAAGTCCTCCAATGGCGGAAAATGCGGAGGATTCTGCATTCTGCCTTGAGTTAGCGCAGGAACAGCTTATGTCTTTCGTTAACCGGTTAACCCAGGGTGTTAACCGGTTAACACTGTTTTGAATTGTGAAATTGTGCTGTTTTGCTTGCGTTAACCGGTTAACCCAGGGCGTTAACCGGTTAACACTGTTGTGTTTGCTGAAATATTGCTGTTTGTGCTGCGTTAACCGGTTAACCCAGGGCGTTAACCGGTTAACACTGTTAAGTTTTGGGACAGGAGGCGTGTTGTGCTGCGTTAACCGGTTAACCCAGGGCGTTAACCGGTTAACGCTGTTGCAGAGTGGAAAAATTGTTAAGTTAAATGTTGTGTGCCTAATTGGTGGTTGCCTATATCAGTGTGTGATATAGTAGGGATTATTCCCGCTGTTTTGAGCAGTATAGGTATTAGTAGAGTGTGCTAATACTGTGTTTCATTGATTTACATGATAATGATGTTTTGATACATGTGTTGAGGAATGTATGATTGTATGCATAATGCTGTGAATGTATCAGTTGTGTATGCATTCGTGAATAGACTGTTTTATGGCTTAGAGTGTGAGCATATGTCTATTCTTGAATTGTTGTGGATGTTGCACTGCTAGGTGATTAGCATGCATATTGTGGCCTTTATGGTGGTAGCTAATTCCCGTGGTGAGGAATTAGTGATGTTAGTCATTTTGGACTGTTGTTGATGTTTGCATGCTAGGTGAGTTAGCGTGCATAGCATGGCCCTTGGGGTGGTAGCTAATTCCCATAGTGAGGAATTAGTGATGTGAGTCACTAGGTCTCAAATGAGTGGGACTAGTGAGCTTGGTAGCCGTACCTGGATTGGTCGGTGAAGTTGAACTATATGTTCACGAATAGTCGGTACCGCATGTGTAGAGTCTCATTGCATAATGTATGTATGGCGTATAATATGAATGGATGTATTCCAATATTATACGTGTGTTTGTGTTGTTGTGGAGTATGATTTGAGATTATACTTATGCTTTATGTTGGTGTTGAGTATGATGTTGAGCTGATGTGCTGTTACTGATTGTATGTTGCGATTAGGGTGATTAATGTGTTAAATTACTTAACATGACATTATATTCTATAATGCTTATTATATTGATTGAGGAACTCACCCTTACAACTATTTTTCAGGTAACGAGAAATGAGTTGAGTAGAAGTGAATGCTTGGAGTCTAGTGTAGTCTCCTTAGTGGGTCGTGCTCTGATAGATGTAACATCGGGATGGGATGTTTTATGTTGTTGAATAATTTACATGTGAATGTTACATGTTTTACATGATTGAGGAGATCTCTATCTGCTGCGTTTTATGCAAATGTTTATGTTTTGAATTAATAAAAGAGCATGACCGTTATATTGTTGAATGGTGTGAATAATTGTGTGACACCCTTGAAGGGCATAATTACTCTGATTGTTATATGTTTATTATTTTAATTAAATATTTGGGGTATTTTAGAAGGGTGTTACACCAACCAGGAACAAGAGGTAACACCTCAATGCGTAATGTCGATGGTACTCAATATGCATATCATCACCTAGAACATCCAAGGCCCAATGCAAATGGATTTTATAAAGATTTTCCAAAAAATTAAATCTCTCATGAGCACCTCTTGTGTCATGTGCCTCATGTGTGGCCTTAGTAGGGTAAGCCCCCAAATGGTGCACCATCATATCGATCCCTTCCTCTCGCCCCCGATCCTCTTGTGGTCCAATAATCTCCTCCTGATGGGAAGATACAGGCTGCATGAGATGTCATCCAAGGTGATGGTCATCATGTGGAAAGATGACATCTCTGAATGCCACCTCAAAGCAAAAGTCGCCAATATGTTGTGGTTGATGGTCATGTAAGCCGAAATGCATAAAATGACAAGCCCTAAATAGCAGATAAAATCAATGAACTAAGCAGTAGTAAGTTGTGGCAACTACAAATTCTTTATGTCGTGGTTAAGAAATTTCAAACAATCATGCTCATGTAAAAATAAAATATAACCATTAGTATGGCTTTAATTAGTCGACAGCATATGGATTTCAAAAGAAAATAAATATACCTCTTTATGGTGGACATGCCTAGCAACATGGACTGCATAAAGATGTAGTAAATAGGTGTCAAATGGGCCTCTTGGCTAACTCTCTGATGGGGCATTGGGATTGGAAACGACTTCCTTTTGAGACATACCCCGAGCTGTCTACGAGAACCAAACGGGTGGGAACCTCAGGGATGTGAAGTAGATGCACCATCAAACGAGTTATTATCAACTTCGGGCCTCATGGTCCTTTCCGTAACCCTCTCATGCCGTACCTACGTAGTTTGGGACACACACCGAGCCTAATCCGACCAGTGTTGTCTTCAGTCATTGCACATGCGTTAGAAATAGTGAAAAATATAAAAGCATGTCCGGAGAAATTCAAAAATTCCACAAAATAAGCCAAAGTTTTGTCAGAGTCAAATCCAGAGATGTATCTCCAAAAACAATGCAAACTAAATCCTAAAATGCATCTTCAAACAAACATGCGGTTGTCTCTCATGGAAGATACGTCATTTCTACCCTAATAGTAAAAGAAAACCTCAATGCATGTTATAACATATCAATTTCATTTACATTACTGTCTATTATACATAACACATCTAATGTAGCATAAACAACTATCTACAAATCAAAAAGTAAAAAGGAGGAGAAATAGTTACCTAATCAAATTGATGAGAAGTAATTTGAATGTTTGAGATGTTGGAAAGGAGGAGAAGTTTCAATTTTGTAGAGCTCTAGTGAATGGTGTTTGGGATTAATGGATGAGAAGGTTCACTATTGCAAAACTCAAATGTTATTTTGAGAACTTTTTTAGAAAATGAAGAGGGATGAATAGGGAAGGTCTAGAAAATGATATGAAACAAAAGCATTTGGGTATGCATCTCCAAACCATCCACAAACTTTTGAATAAATGGTATTTATGGAGATGCATCTTCAAACACACTTAGACATACAAAGATGCATTTCCAAATTAATTTTTGACATAATGAGAGTGTCTCTTCAATTTACCTTGAGAAATGACTAAAATATGCGTGTTCGAAGAAGCATCTCCAAACTATAGGGTTAGTCTAGACTTTTTATGATGGTGTGGGAACACCCATAAGGGTGTGTGGAGAAAGTATTCCCTTTTTTGGGGTGAGTTTGATCGAGTTTTGTGGTTTGATCTAACCCATGTACACCGTTAGCAATCGTAAGAATAAGACATAATAAATAGATTTGAGTTTGATTTGAATGTGGGTTAATTAAAGTTTGAGTTGTAACATAATGATGTTAGATTTGGTTTGATTCAGTTTGCAAAATATAAACTGCAAATCAAAATAAAACTGCACGCTTTTATTAAAAAGATAGCTCAAACATATCCGAACTAAATATACTTTTTGTTTAAAACCCTTTGTTGTCCCTTATGTTTTGTGTAGGGTTCATTTTGGTCCCTTAATTTTAAAAAGTACCATTTTGATCCCTCAGTTATTCAAAGTGGTCCACGTTTATCCTTATCGTCCAAAATGTTAGTCGAAGTCAATTGAGATGCAAACGTGACACACACGTGTATTAACTTATGATGAGCTGACAATGTAATACATAAAAGACAAAATAGATTTTTTTTCATTCTCACACGTTTATCCTCACATGTCTCTCAAACCCATATTTCTCATCTTTCTCACAATTCTTTGAAGTTCTCTCAAACCCAGATTTCTCATGTTTCTCAAACCCAGAACGAAGAACGAAGAAAGCACAGAGAAAAGATATTTTTGAAGATAATACTGGTAATGTTTGTTTTCTTCTTTTTAATCTTCGCCCAATTGTATTTTAGGGTTCATCTGGGTTTTCATTTTAGGATTTTGTGTTCCTGATTCAAAATGTTATAATTTTTAGGTATATTATGGATGAATACGTGCATGTAGTTATAGAACATGGGGTTTTTTCCGAAGGTGATGATGAGTCAAGTTATGGGGGTTCAGTTGCTGAGGTGAAGTGTGATGTTGATAAGTGGGGTTATTTTGAGGTGTTAGGGGTTGTTAAATAACTGGGATATGAGGAATCTGGAACAATAATATACAAGGTAGAGAGTTACATACCAGATATGTACAAAAAATGAAATATCAGGAGGTATACAACCATGTCATCTACCTTGTTAATGTCTCCAACCTTTGGGAAAGGATAGTCTACAATGATGTGCAACCACCAGTATTTAGAAAAATGCCATAAAGGCCAAAAAAGAAAAGGAATTTGGAGCAAGGTGAAGTTGATGGCACTGGTTGCAAACTGAGGAGGACTGAACTATATATTAAATGTAAAAAAAGCTGGTAATAACAAGCTTACTTACAAGTTTCCACCAACTCAGTCTCAACCTCAAACACAACCAACTCAGTCTCAAGCTCAATCTCAGAAACAACCAACCCAGTCTTAAGCTCAGGGTGTAACACCCCGATGAAATAAGGCTAATTATTTAATTTAAATTAATAGTATATTTATTAATTTAATTAAATAATTGGAAATATTATTGGATTATTATTATTGTTGGAATAATATAAATTGGAATAATAAGTTGGAATATATATAAAGAGTTCCATTTGGTAAAAAGGGTTTTTCACGTGAAAACCAGAGAAGCGACAGAAAGTGGAGAAAAGGCAAAAAGAGGAAGAGCAGGAGAAGAAGGAAGAGCTTGAAGCTAAAGATTTGTCGGATTAACTCAGGTAAGGGGGGTTTATCGTCGTTTAATGGGTATTATGGGTTAACATGTGATGGGTAGTAATAAGCCATTGGTTTGACCCTAATTGGGATGTTGAATGCTGAAAAATTGAGAGGAATAAGTTATGTTAAAGTTGTAATTGAATCTATAATTGGATGAGTCTTGATTTTCCGAAAGTGTAGCTTTTTACGGAATTGAAATCGGAGGTCCGGAAGTCCTCAAACGGCGGAAAATGCGGAGAATTCTGCATTCTGCTTCGTGTTAGCGCAGGAACAGCTTTCTGTCTTGCGTTAACCGGTTAACCCAGGGTGTTAACCGGTTAACACTGTTATGAATTGTGAAATATTGCTGTTTGTCTTGCGTTAACCGGTTAACCCAGGGTGTTAACCGGTTAACACTGTTGTGAATTGCCAGGAAGCGTGTTCTGTGTTGCGTTAACCGGTTAACCCAGGGCGTTAACCGGTTAACACTGTGTGAAAAGTGAAAAATTTATATTTAAATGTGGTGTGCATGTTTGATGTTTGGCCTATATTGGCGTATGATATAATAGGGATCATTTCCCGTTGTTTTGAGCGGTAGGGGTATTAGTAGAGCGTGCTAATACTGTGATTGATTATGTGGCATGATATGATTATGTGATAAATATGTTGATGATGTATGATTGTATGCATAATGCTGTGTATGTATCTATTATGTATGTAATTGTGAATGGACTGTTTATGGCTTAGAGTGTGAGCATATGTCCATTGTGGATGATTGTTGATGTTTGCATGACTAAGTGATTTAGCTTGCATATTGTGGCCTTTATGGTGGTAGCTAATTCCCATGGTGAGGAATTAGTGAGTGAGTTATTGTGGATTGTTGTTGATGTTTGCATGCTAGGTGATTAGCGTGCATAGCATAGCCCTTGGGGTGGTAGCTAATTCCCATGGTGAGGAATTAGTGAGTGAGTCACTAGGTCTCAAATGAGTGGGACTAGTGAGCTTGGTAGCCGTATCTGGATTTGATCGGTGAGGTTGAACTATATGTTCACGAATAGTCGGTACCGCATGCATGGAGTCTCATTGCATAATGTATGTATTGTGTATAATATGAATGGATGTGTTCCAATATTATACGTGTGTTTTGATGTTTATGTTGAGTATGATTGTGATGATGAGTTGATATTGCCGTTGCTGAAGGTGTGATCTGATTAGGGTGAATGAATGTGTTAATTTACTTAGCATTACATGATATTTTATAATGCTTATTATACCGATTGAGGAACTCACCCTTACAACTATGTTTCAGGTAACGAGCAGTGATTGAGTAGAAGTTAGTCCTTGGAGTCTAGTGTAGTTCCTTAGTGGGTCATGCTCTGGTAGATGTAACATCGGGACGGGATGTTTTACCTTATTTTGATTGTTGGTTGTTGAACAAGTTTTACATGTAATGTGTTACATGGTTTGCATGATTGATTAGATCTTTATCCGCTGCGTATTGTGCAATGTTTTATTTTGATAATAAATAAATGAGTATGACCAGATATTTTGGAACATGGTGTGAAGTGTCAAGTGTGACACCCTTAATTGCATATTTACTCTGATTTATATTTTGTTGTTTTAAATAATATTTGGGGTATTTTAGAAGGGTGTTACATTAGTGGTATCAGAGCATAGTCGGTCGAGTCGAGTCGTAATTATTCTGTTTCCCTGTACGTGATAGGTGTTGTGTAACCCTATCAGTACTTATTGTTTTAGCTTGTTGGGTTTTCAGAATAGAGATGGCTGGAAGAGGTAGAGACGATGCTGCGATTGCTGAGGCTCTGGGTATGCTAGCTGGAGTACTTGGAGGGAATCCGAATGTTGTGGGACTGGGAGCTGCTCGTCAACTGAGTGAGTTCCAGAAGAACAATCCTCCAATGTTCAAGGGAGCATACGACCCAGATGGCGCTCAGAAGTGGTTGAAGAAGATCGAGAAGATCTTCCGAGTGACTGAGTGTGCCGATAACCAGAAGGTCAGGTTCGGTACGCATATGCTGTCAGAGGAAGCAGATGATTGGTGGGTTGCTACCCGCACTGAGTTAGAAACTGTTGGGAGTGCTGAGATCACTTGGGCGGTGTTCAGAGAGAGATTCCTGAGGAAGTACTTTCCGGAGGATGTCAGAGGAAAGAAAGAGATAGAGTTCCTAGAATTGAAGCAGGGCAACCGGTCTGTTACTGAGTATGCTGCTAAGTTCACAGAGCTGTCGAAGTATTACACTCCCTATGATGAGGCTACTGGAGAATTTTCAAAATGTGTGAAGTTTGAGAACGGGTTACGTCCCGAGATCAAGCAGGCTATTGGATATCAGCGGATTAAAGTGTTTTCTGACTTGGTTGACTGTTGCAGAATTTTTGAACAAGATACCAAGGCCAGAGCGGAGAGCTATCAGCAAAGGGTTGATAGGAAAGGCAAGAATCAGAATGATCGTGGGAAACCGTATGCAGCTGGCAAAGGTTTCCAGAGACAAAGTGGGATGAAGAGGCCTAGTGGGGGAGACTCCAGTGCCCCTGCTAAGTGTTTCAGATGTGGTCAGGCTGGACATCGTATCCATGAGTGTACCAGTAATGAGAAGAAGTGTTTCAAGTGTGGAAAAGGTGGTCACTTGGCTGCAGAGTGCCGGTTGAAGACTGTGACTTGTTTCAACTGTGGAGAGGTGGGTCATATCAGTCCACAGTGTCCTAAGCCGAAGAGAGAGAACCAGTCGGGAGGCAAGGTCTTTGCTTTATCAGGTTCTGAGACTTCTGCAGATGATCGTTTGATCCGAGGTACGTGTTATATTAATGGCTTTCCTCTTGTAGCTATTATTGACACAGATGCGACTCATTCCTTTATATCTTTGGATTGTGCTGTGAAACTTAAGTTAGAGATATCTGAGATGCTTGGTAGTATGGTGATTGATACTCCTGCGAAGGGTTCAGTGACTACTACTTCAGTTTGTTTAAATTGTCCTTTGAGCATTTTTGGTAGAGACTTTGGGATAGACCTCGTGTGTCTTCCACTAGTGCAGATTGATGTTATCCTGGGTATGAACTGGTTGGTGTTTAACCGAGTTTATATCAACTGTTTTGATAAGACTGTGATATTTCCTGAGATTGAGGAAGGAAAGAGTTTGTTTCTATCAGCAAGGCAGGTGAATGAGGCAGTAATAGATGGGGCAGAGTTGTTTATGCTGTTAGCGACTTTGGAGGCTAAAGATAAACTGGTGATTTGCGATCTAGCCGTGGTGTGTGATTTTCCTGATGTGTTTCCTGAAGAGGTGAATGAATTACCGCCAGAGCGTGAAGTTGAGTTCTCAATTGATTTGGTACCTGGTACTAGGTCGATATCGATGGCTCCGTACCGTATGTCTGCTGTTGAGTTAACTGAATTGAAGAGTCAGCTGGAAGATCTGTTGGATAAGAAATTTATTCGTCCGAGTGTGTCACCGTGGGGTGCACCAGTGTTATTGGTTAAGAAGAAAGAAGGTACTATGAGGTTGTGTGTGGACTACAGGCAATTGAATAAAGTAACGATCAAGAATCGGTATCCTTTGCCGAGGATTGATGATTTGATGGATCAGTTGGTTGGTGCGAGTGTGTTCAGCAAAATAGATTTGAGATCGGGATATCATCAGATACGTGTGAAGACTGAGGATATTCAGAAGACTGCTTTCAGAACAAGGTATGGACATTATGAGTATTCTGTAATGCCTTTTGGGTGACTAATGCGCCTGGAGTATTTATGGAGTATATGAATAGGATTTTCCATCCGTACCTAGACAAGTTTGTTGTGGTGTTTATTGACGATATTTTGGTGTATTCGAAATCTGAAGAAGAGCATGCTGAACATTTGAGAGTGGTTTTAGGAGTTCTACGAGAAAAGGAGTTATTTGCTAAATTGTCCAAGTGTGAATTCTGGTTAGAAGAGGTTAGTTTTCTTGGTCATGTGATTTCAAGAGGTGGTGTTGCTGTTGATCCTTCTAAGATAGAAGCGGTATCTAAGTGGGAAGCTCCGAAGTCAGTTTCTGAGATAAGAAGTTTTCTTGGACTTGCAGGTTATTATAGGAAATTGATTGAGGGATTTTCTAAGTTGGCGTTACCGTTGACGATGTTGACTAGAAAGGGGCAAGCGTTTGTTTGGGACTCAAAATGTGAAGAAGGTTTCCAAGAGTTAAAGAGAAGGTTAACTACTGCTCCTATTCTGATATTACCGAGTCCGTCGGAACTATTTGAGGTTTACTGTGATGCTTCATTGTTGGGTTTGGGTGGTGTTTTGATGCAGAATAAGCAGGTTGTAGCTTATGCTTCGAGACAACTGAAGGTTCATGAGAGGAACTATCCGACACACGATTTGGAGTTGGCAGCTGTGGTATTTGTTCTGAAGTTATGGAGGCATTACTTGTACGGGTCAAGATTTGAGGTTTTCAGTGACCATAAAAGTTTAAAGTATTTGTTTGATCAGAAAGAGCTGAATATGAGACAGAGGAGATGGTTAGAGTTTCTGAAGGATTGTGACTTTGGTTTGAATTACCATCCGGGTAAAGCAAACGTAGTGGCTGATGCATTGAGTCGGAAATCATTGCATATGTCTATGTTAATGGTTAAGGAATTGGATTTAATTGAGCAGTTTAGAGACTTGAGTTTGGTGTGTGAGAGTACTCACAATAGTGTTAAGTTGGGAATGTTGAAGTTGACAAGTGGTATTCTGGATGAGATTAGAGAAGGTCAGAAATCCGATGTGCTTTTGGTTGATAAGTTGACTCTAGCGAATCAAGGTCAAGGTGGTGAATTCAGAGTTGATGAGAATGGTGTTTTGAAATTTGGTAATCGGGTGTGTATTCCGGATGTTACCGAACTTAAGAAGAGTATTCTTGAGGAAGGACATCGTAGTGGCCTGAGTATTCATCCTGTGGCTACGAAGATGTATCATGATTTGAAAAAGTTATTTTGGTGGCCGGGAATGAAAAAAGAAATTGCGAGTTTTGTTTATTCTTGTTTGACTTGTCAGAAGTCAAAGATTGAGCATCAGAAGTCGTCTGGGCTAATGCAACCGTTGGCGATTCCAGAGTGGAAGTGGGATAGTATCAGTATGGATTTTGTTTCTGGTTTACCGAGGACAATTAAGAATTTTGAAGCTATTTGGGTGATTGTTGACAGATTGACAAAATCGGCTCATTTCATTCCGATCAGAATGGATTATCCGTTAGAGAGATTAGCTGAGTTGTATATTGAGAAAATTGTAAGTTTGCATGGTATTCCGTCGAGTATTGTTTCGGACAGAGATCCTAGATTTACATCGAAGTTCTGGGAAGGTTTGCAGAGGGCTTTGGGAATTAAGCTGAGATTGAGTTCTGCATATCATCCGCAGACTGATGGTCAGACTGAGAGGACGATTCAGTCATTGGAGGACCTTTTGAGGGCTTGTGTTTTGGAAAAGGGAGGTGTTTGGGATTGTTATTTACCTTTGATTGAGTTTACCTACAACAATAGTTTTCATTCGAGCATTGGTATGGCACCATTTGAAGCTTTGTATGGTAGGAGATGTCGGACACCTTTATGTTGGTATGAGTCCGGTGAGAGTGTTGTGGTTGGACCGGAGATTGTTCAACAAACTACGGAAAAGATTAAGATGATTCAGGAGAAGATGAGGATTGCTCAGAGTCGTCAGAAGAGTTATCACGACAAGAGGAGGAAGTCACTTGAGTTTCAAGAGGGAGATCATGTGTTTCTCCGTGTTACTCCGATAACTGGGGTTGGTCGAGCTTTGAAGTCGAAGAAGTTGACACCTCGATTTATTGGTCCTTATCAGATTTTGGAGAGGATAGGGGAGGTAGCCTATCGTATCGCTTTACCGCCGTCACTTGCGAATTTGCATGAGGTTTTTCATGTGTCTCAATTGAGGAGGTACATTCCTGATCCGTCGCATGTAGTCCAAGTAGATGATGTACAGGTGAGAGATAACCTGACTGTTGAAACATCACCTATGAGGATCGAGGATCGAGGGTTGAAGCAGTTGTGGGGTAAAGAGATTGTTTTGGTAAAGGTAGCTTGGGGAGGACCAGCAGGTGGCAATGTGACTTGGGAACTTGAGAGTCAGATGAAGGAGTCTTATGCAGAGTTATTCACTTGAGGTATGTTTTCGAGGACGAAAACTCTTTTAGTGGAGGAGAGTTGTAACACCCCGATGAAATAAGGCTAATTATTTAATTTAAATTAATAGTATATTTATTAATTTAATTAAATAATTGGAAATATTATTGGATTATTATTATTGTTGGAATAATATAAATTGGAATAATAAGTTGGAATATATATAAAGAGTTCCATTTGGTAAAAAGGGTTTTTCACGTGAAAACCAGAGAAGCGATAGAAAGTGGAGAAAAGGCAAAAAGAGGAAGAGCAGGAGAAGAAGGTTGAAGAAGGAAGAGCTTGAAGCTAAAGATTTGCCGGATTAACTCAGGTAAGGGGGGTTTATCGTCGTTTAATGGGTATTATGGGTTAACATGTGATGGGTAGTAATAAGCCATTGGTTTGACCCTAATTGGGATGTTGAATGCTGAAAAATTGAGAGGAATAAGTTATGTTAAAGCTGTAATTGAATCTATAATTGGATGAGTCTTGATTTTCCGAAAGTGTAGCTTTTTACGGAATTGAAATCGGAGGTCCGGATGTCCTCCAACGGCGGAAAATGCGGAGAATTCTGCATTCTGCTTCGTGTTAGCGCAGGAACAACTTTCTGTCTTGCGTTAACCGGTTAACCCAGGGTGTTAACCGGTTAACACTGTTATGAATTGTGAAATATTGCTGTTTGTCTTGCGTTAACCGGTTAACCCAGGGTGTTAACCGGTTAACACTGTTGTGAATTGCCAGGAAGCGTGTTCTGTGTTGCGTTAACCGGTTAACCCAGGGCGTTAACCGGTTAACACTGTGTGAAAAGTGAAAAATTTATATTTAAATGTGGTGTGCATGTTTGATGTTTGGCCTATATTGGCGTATGATATAATAGGGATCATTTCCCGTTGTTTTGAGCGGTAGGGGTATTAGTAGAGCGTGCTAATACTGTGATTGATTATGTGGCATGATATGATTATGTGATAAATATGTTGATGATGTATGATTGTATGCATAATGCTGTGTATGTATCTATTATGTATGCAATTGTGAATGGACTGTTTATGGCTTAGAGTGTGAGCATATGTCCATTGTGGATGATTGTTGATGTTTGCATGACTAAGTGATTTAGCTTGCATATTGTGGCCTTTATGGTGGTAGCTAATTCCCATGGTAAGGAATTAGTGAGTGAGTTATTGGGGATTGTTGTTGATGTTTGCATGCTAGGTGATTAGCGTGCATAGCATAGCCCTTGGGGTGGTAGCTAATTCCCATGGTGAGGAATTAGTGAGTGAGTCACTAGGTCTCAAATGAGTGGGACTAGTGAGCTTGGTAGCCGTATCTGGATTTGATCGGTGAGGTTGAACTATATGTTCACGAATAGTCGGTACCGCATGCATGGAGTCTCATTGCATAATGTATGTATTGTGTATAATATGAATGGATGTGTTCCAATATTATACGTGTGTTTTGATGTTTATGTTGAGTATGATTGTGATGATGAGTTGATATTGCCGTTGCTGAAGGTGTGATCTGATTAGGGTGAATGAATGTGTTAATTTACTTAGCATTACATGATATTTTATAATGCTTATTATATCGATTGAGGAACTCACCCTTACAACTATGTTTCAGGTAACGAGCAGTGATTGAGTAGAAGCTAGTCCTTGGAGTCTAGTGTAGTTCCTTAGTGGGTCATGCTCTGGTAGATGTAACATCGGGACGGGATGTTTTACCTTATTTTGATTGTTGGTTGTTGAACAAGTTTTACATGTAATGTGTTACATGGTTTGCATGATTGATTAGATCTTTATCCGCTGCGTATTGTGCAATGTTTTATTTTGATAATAAATAAATGAGTATGACCAGATATTTTGGAACATGGTGTGAAGTGTCAAGTGTGACACCCTTAATTGCATATTTACTCTGATTTATATTTTGTTGTTTTAAATAATATTTGGGGTATTTTAGAAGGGTGTTACACAGGGAACTCAAGCTCAATCTCAGACACAACTAGCTCAGTCTCAAACTCAGGGAACTCAAGCTCAATCTCAGACACAACCAGCTCAATCTCAGAGACATCAACCTCAGGCTCAGACACAACCATCTCAGTCTCAGGCTCAAACACAACCATCTCATGCTCATACTCAAGCTCGCATAAAGGCTAAAGCAAGTGGTTCTAAGACTTCAGTCAAGAAGTTAAGCATTGAGAGGCCAACAAGAAGCGTGGGATCACCAGACCCTACAACTAGGTTATCTGCATCAAGGAATGTGGCAGACCCTACAACTAGACTCACTTTATCTCAAGCAAGCAAGAAGAAAAAATAGATATTTTATGCTCACTTCTGTTATGATGTTTTAGGTCATATTTTGATATGTAATGTCACATATTTTGGTACTATGTTTAGGTACAATATGTTGTCTTAGGTCTGTAATGTCACATATTTTAGTACTATATTTTGGTACAATGTGTTGTCTTATGTCTGTAATGTCACTTATGTTTTGGTACTATGTTTTGTAACCCTTGTATGAAAATTCTGTTATGGTGCAATGAAAAACATATTTTGCAAACCTTATTGTTGTGGTCAAATATACAAATTATAACAACTAAATTATACCAATTTGTCCAGTTAGGTTACAAATTATACCAGTTAAGTTACAAATTATACTAATTAAATTACAATTTATACCCGTTAGGTTATACTAGGTTGGTAGACAAATTAAACCAATAACTATACCAGGTGATAAACAACATTGCAAAATTTCATTTCATTGATCTCAAAAAACAATATTGTAGAAATACAATTCATTCATCCCATATAACAATTTAATTCCATTCAGTGTATAATTACATTAACAAATTGTAGATTAATACACTTAAAGCAATAAAAAATGAATTTCTCCAAAATGTATTCCATTTCATTGTGTTATTGAGAGCTCCCTCAAGTTCTTCAATTAATCCTTCAGATTTAAGCAATTTCTGATGTTGATCTTCATTCTCTTTTGCTAAGCTTTCCAACCTCTTTTTTTATTCTTGATAAACATGTCCTTGTCATCTTTCACTTCAGCACAAAACCAATCAAAATAATCACATCCATTACTTGTATTCCCCTGCACAAGTTACATACAACATTACCCACCGTGTAAGATCGAAATTGCAAACTTAACAAGATAAATCATACCTTATAATGTGGACATCCCTAAATCTGCTTCCCAAATTTTTTGACTGTTTTTGCTCTTCTGAGTACAGCAAAATCACCACACCAACAGTTAGGTCTCCATTGATTTTTCGAAGAATAAGAATTAAATCCAGATTCAGAACTGTAGCTCACTTCTCCACCGTACCCCGACCCATTTTGCGACGGAGTAGAATTATTCATAGATTACTGAAAGAAGACGAAGGCAACTCTAACTCAACTGAAGAAAATGGCGTCTGTGGATGAAGAAGATGGTGTCAGCGGGTGAAGAAGATGACCCTAATTCACGGCGTCCGCGAGTGAAGAAAATTGGGGCAAATGAGAATTATGCACAAAACTCTAATTCACATGAAGAAGACATCCTACATGAAGCTGACATGGATGTTAACACTTTCACGTTTAACAGTGTTACTATGTTTTGTCTGCAAAGGATAGACATGATACATTTAATATAGTTGAGGAACGAAAATGAATCTTTTAAAAACTAATGGACCAAAATGAACCGAGTGCTAAACGTACGGGACAAAAACAATTATTTTACCTATATATTTTTTATAATTTTCGATTTGAGCGATTCATTTAACAACTTTCTATTATGTTAAACACTCCTGCTCCTTCGTCCAATACAATAGGATTATACTTTAAAAAAAGATAAATTCTTATTCACAAAATTATTTTAAATATGTAATAATAATAATTTTCTTAGACTAAATTGACAAGTTTTTATATATTTTAGATTAAATTCATGATTTATCTAGGACAAACGACTGAGTGTTCACCAAGCTTAACGTGCACCCTCAATTCAATAGAAGGCGATTCCCTCTCTCCGACGACGCAACCCTTATCTCCGGCAATCTTCCATTTCGTAGCTTCTCGCACGGTAACCTTCCAATTTTTCTTTCTGCTTTCATTTTCGATTATTATCATACCATCTATGATTTCGTTACGGTCACTGTTTCTTATTCGATCTGTGGCTGTGTGTAAGAAATTGCTCGCTAATATGTGTATGTGTGTTGTGATTGTGGTAGTTTTTCCTTATCTTAGATTTGAATGCTTCGGTAATTTGTAATCGTTCAATTTAGTATTTTCTTTGTTTTGATTTAGTTGTCATGTGTTTGTTTATGCCAGCTAAAAGAGAGTGGAATGCGAAATGATTTAAGATGAGTGAGTAGTATAATAAATTTGAGTGTAAATTTCACGCCTGGAGTAAAGTTAGTTAGAATCAGTTTCGGAAGCGGAATCAATATTATTCGAGAACATCCAAAAATGGGAGAATCAATTTTACACCTCCACGACCAATTTTGATTTCTTCAAAAGTGGAACTAGACATACTACACATAAATGATTAGAAATATAATTCCAATTTTAGGGTTATGTGAAATTTGTAATTGGGCACAAATAGTATCATGTGGGATTTTGCCACTTATTTTTCACGCACTACTCAATGGCTCTTATGTGTTTGTTGTAACCATTAACATTTTGTGATCTTTAATAGATCAGCAATTTAATGA
The DNA here is from genome assembly GCF_024323335.1 of Lathyrus oleraceus. Lineage (NCBI taxonomy): Eukaryota > Viridiplantae > Streptophyta > Magnoliopsida > Fabales > Fabaceae > Lathyrus > Lathyrus oleraceus. Next base: position 104,043,844 of record NC_066579.1, on the reverse strand, counting down.
TGCTGATGCTACTTTATTAAATTCAGATTCCGAAACTCAACTTTTTGTTATTATCAGTTGAGCAAAGGAGAGTTTAATGTTAAGTGGTTACATTTTCCACACTATGTCATGTTATTAACATTTGCCCACATACACACTTCAAGTGTACTTTATAATGTATCAGCTGGCACTTCATATATAATACATAAGTAAGTCATGATGCTTTCGGCGAAATCAGAATCTGATATCTCTAGTTTAGCTCCACCATCTCCACCTTCAATTTTAGGAGTGATTAATTGAGATGCTTGATGTTTCCCTTATTGAAAAGGAAGTTGTAATTGACCAACATGATATCTTATCTTCCTACTTTGTTATTTCTTGAAATTGATAAGGGGCTATGTTTTTGTAGATTTAATTTTGTTGCCAATCGTGGGCGTGAATTGGTGCCCTACCTCAAACAAAAATGGTATGATCCTCTCTTCTCTAATCTTTCCTCTACCTCAACAATTCCATTTCCAATTTGTTAGCTAACTATTAATCTTATCTACTACTTGATACACTTAATTTTCTACGATATTCTCTATAAGAATTTTTAATCTAATCTATTGTCTTACTACACTGAGTTGCTTCTAGCTTGTATATCCTGTTGCGCTTTTAATTATTAGTAATTATTTTTTTCATCATTAAATTTTGCAAATAATTATTTCTTTTTAACATCTCTATAAACGAGTATGTTCCCTTTAGTTGATTGTATCGCCTAAATGGTTGAGAGAAAAAATCATGAAACAGTCATTGACTCTCTTTTGATGTGAAATTTCCTTATCAGTCATCTATACATAGAGGGGATTCCAGGAGGTTCAACAATAAACCAAGAGCACGGCATCATTTGACAACACAGAAGAGACAGGAGATCAAGGAAGCTTTTGAACTATTTGACACTGATGGCTCAGGTTTCATAAATCACTTTACCATCCAAATCTCAATGTAGTCAAATATTTTATTTCCCCTTTATGCTAATACTTTAATTATTTGTAGGTACTATTGATGCTAAGGAGCTGAATGTTGCCATGAGGTTTTGTTGTTATTCATAAGGTCAAAAACGTTTGTCATATTAATTGGCTATGTGTTTTCATAACATTTATCTTCTCTTTGCAGAGCCCTTGGATTTGAGATGACAGAAGAGGTATTAGATAATATTCAACTACATTCATTCAATTTTCTTATTGAGCGGAGTTTGCTAGTCGCAATTATTTCCACAATTGAGTGTTGCCAAGGAAAATAATTCCTAGTCTTTTGTAAATATCACAAGGAACCAGGCCAATTCTCTGTGTGCGTATGATAATTGAAGTTAAACTTCTCACACCGCTTCTCTTTTATTGTTTTAACATTTAGCTGGGGTGTGGTTGTTCCTCTACTTATTCAGTGATAGTGATCAGTGGCAAATGAAATCTGATTGTAGAATATGATGAATTTCTAATGCCATTCTGTTAGAGTTCTATACGCATCAGTGGCTAATGAAATCTGATTGTAGAATATGATGAATTTGTAATGCCATTCTGTTAGAGTTCTATACGCATCAGTGGCAATGAATCATGTACAACATTGTTGGATTTTGTGATGTCATTCTTTTAAAGTTCTATACGCATCTCTCTCATAGATAAACCACTGCACCATTTCAGCAAATTGAGCAAATGATAGCAGATGTTGACAAGGATGGGAGTGGAGCAATCGACTATGATGAATTTGAGCACATGATGACGGCCAAAATAGGAGAAAGGGACACTAAAGAGGAGCTCATGAAAGCTTTCCATATTATTGATCAAGACAAAAATGTGAAGATCTTCACTGGTTTACATCATCAGTATTGCTTTTTCTTGATTCTCATTGCACATATGTGATCATTGCAGGGTAAGATATCTGCAAATGACATCAAGCGCATTGCAAAAGAGCTTGGTCAAAATTTTACTGATAGAGAGATTCAGGAGATGGTTGATGAAGCAGATCAAAATAGTAAGTTACCACAGTCATATAACCGCTGACTCTAATTTTTCAGTAAAACTTTTACATCTCACATAGTGTATTTGTATTGCATTCTGTGGTGAACTGTGTGGAGATATATGTGCTTTAGGCTATGCTGATATGGTATTGTCTGTATATGAAAATATTATCTACTTTGAACTTCAAATGCGTGGTTTTCTGAATTGAAAGTAAAGTATTCACACTGATTTTATTTCAGTTCTCACGTGCTTGAAGTTTCTTTACCATGATTAGTTTTTTGATATCAAAGTCATTGTGTGGGAAATAGTAATTTTCTTTATTTTGTGATCTTGTTTATTTGGAATGATATCTATTAATTGGTTCCTTCTCCCATTTAAGGATAACAGTTCTGGTCAATATCTTTGGTCTGAAACCCACTTCCACCAGGTGTATACACATATGAGCAGTGAAAAACTAAGTTAAATGAAGAAAACTGAGATGAAATAAATTGAAGTGAAATACAGGTGTTGATTACCGTATCACCGGACATTTATACTTTTTTGGTGTAATACACATGATGTGTTGAACATGAGGCACAGCTGGACAACAAGAGAGAATAAACAATAGTGTGCTAGTTGGCTGATCAATAGTTAGTTACAGTGGCAGTTTGGGAGTTAGTTTTTAGGGAGCTAGAAGTCCCAAAACTTAAAGTCTATTCTAGAAGAAAGTTAGTTGGGTAGTTTAGTTAGTGTCTTACTTTTTAAAAGAGGAGTTTGATTTAACTGTTTGTACCAGATGTTAGTCAGTATATAAAGGAAGGATATGAGTCATATGTGGGGATCATATTTGACTTAACCGTTTCATTTGGAAAAGAGAATATGGGCCCTGGCAGAGAAAAACCTTGTCTCATTCTTTGGTTCTTCCTTTTCTATTTATAATCTCTCTCAATCCCCCTAAAACAAACCAGTTAGAGATTCATTAGCAGGAGCTGCACATCCATAAGGGAATCCGGGATTAATTTGCAACAACCAAATCTCTTAGTTCCCTTGTAAAGTTGTTTATCTGATATTCTCTTTCCATTGCAGAAATAACAGAGTTCTTTCTCTCTTACCCCCATCTTATTTTCCTGCTTGTCCTACTTGTTATGCTCTGTGGCACCAACACCTCTAATCGAAGGCGTATGGTGTCCAACACCCACACTTCACCGACACATTGTTTGCAATCAATTAATTCATTTTCTTAAATTATTACCCGTATCAGTTTCATGTCCGATGTATGTGTCTATGTCGGTGTTTCATAGTTATGTCCTATGGTTTTTTTGTTTCCTAACTTGATGATTAACAATAGGTTCCTGAATTGTATATACATTCAGTATTTATTGAAAAATGAGTAGTTTGTTATTTCGAAACTAAAGCGTGTGTTTGCATTGGTTTCATAGTTCTTGAGGAAAGTTAAACGCGTTCTATTATACTCTTGTTTGTTGGCCATGACTAGTATGGACCACCATAATAGATTGTTTGGCAACCACCCACCCATTCCCTCCCCTTGAGGACGGAGCACGACAATGCAATAATGTGAAAAAGCTTGTTTGGCAAGTGCTCTCAATCGTACTCATGACGAGTGGTTGGAACATAAACAAGCTACACTCTTGGCGGGTTTTGATTGCATCATATCGAGCAAAAACAATCCCAAACAAATTTCAAAAAACATTGGCTTCTTGATATTAAATTAAACACAAAATAGTTGGAGTTCATATGCCCTCTCTGGGGCAGAACATGGTCTTTATTAGAGGCCCAAAAATGCCAGTGATGATGTGAAGCACTTTGTCATGCTCCTATTGTGTACCACACAGCCAGACCAATCGTTATCATGTTCTTGGCTTGGTGTAAGGATTGTTATGATCCGGCTTTTGACAGTAAAACAGTGCATCATCCTCAGAAGAAAAGGTAGCACCCACTGAACATCAAGGATGAAGACATAGTGCGTGTTCGCGGCGGGGATGGAGGTGAAGTAAGTTGGGGAATGAGAATGATTTCATGAAGAGCATCCACTGTGAGGTTTACTGGAACTGTAATTTAAAGATGTAGACTAAGATTGTCCACCTTAACTGCCGTTCATGTTTGCTGTGTGATAAATTCTGTAAGATAAATGTTAAGGCAATATAAAACTTTGCTTTCTTTTTAACTCTAGATTTAGTAACTAATTCTGATTCTCATTTTTGTGCACTGCACAGGCTTGATTCTTGTTAATTTCTTCGTCATGCTTGTGAGATATTTTTTACTTAACATTTTTGGCTTTACTACATGCAGATGATCGAGAGGTTGATCCGGAGGAGTTCGTCACAATGATGAACAGAACAAGCTTCCGCCACTAGTCATATCTACATCCTGTAGGCTACATGGAGTAGTAGTTACCTTTGTTTATATGCAAAATTCAGATGATGTTGTACTTCTGCTAGCGTGAAAATTATAGGAATGATGAATCAAATGTTGTTTATTTTGATAAGAGATATGAGTCCAATGGTATGATTGTCCGTTAGCCATGATCATATAGATGTATTCTGGGATTTAGGATTTTGTTTGGAACAAATGCAAATGGGAACAGTATGCATGATATTTTACCGCTTCAAAATATTATCAGACCATATCTCTCTCTCCTCTCTTTATGTAGTGTAATGTTTTTTTTTATCAAGTAGTCTAGTGGTTAGAAATCAGAGTTTAAAGGTGAACAAGAGGGATGTTGTTGGTTTGAATCCGCACCCGTACATTTAATATTCATATATAGCTACCATCTGAGCTGTTTTATTAGGACCATTATGTAGTATATGTTTGGTTTTTTTTTTTTTTGTTGATTTTGAATATGTAGAATTGATTTTAATATTTTTGGTTGCTTTAAAGTAGAATTAAACTGGATTTTAAATTGATTCAACTTAAACTTCCAATACGGAGCATCTTCTAAGGATATAAATAATTCTTAAACTAATCTCTCTTCCATTGGATTAGGCTATTTGTCATTTTTCGGTCATGTTTGTTACTCTGTTTTTTTAAGTCGTTTTAGATTTTTTTTTTTCAGATATCAATGAAGTTATTAACTATTGCTAATTTTGTAAATATATTATAGGATATTTCAATATTATCCTTTTTTAAAAACACTCAAAATCTCTTCTTTCAAAATATACCAGATTAATCATTATGAGTTGTTGATGGAATATCTAGATTGCATTTATTCCAATATTGCATTTATTCTAATGTATCTCACCAAAAGATACGCTAAAGCACTCTGAGAGAAAAAATTAAGAAATGTTTTTTTTGTTAAAAATTTTCCTCCAAATTCTTATGGCTCTTCGTTAATTTTTTTTCAAATTTCCTTCTAAATATTTCATTGTATTTTATTTTTTTATTATTCATTTTCTATAAATTTAGACTAACCCACCCTGTATTATGATATTAAAATGACTTTAAATCACATTGATCTCAATATTATTCCAATGGAAGAGGAAGAATATGTTCATCAACAAAATGCAAATATAGTGCCTAATCTATCCGATTTAAATATCAACATTGTAGAAAGTATTGATCTTAACATCATTCCAAATATGCACATATCTCAGATATCTTTGGAAGAAGATACTCATGACCCTATTGGTAAGTAACAAAATTATCACGCTCTTTATGCCTTATTTGTTTGTTTCTTCATGACCCTTAAAAAAAATCTCTAGAATTTAATTGGTTTTTTTTCTTATTTATCACATGAGTTTTGTGTGTTTTTTCAACCTTTTCATTTTTTTTCTAATGGTATATGGGTTTTCTATTTTCTCTGTGTTATTATAGAAAACAACAACATACAAAATGCTGATGATGATGTGGAAAACAACAACGTACAAAATGAAGAAAATGATGTGGAAAACAACATACATGTCAACATTGAATCTGAATTTGGTATCATAATTTCTCTTTTAATATTTTAAAATTTATTCTTTTTAATCAATGTAATTAATATGTTAGTTTTCTCATATGTACAGATTCAGAAGTAATCACACAGAGAAGGATGTTGTCGAATTCTGAGAGAAGGATTATATATGAGGCTTTATTAGAGAAAAGTGTTGATGGAAAATTTAAAAAAGGGTGATCAAATTAGTGTCTTCTCTATTTTTAGTTAATATACGCACAGTACAACATATTTGAAAACTTGCTGAGAACAGAGGAATGCATGCTGATGTGACTCATAAAAAGGTAGGAAATTGTGGACGCAAAAGAGTCCATATAGACCTTAATCTAGTGCGTGACATTCCTTTAAAGCAAAGAACCTCTATTCGGTCTCTTTCTCACGCATTAGAAGTAAGTACAAGCACATTGGTAAGATCTTTAAAGTTGAGAGAAATAAGAAGACATTCAAATGCTATCAAACCTTATTTAACAGAAGAAAATAAGAGAACTAGATTACAGTTTTGCATTGGTATGCTAGATAGTGATAGCATACATAATAATGATCTCAATTTTAAAGAATGTATAATATTGTTCACATTGACGAAAAATGGTTTTATATGAAAGAAAAGTCAAGAAATTTTTATTTGGTACATGATGAAGAAGATCCCATTCGTACTTGTAAAAGTAAAAATTTTATACCAAAAGTTATGTTTCTAGTTGCCATAGCTAGGCCAAGATTTAATTTGCAACAAAACTTAACATTCAGCGGATTAATTGGTGTATATCCTTTTGTCATACAAGAGCCCGCTAGAAGATATAGTGTAAATAAGACCTGCAGGTACACTTGAGACCAAAGCAATGACGTCAATTACTAAAGATGTTATGAGAATATTTTTGATTCAGAAAGTGTTACCCGCTATTAAAGAAAAATGGTCAAGAGAAGAAATCGGTCATCCGATATTCATTCAGCAAGATAACGCAAGAACACACCTTCATTGTGAAGATGAAGAATTTCGTCTAGCAGCCACACAAGATGGATTTGACATTCGATTAATGTGTCAACCTCCAAATTCACCTGATTTAAATGTTTTAGATCTTGGTTTTTTCAGTTCAATACAAGCCTTACAACATAGAGAGTCTCCTAATTCTATTGATGAACTTGTGAGTGCAGTTGATAAGTCTTTTCAAGAATTTGAAGTTACCAAATCAAATCATATATTTTTAACACTTCAATCATGTATGATTGAAATTATAAAAGCAAGAGGTTCCCACAACTATAAAATTCCACATATGAAGAAAAAAATGTTGGAAGCTAGAAATCAATTGCCAACACGGTTAAAATGTGATATCCAATTGGTGCGAGATGTTATGGGATATTTAGATATTGTTGCTGATGATTAACCATTTTAAAATTTCTCTATTTGTAATGGGTTATTCAGAAAAAAGTAAGTAAAGGGTTATGTTCATTCCTTATAAAATTTCTTTATAATGGGATATTTTAAACCAAACAGTAAATTATTACGTACTTTTAATTCACTTGATTAACTAAAACAATGGAATAAAGACTTACAGAAATGTAACTATAGTAAATAAGGATTTTAAAAATCTCTTCAAATAAAAATAATCATTTCAAATCAAAGATAATTATAACAATATTAAATTTTAATAAAATTTTGAAAGATAAATCTTGCGTAACTTCTTCCATTCTTCTTTGCGTTCTGCTTCATCTGAAGTTTCATCTTCCTCGTCTGAAAATTTGTTTAAATCTATCCATCAATTATCCAGAAGGATATTTAAATCAATGGGATCTTCTTCGTCTTGTTCATCCTCGGAGTCTTGTATGATTTCTTGAAAAATTGAATCTTTATCATTTTCATTATCGGTAACCTTATCAGAAATTATAGAATCTTCTATTATTTCTATCGATGGATTTTTGGGATATTCCATTGCCAATTTTTTTAAGGATTTTTTTGTTATGATAGGAAGAAGGATTAAAAAATGCACAATATATAAAACTTGAGAATTCACGTTGAGGAGAGATATTTCTGAGTTTTAATTGGGAGTTATATTCTTAAGAGAGAGGAATTTTGAAAAAAAATCACAAATTAATATAGAGTTTTATGAGAGGAAGACTTTTTCTATAAAAAGTTAGACTAATGCATTGAAAAACAATATTCATAATGTCACTCTGCATTGAAATACAACGTTCACTGAATTATGAAAATTACAGAAAAAAGAGATGAATTAGGGGTATTTTAGGAAGAGAAAAATTAATTCTACATAGAAATTACAAAACGACTTATATTTTGGCACAATTTTTTTCTTCCAAAACGACATATAATTAAAAACGGAGGGAGTATTTGGTATCAATAATTGTGTTCATTTCGTCCCTATCAATAATACACCAATTTAGTTCCTTCAATAAATTACCATATGTCATTTCTCTTCTAGTGGCAACAATTAAAAAGAGACATTACAACCATACCAACTAGTAAAAACAACTATAATATCTTACTGCATTTCCAAGCACCTCAAAACCAACAATTTTTTTATTGAATCTTATATAATACTTATGCATCACACAAAAATATTAAAATATCTTTCAGATTTCGGAGATGTATCTCTGGACACAATCAATACAAACATAATATAGTTGATCAATCCAATGAACATTTCGAAGATGCATATTCGAAAGTTTATGGTGAGATTTTAAAATTTGTTGTCACCTTTGCATGTAAGATATTTTCGGCGATACATCTCCAGAATAATTTGACGCGTCCAATGCACACACAATATAGTCGATCAGTCCATTGGACATTCTAGATATGTATCTTCGAAAATTTGAGGGGTGAAATTTTGAAATTTGCTGTCACTTTTGCATGTCAGATATTTCTGAGGATACATCTCCGAAATAATTTGATAAAACACAAAACTGCATGATCACACAACCATACTTGTTTTTCATTCAAAACCCTCACAAAAAATCCTTCCATTCTCAAAAAAGAAAATTAGTGAGTCGTTGAGGATTTAGTGGGTCGTTGAGACTCGGGCTTGTGGCCCATCCCAAGAGGATTAGGTTTACACCACTCCTCAAAAACTTAAAAAAAATCTTAAAATAAATTGGATTATATTGAATGTGTATTCGGTGCGTCCGGAGATGCATATCCGGAATCTGATGAGTATTTTAGTATTTTTGTGTGGTGTGTAGGTAACATATAAGGTGCATTAAGAAATTTTCAAAATCAAATACCAACCGACTTTACAAGTAAAAAGAAAATTGAAAACGATCACATTCACCATGAAGTAGGTTTCAATATAACATATACTAGGTTTGAGTCTAAACTAGTATTCTCTTCATTCTCTTCATTCTCTTTATAAGTAAATTTTTACTTTTATATTCATTAAATAAATAATGTATTTGGACTATATATAGAACATACACATCAATTATTCAATGAATTTAAAAGTCAAAATTTTACTTATAAAAGAGAAGGCAGGGAATAACAATCTATGATTTTAAAATAAATCATAATAACAACTACCAAGCTTTCTCCCACTAACTTAAGTCAATTACATGAATCGACTTCTGACATAATGCTCTATCTAGGACTATGTTGTTGAATTGTAATTCCTTGTGTTGAAGCAGTTTGCTCGACAGAGCAAGGAAGTGTTGAACCACCTAGTGTGTTGAGTAATGTTAGCTATTTTGGACTTTTATAGTTTTGGGCTTTGTTAACCTAAATCTATAAATAGAAGGAGTAATCCTTATTTTTGTAACAGCGGTGAATAGAGTATTCACAACACTTGTAATTCACAGTATTTTGCAGTTGCAAAGTGAATAACAAGTTTTCCATAGTTTGTGGGCAGAGAGAAACTCTGCAGAATTTTATTACTCTTCTCCTTCATCATTCTTTACTTTCTTTCTTTCTCCATTGTTCTTATCTTTTTGTTGTTATTGTGTGAGTGATAACAATCTTGTTCATCAAGATTGATTGAAATTCTCCATAGGTTTTGGGGGATTTCCAACATCTGGTATCAAGAGCTCCGGTTAATCGATTCGTGGGAAGAAAATCACCATGGCAACGAATCATCCAAACGGGCATTTTCCAGCAAATCTTTCGATTCTCAAGAACAACAATTATGAGAATTGGTGCAAGCAGATAAAGGTTGTGTTCTGTTATCAAGATCTTTGGGATCTTGTGAAGGAAGGAGTAACAACGCTTGCAGAAGCCACAGTGGATCAAGAAAAGGCTGCACATAAAGAATCGAAGAAGAAAGATTATAAAGCTCTCTTTATAATCCATCAATGTGTTGATGCAGATAACTTTGAAAAGGTTAGTGATGCAGAGTCAACGAAAGAAACATGGGAAATTCTGGAGAAATCGTTTGGAGGCGCGTGGAAGGTGAAAGAGGTGAGGTTACAAACTCACAAAAGAACGTACGAATTGCTTCAGATGGAAGACAATGAAAGCATAACTGATTTCTTCAACAAGGTTACAAAACTAGTGAATCAAATCAAGGTATATGGAGAAGTGTTGACATCAAGATCTGTTGTTGGAAAGATCTTGAGGTCGTTGGCTCCAAAGTTCGACCACGTGGTAGTAGTCATAGAAGAGTCGAAAGATTTATCAAAATTGACAAAGGAAGAGCTTCAAGGGACGCTTGAATCTCATGAACAAAGAATGGCTGAAAGAGTTGCAGGAAAGTCGAAGAGTGATATGGCTTTGCAGGCTCAATCAGCGAAAGAAAGAAAAGGCAAAGGAAGCTGGGAATGGCAATAAAGGAAAAGGAGGTTACAACAATTCGACTGGTCGAAATCAGCCATAAGGAAATTGGTCGAATCAGAGAAAACCCTGGAACCAAGGAAACCAAAGGGGTGGTGTTGCAGGTAGAGGAAGAGGTGGTGGTCAAAAGCCAGACAAGAGTCACATTCAGTGTTACAATTGTCAAAGGTATGGTCACTATTCTAGTGATTGTCCAGAAAACCAGAATAATCAAGAAACTTATGCAAAGCTGGCGAAACATGAAGAAGAAGAGATGTTGTTGATGGTTATAACAAGAGAAGAAGAGAGATTCAAGACTAGTGGTACTTGGACTCAGGATACTCATCACACATGTCTGGAAGAAAATATTGGTTTGTCAACATAAATCCATCAATAAAGAACATAGTGAAATTTGCAAATGACAACACTCTAGCAGTTGAAGGTGTTGGTGATGTTCTGATTATGAGGAAAGATGGCAAGAGGTCAGTAATTTCATATATGTTGTACATACCAGGCATGAAGAGCAATTTGCTCAGCATAGGGCAGTTAGTCGAAAAGAACTACAAGGTGTCGATCGAAGACAAGATGATGAGAGTTCTCGACTCAAATGGAAGGTTGATCTTGAAGGCTCTAATGTCTCAGAATAGAACCTTCAAGATTGAGCTAAATGTGATGGATCATAAGTGCCTTGCAACAACAACTAACAGAGATGAATGGATATGGCATTACAGACTTGGCCATCTCAATTTCAAAGACATCAGAGATTTGAAGAGTAGAAATATGGTTTTAGGATTACCAGAAATCGACATTCCAAATGAAGTGTGTGAAGAATGTGTGCAGGCAAAGCAGCATAAGAACAACTTCAGTAAGGATGCGGGAAGCAGGTCGAAAGTAATTCTTGAAGTCATATACTCTGATGTATGTGGTTCTCTCCGGGTGGATTCGATTGGAGGTAACAAATACTTTGTTACATTCATATATGATTTCAGTTGAAAACTGTGGTCTTACTTGATCCAGAAGAAAAGTGAAGTGATCGAGGTATTTTCCAAGTTTAAATTTATGGTCGAAAGACAGAGCGGTCGAAAGATCAAGATTTTGAGAACTGATGGTGGTGGAGAATATGTGTCGAAAGATTTCGATTCATTATGTGTGAAAGAAGGGATTGTGCATGAGGTGGTGCCACCCTACACTCCACTGCAGAATGGAGTCGCAGAAAGGAAGAATATAACCATCATGAATATGGTTATAAGTATGTTGAAAGGCAAACATCTACCCAAAGAATTATGGGGAGAAGCTGTGTCGACTGCGACATATATCTTGAACAGATGTCCAACGAAGAAGCTAGAAGGAGTCATGCCAAAAGAATGTTGGTCTGGTGTCAAGCCTAGCTTGAGTCATCTGAGGGTGTTTGGATCTATATCACATAGACATGTCCCAGGTCAGTTAAGAAGAAAACTTGATGATAAGTCGAGTCAGATGATGTTGATAGGATATCATTCGACTGGAGGATATAAGTTGTTCGACCCAGTGAATAAGAAAGTAGTGATCAGTAGGGACGTGATCATAGATGAGCTTAAGGAGTGGGATTGGACTGAGAATGTAAAGAAATATTCAGTGAGAATCTTTTGTGATGAACCGGCTAGTGAAGTCGAAAGAGAAGTTCGACAGAAAGAAGTCAAAGGTGAAGCAGGCCCAAGCAAACCTCAAAGAATAAGAAACATGCCTGCAAGATTGCAGGAATGTGTGATTACATCAGATGATGTGGTCGATGAAGAAGGTGAGTTGGTACATTATGCTTTCTACGTAGATGTTGAACCTGTCAATGCAGTTGAGGAATTGAAAGATTCAAAGTGGATGAAAGCAATGGACGAAGAACTGAAGTCAATCGAAGTCAACAACACTTGGTCACTTGTCGAATTGCCCCAAGACAAGAATACAATCGATGTGAAGTGGGTATACAAGGTGAAGTTGAATCCCAAAGGAGAAATGGCTCGACACAAGGCGAGACTTGTGGTGAAAGGATTTCTTCAGAAAGAAGGAATCAACTTCAATGAAGTTTTCGCACATGTTGCTAGGATCGAAACAATCAGGTTGGTTGTTGGTGTAGCAAACATGAACAACTGGCAGATGTGTCAGATGGATGTGAAATGTGCATTCCTTAATGGCCCCTTAGAAGAAGAAGTTTATGTTGCACAACCAGATGGGTTTGTGAAACATGGCGAAGAAATAAAAGTGTATAGGCTGCATAAAGCCCTGTACGGACTTAAACAAGCTCCAAGAGCTTGGAACAAGAAGATAAATGGATTTCTAAGGGAGAAAGAATTTGTAAAGTGAAAATCTGAACATGGAGTATATGTAAGAAGAAGCAAGAATGAACTGCTTATATTATGCCTCTATGTCGATGACCTGTTGATAACAGGTAGTTGCGAGAAGGAGATCGAAGACTTCAAAGTTGATCTCAACAAGGAATTCGAAATGTCAGATCTGGGTGACATTTTATATTTCTTTGGCATCGAATTCTACAAGAGTGGTAGAGGTTTGATGATGCATCAAAGAAGGTATGCAGGCGAAATTCTCAAGAGATTTGAGATTCAAGATTGCAACCCAACTTCGACTCCAGCTAAGCCCAGATTATAACTGTCGAAAGATTCAGATGAAGATAATATCGATCCAATCTCATACAGAAGACTTATTGGGCCACTTCGATACCTTTGTCACACAAGGCCTGACTTAGCATACAATGTAGGTATGGTGAGTAGGTTCATGCAGAAGCCAAAGGTATCACATCTAGCAGTAGTGGCATTATCATCATGTGAAGCAGAATACATAGCTGCTTCTGTTTGTCCATGTCAAGCAACATGGATGGTGAATCTGGTCGAAGAGATAACAACAAAGAGTCATGGAGCAATTACCATGAAGATCGACATCATGTCAGTTATCAATCTGGCGAAGAATCCGATAACACATGGTCGAAGCAAGCACATCGAGATGAGGTTCCATTATCTTCGAGAGCAGGTAGCAATTGGAAGATGGATGTGGAACACTGTAGGACTGAGAATCAGATTGCATACATCATGACGAAGGAGTGCAGGTCGAAGTGTTCAGAAGGCTAAGAGCTATGATGAATGTAGATAGCTTAAACACAATGAATTAGGTGGTGTGTTGAATTATAATTCCTTGTGTCGAAGCAGGTTGCTCAACAGAGCAAGGAAGTGTCGAACCACCTAGTGTGTTGAGTAGTGTTAGCTATTTTGGACTTGTATAGTTTTGGGCTTTGTTAACCTAAATCTATAAATAGAGGGAGTAACCCTTATTTTTGTAATAGATGTGAATAAAGTATTCACAACACTTGTAATTTACAGTATTTTGCAGTTGCAAAGTGAATAACAAATTTTCCACAGTTTGTGGACAGAGATAAACTTTGCAGAATTTTATTACTCTTCTCCTTTATCGTTCTTTACTTTCTTTCTTTCTTTCTCCATTGTTCTTCTCTTTTCATTGTTATTGTGTGAGTGATAATAATCTTGTTCATCAAGATTGACTGAAATTCTCCATAGGTTTTGGGGGATTTCCAATATATGTTTATATTCATATTGTTAATCTCGAGATAATTCTTAATAACTCTTTTATAGTTTTTCTAGGTCTTTCTCTACATCTACCTGTTTGATTCATTTCCACCTAATTTACTCTCTTTATCACAAAATCTATCGATCTTCTCTCTACATGCCCAAATCACTTAAATTCATTTTTTACCATCTTTTATACTATAGGCGCTACCCCAACACTCTCTTTAATATTATCATTTATAATCTTATCATGTATAATTTTATCACACATCCAATGCAACATCCTCGTATTTGTTGTACTTATTTTATTCTCGTTTTCTTTTTTAACCGTCCAACATTCTGTCCAGTACAATATTAGAGGTTTTACTGTAGCCAGATAACAATTTTCCTTCAACTTGAGCAATAACCTTTATGTCACATAAAATTCCTAAATCCCTCATCCATTTCAGCCACTCGACTTGAATTCAGTGGGTGGCTGAAATGAAGGAGTACTTTAGAGATTTTATGTGAAAGAAACGTATCATTAAAGCCGAAGAGAAAGTTTTATTGGACTACAGTAAACCTGCAATTAGGGGTGGCAAACGGGCATGTCCACCTCGTTTAGGTATGTCCCACAAAAACCTGCAAAAATGGGACGTGACGGACATAGTTAAAGATGCGTGCCTAAAACCTTGACCCGCCCGCACTAAAAGTGAGGGCAGGACGTAGCGACCACGCAGTCAGTGCATCTTTTAAGCCTAAAATTACAAAAAAAATCATGCTAATGCTCGGCCCCACAAAAGCTCGTAAAAAATGGGGCGAGACCTAGTTGGCACATTAGAGGGTGCACGTCTAAACTATTGGTCCGTCCGTATTAAAATGCAGATAAAACGGGTATGTCCAACGGACCAGACCTGTTTTGCCACTCTTACCTACAACGTTGTATAAGACAAAATATTGGACGATTAAGAATCAAAATATAATAATTCAAATATGAATCAATAACAATAGGATAAATAATTTGTATGGTGGAAATATGTAGATGGTGTAGAAAGAGGTGTGGTCAATAATTTTGGTAGCTAATTTTCTCTTATCTTTTAAAGGTGGGCGAAAATGGTTGAAATTCCTTATTTTGATTTGAAGCATGGTTTAATGGGGAATTGTTAAAAGATTGGTTTAATATACTTTTGGTTTAGTTAATAAATAGGAAACAATAAAGGAAATGTTAAAGTTGAATGAGGCCTGTGGAAGAGTAAGATGGAGAAGGAGAAGAAATTTGTTTCAATAAGAGGAGGATTTAGTGGTGGAGTGTACTGATTGATTAATTAGCGTTTCTTTGAAATCTAATGATTCTTAGAGATGTAGTTTATGTTTGGTTACCTAATAGAAAGTTTTAAAATCGATAATGTCTCTAAATAAATTTCATCATGTTCGGTGTTCTAAAACACTATTCTGCCACCATACTTTCCTATTCTAATTGATTTTTGAAGAAGTTGGAATTCCTTACTTTTTGAAATCAATTTTCCTTAGAACATGTATGCTTTCCATCAATTTCTCTCTTTTGTCCTTGAATTCAACAATACCAACAATTCTTATTTCACAACTCTCATCAATTTATTAATTTCTTATTAGATTTTATTTTTGATAGAGACATTTTCACCAATCACATTATTCTACCAACAACTTTTACTTTTTATAGGGGAAAATGAAGGTGACAATGTCAATGAATAAAGAGACCAATGGTTATGGATTATAGTCTTGTTTGTGGAAATTTAGCATTTTTGAAATCAGTAAGACATCATATTGGTTCATAAAGATGCATGGAATCAATTGTGATGAATAAATGGGGAGGGTAGGAACCCATATGATAAAGAATAATGTTGAAGGGGTTGGTCTAGCAAAAATTACAATGAGTCAAAAATGGAGAAAAGGAAACTTCATGTTGAAGGGAAAATGGTGGAATTTTGAAACTAACAGAACCAAAGAGAAATTGTAATCCACACAGAAGTTGTGGATCATACAATGAGAAGATTGGATGAAATAACCGATGAACATGGGTCTTAGATGTTTGAAATCAAGACGATGCTTAATGAAATTAATGAAATCAATATCTCAGTCTAATACAAGAATATGATTGATTTTGTACATGGTATAATCAACATGAAACATAACAAAATGTATAATCGGGAAGTATGCTTTCAGATCTAGTGTAGAAGTTAACTTTCAAAAAAATTCAGTTTCGTTTTGACCTATTTGTAATACCTCAAAATTTGCCCCCCTCATTCATGCATTCATTTTTAGGTCATTTAACATTTCATATTGCATTTCATCATGTCAATCGGAATTAGATCCAAGAAGCTTGAATATCATCCAAGACACTTTGTGGGTCCTATCTGGGTGATCACTCAACACAAGGGAATGGCTTGAGATACTTCCAACATGTTCAAATGGGGTCTATTCATCAGTCAAAACGTTAATCTTGAAGGAGCAAAAGTTTGTTCATGAGCTGTCATGCTCGCTAGGCGAGCAGAATGGGTCGCCTAGCGAGTCCCAAGAAAAGCCACCAGAATCACCTACGCTCAGAGGAATTTCTTGAACTGTCATGCTCGCTAGGCGAAGCCCACGCGTTTTGAAAATTAAAAAAAAAAAAACGAAAAAAAAAAACGAAAAAAAAAAAAAAAAAAAAAAAGAAATAAAATAAATAAATAAATAAATAAAATATAACAGAAAAATCTTGGACTTGGACCTCTCTCATTTGAGCCCACAAAGCCACGAAAATCAGGTTATAAATTCTTAAAAAAATTCAGTGGAAAAACCCTAGAGAGATTCTAACTAATTCAGAACAACCTCCAGAGACTGAAGGGAACTCATATGCAAAGAACCAATTCCCTCTCATATAAACCCTAAGATTGTTCTGCAAAGCCAACAGTGCAATTCAATTTCAATCGATCCTCCCCAATCAGGTATGCCCTATTTCCACTACTTTATACTTTCAACTTGAAATTTCTGAATGTATGAGGTATTACGGGTGAATTTGGAAGAGTGGGTATCGTTAGGTTTTGCATGTGGGCACATGTTTTAGTATGTATGTCATGTCTTGATGTGTGGATCCTTGCCCCCTGACTTTGAATTTTGATACCCTTTTGATGCATGTCTTTGACAAGAGGTTTAGGCCTCCTACACTTGGTTGCTTTTTGTGAGCTCTTTTTGTGAGTTTTAATGGCATGATTCATGTGGTTACATTTTGATTTGGGGCAACTCTTGATTGCACCCCATCTTGTCACTTTAACCTGTTTGTTGAGTTTTTTGTGAGGGCTCACATGACTCCTGAAAGGATAGCTTGCTTGGCATTCCACTTTATTTGTGGGATACCATTTGGAGATTTATTCCGATTACCTGTATTGACTTGCTTTCTTTGATGGTGCCGGCTCGAGAGATCTCTGGGTTTCTTATTTCTTTAGCTGTTATTACTTCGGATCTTTATCCGTGTGGTAGATCTCTTGATCCTTTATCTTTCCCGCATTTTACCACTTCCTTAGCTAGAAGACCTCAATAGGAGGCAATGTTTTCTTTTGTTTGCTTACTTTTGTGCCCAAAGACCTCCAAGAAGAGGCATCAGTGCTAAAGACCTCCCTGAAGAGGCAATTGACGGATAAAAGGGATTAGTAATCAATCCCCCGTTATTCAGTGTGTCGTTCTTTATGCTCGCACTACGTGTCGATGCTTCAGAACAAAAGCCCAAGATCTTTTTCCGGTCAGTCAGTGGAGAGGGTTCCACCTTTCTGAATCCCCACTTTTGTCATGAGCTCACCCTTTCCAGGGTTAAGAGCTATGAGGTCTTATCCTCATTACCCTTTTGATCTGCTCACCCCAACGTTCAATGTCAGTGGTTAAGAGCCCATTTGATTACCTATTCCATGGCTTGTTTGTCGAGGTTGATATGACCCCTCTTGACTAAAGCCCTACCCATATATGTTTAAACCCCCTTGTTGGCATTTTACTTTATGCATGTTTGTTTTGTATGGTGTGATCGTCTCCCCATAGGATTGCTAGGCTTCGTATAGTCTCTCGTTTGCATGTCAATTAAGGTAGCATTGTTCCTTCGTCTAGGACTTCCTTTTTTGCATGAGCATTCCTAAAACACAAACAAACTCATTGATTTTGCTTCTCCTAAGAACACGTTAACTCCTTCTACTACATGCGAGTAAGTCTCCAAAGGTCGAGCATCCGGTAGATTGCGTAGTAACATCGTTCATCTAAAAAACACAACCCTTAACCCGTAGTTAGCCGAACTACGGTTTGCTCTGATTCTCATTCCAGATGAGATACGTAGGCATAAGACGCGATGTCTTAGCGAGTGTTAGATACCCAAAAGTGCTTATTTGAGCTATCATATGTGGGCATCTTTCACTCTTTTTCCTTGCTAAAATTGTCAAAACCACATTTGTTTTACATGGAATGCATTACATTGATAAACAAGCTTGGTGCCTTTGATTTGTGTGTTATTGTGCAGGAAAGACATGAACTAATTGAAAATGAAGACACAAGAGAATTGGCAAAGGAACCAAAGAATACAAGCATTTCATCTGCCTGCTCGCTAGGCGAGGCTGTGGCGAAGCTTTGGTTCTCTAGGCGAGTTCCAGGCGAAAAGCTCCAGTAAATTAGCAAATTAATTCGCTAGGCGAGCTCAAGGCGAATGTGGTAGCGAGTTCGTTCTGTTTTGGTGAAAAACGCAGCTAGCACTCACTCGCTAGGCGAAGCTCTAGCGAGTCCCCATCGAGCATTCCAGTAGCAAAACCTCTCAACCTCGCTGGGGCGAGGTTGAAGCGTGTCCTTCGCTAGGCGAAGGTATGTTCGCTAGGCGAACATGACAGTTCACCAAGACCCTGTTTTCTCTGGGTGCAGGGGCCTTATGTGCCCATTTTAGACCCTCGCTAGGCGAGCCATTCTGCTCGCCTAGCGAGCATGACAGCCCAGCAATGGTCTATAAGTAGCAGGTGCCACTTTTGAGCACCATACCTCATTTTTACCAACTTTTTCCACTTGTGTACTTTTTTCTAGATATTTTTGGCAGCATTGTTTTGGGAACTTTTATGCCCTAATTTCCATTTCTCTTCATCTAGCAACCATCTTCCACAAAAAGAAGGTGGATTTCCATCCAACTTCGATTATCCGACTTGGATGTTGATCAACCTTCTTTCCTTACTTGCCGACCAAGCTACCATGAAAATGAGTAGCTAAGTCATCCATTTGTCAAGGTTAGATGTAGGTGATTTCTAACTTTGTGTGTAAATGTAAGGATCCTCATATGTAAACTCTTTAACGGTAAATATATGATGAAAACTTTGTTTCTATTTAAAACTCTTTGTGTTGGTTTATGATCGAGAGATGTTTACCGATTCTTGACCTAGGTTTTCATCCAAACTTGTTCGTTAGCTAGAGATAGTAACGAATGATTTTGTTCACCATAAGGTTGAACCAAAAAGTTGTCATTTTGATAGATTGTGTTCGAGAGAAACAATGGATCAAAATGGCAAAACTCACAATATGTGTTCGAGAGAAACATTTTGAGAGGACTTTGTGAAATGATTTATCATCTAAAGGAGTTTATAAGATTGTTGACCGAGCAAATACATGCAAAGTGATCATTGAAACCTAACTTTGACAATATTTCTCATATTAATCAAAACATAACTTTTACCGCAATTAATTACTTTGTATGCAAGATAACTTGATTAAAACCAAAACCCTATTGTCACATTAAGTTAAGATTAAAACAACCATCGAACGGCAGTGATATCTTACAATCTCTGTGGATACGATAACAAAAACCCGATACGAACACCACGTCTCAACAAAATGGCGCCGTTGCCGGGGATTGTAAATTGATATTGCGAGCATCGCAATGGTTGTTTAAGTTTTAGCTTGTGAATTTTTGATTTGTGCTTGTAATTTGTTTGGTTTAGTGTGCAGCTTACGTTTTATGCGAGGGCAAATCCCTGTGGACGAACTTCTTTTTGATCCTGAGATCGAGAGAACCGCAAGGAGGCTCAATAGCAAAACGAGACGTAGGAGGCAACAGGCTAGACAACGCCAAGAGCAAGGAGAAAGTTCTTCAACCACAAATCCACACCCATTCATACCAAACATGGAGCCACAACCACCACCACCTATTTCTACTCCATGTATCAATAGTCCAAGGAACACCGCTCAGTTTGCCAACCAAACAGGAAGGCAAGCTGAGATGAAGACGGGAACTCTGAATTTATTATATGGGAGTCCATTCACCGGAATGGACCATGAAGACCCATTTGCTTTTCTCACAAAATTTTATGAGATAGCATTGGCTGCCGGAGTGGATCAGGCTCAGGAGCTTCCGTTGTTCAGACGATTATTTCCCCACGCTTTGCTCGGTAAAGCAAAGGATTGGTATCTCGATCAAACACCAGCCGTAATGACAGACTGGAACGTGTTAGAAGAGAAATTCATTGAAAGATTTTTCTCCCATAACCGATTCATGGAATCAAAGACGGCCATCTCGGTGTTTTCTCAAGGAACCAGTGAATCTTTGAATGAAGCGTGGGAGAGATTCAAGTCCATGCTTAGGAAATGTAAAGGGCATGGATTTGATGAATTAACTCAAATCCATATCTTCAGAAATGGACTCCAACCAAACTGCAAGACGTTGTTGGATGCCACCTCGGGTGGCTCGTTGATGTCAAAAAGTGCCGAAGAAGCCACCAACATTATCAATCGAATGGCTTTGAATGATCTTCAGAGTCAAAGTCGTGGAAATTCTTTGAAGAAGGCGGGAGTGCTTGAGTTAGGGACGAATGATGCCATCCTTGCCCAAAACAAGCTCATCTCACAACAAGTGGAACTCTTAACGCAACAAATCAAAGAGTTAAGAGAACCGTCAAAAGCTAAACAAATAGCTTGTTGTGAACTTTGTAAAGGTGAACATGACACCAGATTTTGTCCACCTCCCGGTTTTGACGAAGTAAACTACATGGCCAATCAACGGGACTATCAACCGAGACAACAACAACCTTATCAACCACAACAACAACAACAACAACAATTCCAAGGGAACCAAGGGTTCCAACCTAGAAGCAACTATTATCATAACCAAGGTTATGGAGGTGGTTCTTCTAGCCGTCAAAACCCTCCCCAAAATCCGTATCAACCTCAACAACCGCCGGTCGTCAATTCTAAATTGGAAGAGACATTGACGCAATTCATGCAAATGTCAATGGCCAATCAAAAGAGTAATGACGCGGCCATAAAAAATCTTAAAACTCAAGTTGGGCAACTTGCCAAGCAACTCGCTGAACAACAAACCGGTCCTTCTTTTTCGGCTAATACGCAAACAAATCCTAAGGAGCATTGTAAGGCGATTATGACGAGAAGTGGGAGGGAGTTGGGTAGTGAGAATGAAAAAAGAGTTGAGAGTGAACAAAGAGAGAAAGAGAAGGGGATTGAGGAGGAAATAGTGGAGGAAAATGTTGATGGTGAAGTAGGAGTGTGGAGTGATGAGGAAGTAGTTGAAAAGAATGAAAATAATGGTGAAGTTGAAAAAGAAAAAGGTGTGGAGATTGAGGAAAATAAAAGTGATGAGGTAATAAGGGAGGTAGTGAAGAAGCCTAAATGGAAAAGTGCTAGAATTGCAAAGGGAAAGGAGGTAGTGAGCGCTACTCCGGTCCAAAATCTCCCTTACCCTCATGCTCCCTCCAAAAGGGAAAATGAACGGCATTACGCCCGGTTCATGGATATTTTTAAACAGTTGCAAATCAATATTCCGTTTGCTGAAGCCTTGGAACAAATGCCAAAGTATGCCAAATTCATGAAGGACATACTAACCAAAAAGCGGAGGTATACGGAACCGGAGACCATCGTCCTTGATGCGAGCTGTAGTGCCATTATTCAAAAGACGCTTCCTAAGAAAGAGGTTGATCCGGGAAGAGTTACATTGCCGGTTAAAATTGGAGACGTGTATGTCGGGAAGGGACTTATTGACTTGGGGTCGAGCATTAATCTTATACCTTTGTCAATTATCAAGAGGCTTGGCAACATCGAGATTAAGTCCATCCGAATGACATTGCAATTGGCGGATAAGTCGACGACCCATCCTCATGGCGTAGCCCAAGATGTGTTGGTGAAGGTTGACAAATTCTTTTTCCCGGTGGATTTTATTGTAATTGATATGGAGGAAGATGATGATGCTCCGCTCATATTGGGCCGACCATTCATGAAGACCGCAAGAATGATGATAGATGTTGATGACGGTTTAATGAAGGTGCGGGTTCAAAATGAGGAAGTCACCTTTGATCTATTCGAGGCGATGAAGCATTCCAAGGATAGAAATGATAGCTTTCGCATCGATGTGATCGAAGACGCTATTATAGAGGTTTCAAAGCATATTCATGAGATATCTCCTATGGAGTTAGCTCTTGACGACTCATTGGAGGTTTTCACTGTTGAAGAGGAGCTAGCTCTTGAGGAATGCTTAAAGGAACTTGATAGTTTGGAAGACCTACAACCGTGGGAAGTAGAGGAAGAAAACTTGAAGAAGGAGGTCATTGACGAGAAAGCGCCAATTGAATTAAAAGAGTTACCTTCAAATTTGAAATATGTGTTTCTAGATGAGACCGAGGCAAAGCCGGTCATCATAAGCAACCTCTTGACAAAAGAAGAAGAAGCCCGTCTAATCATTGTGCTAAAAACCAATCAAGAAGCTATGGGTTGGACTCTTTCCGATCTAAAAGGAATTAGTCCATCCTATTGTATGCACAAGATTTTGATGGAGGAAGATTTTAAGCCGGTGGCTCAACCACAACGCCGCTTAAATCCTACGATGAAGGAGGTTGTAAGAAAGGAAGTGGTGAAGCTATTGGATGCGGGAATGATTTACCCGATCTCGGATAGTCCGTGGGTTAGTCCCGTGCACGTGGTTCCGAAGAAGGGTGGAATGACCGTAATCCGAAATGACAAAGACGAATTGATCCCGACTAAAGTTGCCACGGGGTGGAGAATGTGTATAGATTATAGACGGTTGAATACCGCGACTCGTAAGGACCATTTCCCACTCCCATTTATGGATCAAATGCTTGAAAGACTATCGGGCCAACAATACTATTGTTTTTTGGACGGCTACTCCGGGTACAACCAAATTGCGGTTGACCCGGTTGATCATGAGAAGACGGCTTTCACGTGTCCGTTTGGAGTGTTCGCATACAGAAAAATGCCCTTTGGGCTGTGCAATGCACCGGCGACCTTCCAACGATGTGTCCAAGCCATTTTTGCCGATCTGATAGAGAAAACCATGGAAGTCTTCATGGATGACTTCTCGGTATTTGGTGGGACGTTTAGTCTATGCTTGGCAAATTTGAAGACGGTGTTGGAAAGGTGTGTGAAGACCAATTTGGTGCTAAATTGGGAAAAGTGTCACTTCATGGTGACCGAGGGGATCGTGCTAGGCCACAAAGTCTCTAAAAGGGGGCTTGAAGTGGATAGAGCTAAGGTTGAAGTAATTGAAAAATTACCCCCTCCGGTGAATGTGAAAGGCATCCGTAGCTTTTTGGGGCACGCGGGGTTCTACCGGCGCTTCATCAAGGACTTCTCAAAGGTGGCTAAGCCTTTGAGCAATTTGCTCGCCAAGGACCAGGTATTTCTCTTCACCGAAGATTGTTTGCAAGCTTTTGAGGTTTTAAAAGAAAAATTGGTTACCGCTCCAATAAAAGTCGCTCCCGATTGGAATAAAAATTTTGAACTAATGTGTGACGCGAGTGACTATGCTGTTGGAGCGGTACTTGGCCAAAGAAAAGACAAAACTTTTCATGCGATACATTATGCGAGTAAGGTTCTTAACGAGGCTCAAATAAATTATGCCACAACGGAAAAAGAACTACTCGTAATAGTGTATGCGCTAGAAAAGTTTAGGTCATATCTTATAGGGTCTAAAGTTGTTGTGTACACCGACCACGCGGCGATTAAATATCTGCTAACCAAGCCGGATTCGAAGCAAAGGCTCATCCGTTGGATCCTCTTGTTACAAGAATTCGATGTCGAAATCAAAGACAAGAAGGGGTCGGAAAACTTGGTAGCGGATCATTTATCCCGCTTAGTGAATGTCGAGGTTACCGCATCTGAAAAGGAAATCCGGGAAGAATTTCCTGATGAAAAATTGTTTAAGGTTCAAGTTAGGCCGTGGTTTGCAGACTTTGCAAACCACAAGGCTAGTGGTTTTGTGCCTGCCGACCTAACTTCGAACCAAAAGAGGAAGTTCCTTTCGGATGCGAAGTATTATGTTTGGGATGACCCATACTTGTTTAAGTTGGGTAGCGATAACCTGTTAAGGAGATGCGTAACTGGTGATGAAGCCCAGAGCATCCTTTGGCATTGTCACAACTCGCCTTATGGCGGACATTATAATGGGGTAAGAACGGCCACTAAAATTCTTCAATCGGGATTTTATTGGCCAACTATTTTCAAAGACGCACATACCCATGCGCAAAGTTGTGACAGTTGCCAAAGAAGTGGTGGGATAGGTAAGAGAGATGAGATGCCTCTCCAAAATATCCAAGAAGTGGAAGTGTTCGATTGTTGGGGCATAGATTTTGTAGGACCTTTCCCACCCTCTTATGGGAATGAGTACATGCTTGTTGCTGTTGATTATGTCTCTAAGTGGGTTGAGGTGATTGCCTCACCTCGGGCGGATGCCAAAACGGTGATAAAATTTTTAAAGAAAAACATATTTTCCCGTTTTGGAACCCCCCGAGTGTTGATAAGTGACGGAGGGTCACACTTTTGCAATGCACCTTTGGAAACTATTTTAAAACATTATGGTGTGTCGCATAGGGTGACAACTCCGTACCACCCTCAGGCTAACGGGCAAGCGGAGGTCTCTAATCGTGAGATTAAGAGAATCCTAGAAAAAACCGTGTCTAATTCTAAAAAAGAGTGGTCCCAAAAATTGGACGAAGCATTATGGGCCTACCGTACGGCCTTTAAAGCTCCAATTGGCCTAACTCCGTTTCAATTGGTATTTGGTAAAACTTGCCATTTGCCGGTTGAATTGGAGCACAAGGCCTTGTGGGCCCTAAAGTTTTTAAATTTTGAACATGAGTTGGCCGGTAACAAAAGGAAAGTACAACTACTTGAGTTGGAGGAGATGCGCAATGCCGCATACCACTCAAGTTGGTTGTACAAGGAAAAAGCAAAGAAGTATCACGACAAGAAGATCCGTAACAAAGAATTTGTGCCCGGACAATTGGTCCTATTGTTCAACTCCCGGTTGAAGTTGTTTCCCGGGAAGTTGAAATCAAAATGGTCCGGGCCATTTCGGGTGAAAGAAGTAAAAGAGTACGGGGCCATTGTCATTGAAGACATGGACGAGAAAGATAGTTGGACCGTGAATGGCCAACGATTGAAAGTGTATCTCGGCGGTCATGTGGATCGCGAGAGTTGTGCTCAGCCGCTCGATGCTCCTCTGTGAGCATCGCACCGTCGAGCTCAGCCGACGTTAAACAAGCGCTAGTTGGGAGGCACCCCAACATTGTAAGTATTTACTGTTTTATGTTTTATGTTGTATTGAGTGCACTCAACAAAACCCATGCTGGATGACTTGCAAGTGCTGCATTTGCCATGCACTTGCTGTCATGCTCGCTTGCAGCTCGCTAGGCGAGGCAGTAGCGAGCAAGCTCGCTACCTGCTCGCTAGGCGAGGCAGCAGCGAGCGCTGCAGTACTGTTTACTATTTAAATCTCAGCAGGGCCATTTTGCCCAAACCTTCAAAAAATTTTCTGAACGGCTCTGCTGAGGATTTTGTGCTGGGCTTCTCAAACTCTCTCATTTGCATCTTTATCACCAACACTCGCTCGTTTCGGTCGATTGCGAACTCTTCTCACTTCACATTTCCAAATCCGTGTAACTAAGGTTTGCCCTACTACATTTGTCTTTTTGTTAGAACTCTTAATTTCCAAATGTGTATGACAAATAGGATGAGTGTGGTATGGGAACATTGAGGTTGCATGTGGTATTTTGGAGTTTGCAATTTTAGAGAGATTTAGGTTTTCAAATTGGGGATTTAGTGTTACTTTAGGTTTTGCATGCAATTAGGCAATCCCCAATAGCATAGAACGATTAATTTTCATGAGAAATCATTAGGTTCTGATGTGGGAACCAATAGAGTATGGGTATTGGGGGAAAAATCTTTGAAAATGCAGAAAACCCCAAAACCCGTAAGGTTCGCTAGCACTCGCTAGGCGAACCTGGGGCGAGCGTTCGCTGCCACTTCGCTAGGCGAAGCAGCAGCGAGCAAGGCAGTATTTTAAACTTTGCTTTGATGGCTAATCTGTTGTTTGGTGTGTGTTGTTTCTTTGTATATTTTGCAGATGGAGTCTAGATCTGGAGCTGGTAAGAAAAGAAAGGGAGCATCTACTTCCAGGACCGTGCCGATTCAATTCGATACCGACAAGTTTGTCGGTCCAAAACAGGCTGCACGGTACATAGCTCTGGAGAAGCGAAAAATACTTCCAGAGAAGCGCTTTCTGATCAACCCACAGGGCACTTACAGAACTTTCGCCGGGTTGATAGACGCAAAGAAGTGGGATAGGTTGATATGTCCCTTAGAGCATTACGACATTGCGACAGTGCGGGAGTTTTATGCTAACGCACTGCCCGACGACGACGAGCCCTTTACTTGGGTCTCTAGAGTTGTCGGGCGTTCAATTCCTTTTGACCGGGATGCTATCAACCGAATCCTAGGGGAACCGCTCCAGCTGAGTGCTGACCAGAGAGACCAATACCACACCGACCTTAGGCTTCACAGAGATGTCCCTGCCATTACCGCCGACCTGCTTTTACCTGGGAAATCGGTTGAGCCGAACCCATCTGGGGTTCCAGTGAGGTATCACCGGGAGGACATGACTCCCATGGCTCAGCTGATACTACTCTTGGTTTTGACCAACATCCAGCCCAAATCACACACCTCTACTGTGCCGATCCCAGTGGCACATTTGGTCCATTCCATCCTTACAAATGTCGAGATAGATGTGGCGAGGATAATCGCCAATGAGCTGAAGACCGTGGTTGAGAGCGGGCTTAAGTCGGGGGCTCGTGTTAATTGTCCCTTGGCTTTCCCGTGTTTGATTATGAGCTTATGTGTTTAGGCTAGGGTGAGACTTCCGTCTCGTGGGCAGGTTAGGATCCCGGCACCTATTGATGATCGGTATGTGGCTAAATATTGTAGGCCAAAGACTACCGGTGGCAGTGCAGCCTCAGGAAGTACTAGGGCTACTGATGGTCCTAGTGCTTCTACTCCCGGGCTTGATCCCTACCTACGAGCGGTGTGTGACTACAGTTTTGAGTGGATGGCAGCATCCCAGCGAGCTATGATTGATATGCACAACAGTATGCAGAGGTTGGAACTGCAAGGTAATGACCCCTCCGGTGCTCGAGCATTGTTAGCGCGTGAGCAGTTTATGCTTAACGCTAATTGGCCTGTGGACAGGCCAGTCTATGGTGAGGGGGTGGACGCTGATGCTGATGATGATGATGTTGATGATGAGGCTACCGGTTCTGATGCCGGTAGTGAGGAGGAGTCCTGAGCCCTTTGTGGGTTAAGTTTTTGTTTTTGTATTTTTTCAGTTTTTTATGTCATTTCTATTTTTATCTTCGGATTTTGTATTTTGACCATGGTGTTGTACTATTGGGGTGTTTTGTCCCCCATGAACAAATTTATATTTTATGTTAATGTTATTATTTATGTTTTTAATTTTGTGTGTTTAATAAATTTTTGGTTGATTGAGTGGCAAACCCTTCTAGATTGGTTGCTCCTCAAGAAGTACCCAATGAAGGTGCATCCGAGCTTGGATGGCAATGATAAGAATAAACAAGTGAATGAAGCTAAGGTACATGGTTACCGTCGGCTAGAATTTTAGAATGCATTAGGAACTTTACTCTTTTTGGTAAATTGAATATTGTCTTTTTGCAACATAATTGAATGAATGTTTCATTTAGAACTTAAAACCACAAATTGTGAGGAAACCTCAATTGTTCACTTAAATGCTGGATTCTAATAAGTTTTGTTGATTCATGTGATTCATGCTTTGTCTTTTATTATTGTGAAATTGTGGAAGCAATTAGAAATGATCAAGGCACTTGTTTTCTTTTGAGCACAACTACATCCAAAAACAACTTACCTGTGAGCAGAGAGAGTATTTGTTAACCCCTTTGAGCCTAAACAGTTGAATCTCGGCTTGAAATAAAGCGAGATCTCAAAAATCTTTTTTTTATAACCCGAAAAATCTTGATTATTGTTCTTTTGCCGTAAAAAGTTAAGAGCATTCACTTAGGGTGTGGAAGAAATAAGTTGGGGAGAACGGATAAGAATTGGTAAGTACCACAACTCTTGAAAAAGAAAAGAAAAACCGAGCAAGCATAGAAAAATATATGTATAGAAAATATAGAAAAGAAACATCTGTTTTGTATATTTGATGTGAAAGAAAAGAACAAAAATAGAAAGAATGAAAACGAATGCTTGCTCGGAAGAAAAATAGTGAAAAATAAAAATTGAGTTGTGGAATATGTGTTGTGAAGGTTTCAAATAAGAAACAAATGAAACAAAGTCGAGTAGTGTGAATAATACTGTGAATGTCTCTTTTGCATCGGCACTTTCGTTTCAATGGCCTTAGAAATGACCCTTGTTTGTTAACCTAACCAAGCTTCAACCGAAAAGCCCTTAGTGATCTTTATGCTTCCACAGTACCATTTTTAATTGTTAGACATTGTATG
This sequence comes from Lathyrus oleraceus, assembly GCF_024323335.1. Classification (NCBI taxonomy): domain Eukaryota; kingdom Viridiplantae; phylum Streptophyta; class Magnoliopsida; order Fabales; family Fabaceae; genus Lathyrus; species Lathyrus oleraceus. The sequence continues at coordinate 104,014,862 of NC_066579.1, read as the reverse complement.
AATCTATTTGATTTCTTCATTATTTGTTAGAGAGTGAGATTAGTCCCGCGGTTGCAAACGCGCAAAATCTTCATTCCTTATTCGAAGAGGAGAGATAGGATGATTCATTCAGAATAGTATTGTTGTAGATAGATAAATATTTTGCATTGCTATTTAAGTTTTAGTTCTTATGTATTATTTGATTCGAACCGTTGGAAACTTGTATATGCTGATTTCGCTTGTGTTTGAGCCGTTTATCCAACTTCGGAGAAACCGTTTCTTAGAGCAAATCCTCTTGTCCTTCAAGAGGCATACTTTGCTTGAGGACAAGCAAGAATCTAGTTGGGGAGAGTTGTTAGATACCCAAAAGTGCTTATTTGAGTTATCATATGTGGGCATCTTTCACTCTTTTTCCTTGCTAAAATTGTCAAAACCACATTTGTTTTACATGGAATGCATTACATTGATAAACAAGCTTGGTGCCTTTGATTTGTGTGTTATTGTGCAGGAAAGACATGAACTAATTGAAAATGAAGACACAAGAGAATTGGCAAAGGAACCAAAGAATACAAGCATTTCATCTGCCTGCTCGCTAGGCGAGGCTGTGGCGAAGCTTTGGTTCGCTAGGCGAGTTCCAGGCGAAAAGCTCCAGTAAATTAGCAAATTAATTCGCTAGGCGAGCTCAAGGCGAATGTGGTAGCGAGTTCGTTCTGTTTTGGTGAAAAACGCAGCTAGCACTCACTCGCTAGGCGAAGCTCTAGCGAGTCCCCAGCGAGCATTCCAGTAGCAAAACCTCTCAACCTCGCTGGGGCGAGGTTGAAGCGTGTCCTTCGCTAGGCGAAGGTATGTTCGCTAGGCGAACATGACAGTTCACCAAGACCCTGTTTTCTCTGGGTGCAGGGGCCTTATGTGCCCATTTTAGACCCTCGCTATGCGAGCCATTCTGCTCGCCTAGCGAGCATGACAGCCCAGCAGTGGTCTATAAGTAGCAGGTGCCACTTTTGAGCACCATACCTCATTTTTACCAACTTTTTCCACTTGTGTACTTTTTTCTAGATATTTTTGGCAGCATTGTTTTGGGAACTTTTATGCCCTAATTTCCATTTCTCTTCATCTAGCAACCATCTTCCACAAAAAGAAGGTGGATTCCCATCCAACTTCGATTATCCGACTTGGATGTTGATCAACCTTCTTTCCTTACTTGCCGACCAAGCTACCATGAAAATGAGTAGCTAAGTCATCCATTTGTCAAGGTTAGATGTAGGTGATTTCTAACTTTGTGTGTAAATGTAAGGATCCTCATATGTAAACTCTTTAACGGTAAATATATGATGAAAACTTTGTTTCTATTTAAAACTCTTTGTGTTGGTTTATGATCGAGAGATGTTTACCGATTCTTGACCTAGGTTTTCATCCAAACTTGTTCGTTAGCTAGAGATAGTAACGAATGATTTTGTTCACCATAAGGTTGAACCAAAAAGTTGTCATTTTGATAGATTGTGTTCGAGAGAAACAATGGATCAAAATGGCAAAACTCACAATATGTGTTCGAGAGAAACATTTTGAGAGGACTTTGTGAAATGATTTATCATCTAAAGGAGTTTATAAGATTGTTGACCGAGCAAATACATGCAAAGTGATCATTGAAACCTAACTTTGACAATATTTCTCATATTAATCAAAACATAACTTTTACCGCAATTAATTACTTTGTATGCAAGATAACTTGATTAAAACCAAAACCCTATTGTCACATTAAGTTAAGATTAAAACAACCATCGAACGGCAGTGATATCTTACAATCTCTGTGGATACGATAACAAAAACCCGATACGAACACCACGTCTCAACAGCGAGCACACTCCTCTTTAACCCATAGGTAGCCGAGCTACGAAGACTCTGATTCTCATATTCAGATAAGATACGTATGCAGTGGATGTGACATCCGTGCGAGTCATTTTCTTTTGACCCTTATTTTAGTAGATAGTACATTAGATAAACCCACGCCCTTTAGACAAGAACAACAAGAGTGGATCCCGTAGAGTACTACGGATGCGTAGGGGTGCTAATACCTTCCCTTCGCATAATCGACTCCCGAACCCAAGATTTGGTTGCGAGACCTTGTCTTTTCCTTTCCCTTTTCCAGGTTTACTTCGAGCGTTTCCTTTCCCTCCTTTGGGATAAATAACGCACGGTGGCGACTCTTCTGTCATTTCTTTCTCGCCGGTTGTTTTTTTGCATCTCCTTTTTCAGGTTGCGACACTATTTCTGAATCTTAATTGATATATATATATATATATATATATATATATATATATATATATATATATATATATATATATATATATATATACCTTTTTGGTGCGTGCATGCAGAAGTGCATTTCTAAATTGTAGGGATATTTTTTTTTCACTAAGGTGTGGTAGCACTACTATGATGCAATATCGGTATCGTCTTAACACTGTACGTCTCTTGAGTATGGAAATTGTTTTGAATACTTGTTATGACATAGCCTTGAATTTTCATTCTCTTATAGCTCTTGAGTAGTTCATCTTTGCAGTCGGCATCATCTCACACATGCTTTACGTAAGGAAGCCGATGAAAATAAGTGAGTGATCCAAGTTTCTTTCGGAAAAAAAAATTAAATTAGGGAATGCACCTTCTAAGTTGGGTGGCCCTCACCCGGTCACTTAACCCAACGGTTGTGGAACCTACAAAAATAAAACGTAATAATTACCTATTGTTGGTTGGTTCAGAGGTTTCTGGTGCTGGACTTGGTAGGGCGGATTACGGTCCGATCCCCCACAATTGCAATTGGGTAAATAAGGGGTTACCAATATTTGTATCAGAACCCCGTGTAAAAAGGATCAGAGTCACTAATCGGTTGCCTTACTATGAGTCTGTGGAGATAACAGTCTTAATGTGATTGCGCAAGAATGAAAAAGGGTAAAAAGGAGACTGAGTAAGTTAGGCTTTGGCATAATAACATATTCAGAATAGATTGTGTGTTCAGGAGGCTTATGACTGCATAATTGTGGATTAATGTTCCTACGATATCCTTAGTGTGCATGATTAGTACCTATCGATGCTATCTTAACCAAGGAAGAGTTTGTAGCCTGGAATGAGTAACTGATGTTGTGTGTTTCTTGAGTTTTGATTTTGCTCGGAGTGCAAAAGTTCAAGTGTGAGGGAATTTGATTAGTGCATTTTAATAAACATTCTCCTATGTTTGTTCTTAAGCATTTCTTTGATTTCCTTTGCTTACTTTTATGTTTTATAATGTTTTTATATTTTAATTTATTTTTATTGTTATTTGATTTTCGTATTTAATTTTCAGCTTTAACAGTCTTCACTAAAACAATCATAAATGGAGCTCTGGAAATCCGATTGACGCGTTCTAATAATTGCCAGAAAGCTAAGAGAAAGAGCTACAACTTTAGTATTGGAGTCTAAGTCAGATTCACAGTGTTTATTTTCCATAATTTTGTTTGAAGCTGCAACATTAGTTTTATTTTAGTTTTGGGTCGTTAGTTTTGGGCCTGGGTTATGTATTTGACCCAGTTGGGTTGTAAACGGATTGCCTTGGTTTTCCCCTAATACCCAGCAGCCGGAAATATTATTCACGTTTTTTTACTATTCACGAATTATTTTTCTTACGCTTGAAAGAACCGTAATGGAGAACTAATCTTTCCGGACGAATTTGTTGTATTCAGGTTCACTACTTTGAGATTGTTATAATTGTAATTAGAATTTTATTCCTTTCAATAATATTATATGATTGTTGTTTGCTTAAAAAACAACAACACAATCCACAATTATATTACTCTTCTCCTTCATCGTTCTATACACTCTCTTTTTCTCCATTGTTCTTCTCTTTTCGTTGTTATTGTGTGGGTAATAACAATCTTGTTCATCAAAATTGATTGAAATTCTCTATAGATTTTTGGGGTAAAAAAACGTGAATAATGTTTTCGGCCCCTAGGTATTAGGGGAAATCAAGGCAATCCGTTTACAACCCAACTGGGTCAAATATATAACTCAGACCCAAAACTAACGACCCAAAACTAAAATAAAACTAATGCTGCAACTTCAAACGAAATTCTGGAAAATAAGCATTCCGAATCTGACTTCGACTTCAACACGAAAGTTGTAGCTCTTTCTCTTAGCTTTCTGGAGATTATTAGAACGCGTCAATCGGATTTCTGGAACGCCAGTTATGATTATTTTAGTGCAGACTGTTAAAGCTGAAAATTAAATACGAAAATCAAATAACAATAAAAATAAACTAAAATATAAAAACATTATAAAATATAAAAATAAGCAAAGGAAATTAAAGAAATACTTAAGAACAAACATATGAGAATGTGCCTTAAAATGCACTGATCAGTGTGTGCATGCAGAAGTGCATTTCTAAATTGTAGGGATTTTTTTTTTCACTAAGGTGTGGTAGCACTACTATGATGCAATATGCAATCTCCTTAAGATAAAATGACATGTGAAAGCTATAGATATTGTCTCATGAAGTTGATATACTTTAAAGCACAAAAGCTTCTTTCAAGAAAAAAAGGACCTAATTTGAGTAATCTCAATCAAATCGAAGGTCCTTTGATTCTAGCGTTGAAATGCATTTCATTGAATCAATATCCCTTCTTCGTGGTGATTTGAGTTTAGCTTTCTTAAGAGTAAATAAGATGATTGACATATTTTAAATATGAAAATTACTAATTTTATTTGATTGTGATCTTATAAAAATTAAATCCTTAATACATTTTAAATATACGAGACCCACTTAATTCGGTGGTGCACGGGGAGTTAAGATTTTCCACCAAGTCGAATCAAGACTCCGATACCATTCATTGGAGATATTGAACGAGGTAAGAGCAACAACAAACTCAATGCTCTAGAACTATAAGAGAGGAAGATGTCACATCTCGGTCCAAAATCGTAAGACTTTGTTTATGAATTAGGAGATGAGGGAAAGTGAAGCTTCGAGAGAAGGAGATTTTAAAATTTTGAGAAATTTTAAACATTTTTTAAAAGAATAGTTTTATATACCATGTTAAAATAAATATTTATCATAAATATATTTTAAGATCATAACAAAATAGATTATAGTTGAAAAATTCATCTAAATAAACTGTACAAATCCTTTCAAATCTCATTCAATACAATTTTTAAAGTTCTTTCAAACTAGATGATTTTTGTATTAGATATAAAATTAAACCATTCAAAATTCTTTCAAGTTAAATCTCTTAATTCTTTTCACTTCATTTTTCTTTTTTTTTTCAAAGTACTCCGGTCCCTTTTCCTTTAAACTCTCTAACAAAGCTTAAAACATCAGGTAAATGAGTTATTTATCTTATAAATTCAATATTATATAGAATCATAGATAATATAAGTGTTAATCATTCACAATTGAACCCATTGCCATCATACTTAATTGTATATATTAGAATATTAGTGAAATGTATCATTATATTACATTCATTAATCATCCGTTAAGTAGTGTTAGCCATACTTCAGGTGTGTTAACCATCAAACTTGTTGTTAAATTGATGTGTCAAAATATCATTCTTTTAAATCTACTATACCAAAGAATTATGGTTAGGTCTAGCAAATAAATTACCTTAATAGAGGGACACATTTTTTTTGGGTAGTATAGTAAAACACCAAATACAAAAGGAGCCAATTATTTAAGACTCGAGAGACGGCCAAAATCTTTGAACTCAAATCTCCATAAAAAAGTCAATTATATATCCATTAAAATAAACAAAACTTCTTAATATATTCTTTTCTTTTAAAAAAATTATATTAGTAAAAAGAATATATTTGTAATTAAAAGTGCTAAAAAAAATGAAACTATATTATTTTGTCACCTCATTCATTTCTTATTTTTTATTTTTAACTTTCTCTCTTTTTCTTTTCTTCTCTTAATTCAAATTTTAAATTTTCCTCATTTTTTTTTCTCGTACTCTCTCATTTTCATTTTAATTATTTTTTTCTCCGTTTTCAATTTTCAATTTTAATTTTTTAAGTATAAATAACAAAATTTGAACATCTTTTTAATTTAATGAAGCAGAACACAGAAAAATATTAAAATTTTAAAACATAAAATTTATCTAAAATAAAAATATATTTTTTATATAATTATTATATATAAAAAAATATTCATAATTTATAAGATTATTGTTCGTTTTATAATCAAGTACCTCTTTTGAAAATATATAGTATACTGTATCAAATCGAATAACACTCAATAGCAATACACACAACCAATTCTACATTTCCCGTGTTACTATCAAGATATATCTATTTTATTTTAATCAATAATTATTTTTATTTGAGAGACAATTTTTTTTTCAAATGTGATTTTTTTTTTCTTCTCCATCTCACATATCTTTTTTTAATATGATTATTTAATACAATTGAGTTTATATGATCACCGTTCATTTTACAATTAAGTAAAACATTATAAATTGACATGTGCATCTAAAAATATTTTATATTATATTTAAAAATATTGTATCTAAAATTCTTTATTTTTAAAAATAAAAATTTTGTTTCTAAAAACAAATTCATTTCAAATTTACATATGTATCTAAATATATTTTATATCATATTCAATAAATTTATCCATAAATAGTATGTATATAAAATAAGACTCTTTTATATTCAATATTTAATTATTTTTAATATGAGATTTAACTTACATTTAAATTCAACAATTTATTATCTAAGTGTGAGTATCTCACACTATAATAATTGATCCATACACAAAAATCTCACTTTCAAACTTTCCGACAAGTAATTAAAATATAAAAAAAAATATCAATTATGGTTTATTCTAACCGAAGAAGTTAACTAATCTTTTACAACATAGTCAACAAAACTTTGAATTTATTCGAGACAATATATTTAAATTTAGGTTGTATTTTGAATATAACTACTTAGAGAGGGAAAGATTGGAAAAATAATAATGTAATCTAGTTTTTTTTAAAATTAAATAAAATAGGTTTCTATATCCATGATTATAAGTGGGTCCAATCCAATGTTATGTTATCTTATCTAGAGTATCAAGATGAATGGATGAAGAAATTCCCACCAACATAACCCCTTTCTCTTTACAAAAACAAAACATAAACCTCAAAACTTTGCTCAAAACCTTATCTATCTATTCCATTGTCTGTCATTTCAATGGCATCATCTATTATCCCTCGTCACTACTGCTCCAACTTTGCCTCCACCCCCATTTTGTTTCACTCCAATACTCACTCTAAGCCTCTTAATTACTCTTTTTCTCACACCAATCTTGGACTAAAAACTCTCAATACTCGTTGCTCTTACCAACCATCACCAACCCATCATTCTCAATTTCATGATAAACATGTAAGTTTCTTAAAAAAATGTTCTTTTTTAATCACATCTTGTCTCTTTCGTATGAGTGAAGGTTTTGCAAGTGATTATGAATATATCTTAAGAACAAATTTGATTTTGAGTTTCTGAGGATTATGCACATTGATGTGAAGATATGATACCCCATTAGCAAAACAATTAGTTTCATGACTTTATCTTGTTTAGAATTGATGTTTGGAAGATGAAATTTTGTATCTTTAGAGTTAGTTTATTCCAACCTAGGTTTGTAAGCATTGTAATGAGACTTGTGATTACTGCTATGCATGATTCTGAGTCGGCGTCGCAAAGCTTATCGTGTTAATTTTTTGTGCAGAAAGGGAAGACATTTTGCTTCAAGCAAAGTGTGATATCTATAGCACTTGCGGTCGGGTTAATAACGGGAGTTCCTACGTTGGGATGGCCTAACGATGCGCAAGCAGCTAACTCTGCGTTATCTGATCTGTCTGTATTGATATCTGGACCGCCGATTAAGGACCCCGGGGCATTGTTGAGATATGCTCTTCCTATTGACAATAAGGCGATTAGAGAAGTGCAAAAACCGCTAGAAGATATTACAGATAGTCTCAAGATTTCTGGTGTCAAGGCACTTGACTCTGTCGAAAGAGTACGATTCTTATTCTTTTTGTTTAGAAATTTTACATTTCCCTTGTGTCCATGGGGTATCAGCTCGATCGTAATAGTTTAACTTTGTAATCTCGAGGAAGAGAGTTTAAGGGTCCTCAGATTGAACTTTTTCAATATGATTTTCTATGTTTTTTTATAAGGATAGAAACTGAGATATTTTACGTGATATGCAGAATGTGAGGCAAGCATCTCGAACTCTGAAGCAAGGGAAGACTTTAATTGTATCGGGTTTAGCTGAATCAAAGAAAGAACATGGAATTGAACTAATTGATAAGCTGGAAGCTGGTATCGATGAGTTTGAACTGATACTACAAGATAGGAATCGAAGCTCTGTTGGACCAAAACAGAAAGAACTTCTTCAATATGTTGGAGGGTGAGCATCTCTTGATTACTAAATCACCTGCATAAACTGTATAAAAACCCTATCCTTCCATCGATTTTCTCAGTGAGAATAAGATGATTTTTTTTTTATAGAAAAAATAGGAAAAGGATTTGTACTATAAGCATTTGTTCTAATCGATAAATTTCCCTCTAGTCATCGAATGTACTATAGGTGTTAACGTAAGCCTATTAGGCCAAGTCGCTAAACCTCGACTAATCATTAGTTAAGTTGTTCTGGTTATCATAACCAACTGTCCCTAAAATCGTAATGTTGGACTAACTATTGGCCAATGAAAAGCATTCATTTTGACAATATGATTTGTTTGTGGCCTCTAGATCACTGGTTTAGCAAACCGACAAAAACATCAATCCTCATATATAGCCTTTGATTGACTGCAGCTGAGATGTTCCTGGGGCATTGCATTTCTGCAGTATTGAAGAAGACATGGTTGATGGATTTCCATACGAATTGCCCGAGGAATACCGAAACATGCCTTTATTGAAAGGGAGAGCAGCTGTAGATATGAAGATCAAGATTAAAGACAATCCCAACGTCGATGAGTGTGTTTTCCACATAGTTCTCGATGGTTATAATGCCCCCGTAACTGCAGGCAATTTTGTCGACTTGGTAGAAAGACACTTCTATGACGGCATGGAGATTCAAAGAGGTAATAAATCCGATATTTAGCGCACGTTTTTTTCTTTCCATTATTGAAATATGTAATTTTGTATATGGATTTCAAAAATAGGCGCTCTAGTTATATGCATTTCACCAAGATAGTATTCTTTTGTTTTGTTTTCGTCTTTTTTGTGCAGCGGACGGGTTTGTTGTCCAAACGGGTGACCCTGAAGGTCCTGCCGAGGGTTTTATCGATCCTAGTACCGAGAAAATAAGGACTGTACCTTTAGAAATTATGGTAGAGGGAGAAAAGGCACCTGTCTATGGAGAAACTCTAGAGGTAATCCTCGATTGATTGAATGTTTGTCTAAAACTTGTTTACACCGACGATGCATACCAATTAAATTTTATATATATATATATATATCACATTGAGCTCATCGCTCTAAGACTTAGAGGTTGCTATCTTAGAAGTTAATTGTTGTTTCTTGTTTGGACAGGAGCTTGGTCTCTACAAGGCTCAAACAAAGCTTCCGTTTAATGCATTTGGGACAATGGCAATGGCAAGAGAGGTAAGAGTATATTCTTCGAAATTTACGCATGTTAATCACTTTTCTAAAATGGTTGTAACAAACGAACCGTTCGTTTTCTACTTTTTTTGATTGAGTAGGAATTTGAGGACAACTCTGGCTCTAGCCAAGTATTTTGGCTATTGAAAGAAAGTGAGTTAACTCCGAGCAATGCCAATATATTGGATGGTAGATATGCTGTTTTTGGCTATGTAACAGAAAATGAAGATTTCTTAGCAGATCTTAAGGTTGGTGATGTCATAGAATCTATTCAAGTTGTTTCTGGTTTAGATAATTTGGTGAACCCAAGTTACAAGATTGCTGGTTAAGGAATCTTAATGTTCTTCGGCTATTAAGTACGCGGGGGCGCAAGTGGTCGATTGACACTTGGTTCAACCTTAGAGGCTATTGGAGAAGGTTGATTATTGTTACACTGTTACCAGAATCTAGCATTGAGTTAAACAGCTTGAGATATATTCTGTTTTTTTTTCTAAGACTAAATTGTAAACGGCTTGTAGCTTTTATTCAATCAATTCATCGATGAAATTATGACTGTTTTTCTGAGGAAATACAGTTTCTGACATTCATGTACTAGGATATTCTTACGAGAAAAAATAACATATTATCTGTTTATCGTCTAAAATGAGAACATAATGTGATTCACCAATTGTTCTAAATTAACCAACTTATCGAAGAAAATAACATTTTTACGCAATTTTCAAATCGACGAGATCACCTAAGTCAAACCGAGGCTATCAGTTTCAACCTACTTCTGTCACATATTTATAACCAAATTCAAAGCAGGTATAGTGCAAGTGGTTTGTACGCAATATGTGTGAGTGATGTAAACTTCAGAGCATTGAGTTCGATTGCAATATGTGTGAGTGTTGTAAACTTCAGAGCATCGAGTTCGACAATTCATATCGTAAAAAACAGAGCACATAAAATGGAACCATTAGGAACTTGATATTAGTGTTGGAACAATCCATGCTACATCTTACATAGAGAAACATATTATAAAAATGGTTGAAATGAAAATGAGGAGTACAAATTAGCTTTACAAAAATTATAGCCTAACAAAGTAACAAAGTAATGGTAGAGCTCTTCATTAACTATGCCTTTCACTCATTTTTTTTTGTGTATTCCATCTTGATTCTTGATTCTTGATTCTCTATTGCTTGCTTGAGAGTGGAAAATCTTTCAAGGTCCTCTATACTTGCGGAAACATAAACAACTTTGAGGCTGATCAAGAGGGATCATACCTCCGCCTTTTGAAGTGTCGATAGCTTCCAACATGATAACAACTTCATCCATCTCTGGCCTCTTATCAGGATTAGCATCCCAACATCTTTTCATCACGTTCGCCAGTGAGCTTGGACAACATCGCGGAATCTCTGGCCTTAGATTCTGCAGTAAAAACAGGCATAGTGGATTGATAAACACTCGATTTTAGACATCATTGTATTTTTGTATAAGACCTAAGGCCCCGATTAATAAAATTCTTAATAAAAGCCGCATGATACATTTCACTTACCTGTCTTACAACAGCTGATGTTACTTCTGAGAAACTGAGATCAGGATATGGCATGTCACAGCAGTATATCTCCCATAAGCATATTCCGAAACTATACACGTCGCATTTTCTATTGTATGCACTACCATTTAGAACCTGCAAATATTTCTTCAGGTAAGTTTATGATCTGAAGCAATTCAAACATAACAGGAACAAATTGACACTTTTGCAAAACCAAACCAAACCACTTTATAATGATTCAAAAATAAGACAGATATATGTATGCGCGGCCGTGATTCGACTTTCTATAATATCTAGGATTGAAGCAAACGCGATCTCACAGGACAATATCGATACACAATCGATACTTTCAATGGAAAAAAATTGCATGTACCTCGGGAGCCATGTAACCTAGCGTTCCAGTTTCACCAGTCATGTCATGAGGATTCGAAGCTTCGATACGAGCTACACCAAAATCAGCGATTTTCAACGTGCGTGACTTGTCTAGAAGCATATTTTCTGTTTTAACGTCTCTGTGGACAATCTTTTTTATGTGGAGATAACTCAACCTATAAAATAAATTAAAATTAAAATTCTTAGGCTTATAGAAAGAAAAATCATTATCAAGTTAAAACTTATAATGACACAGATTAGGCATATGGATTGAACCCTCTTGCAAGGTCAAGAGCTAGTTGAACAACCACTTTAAAAGCAAGCTTCCTTCTTCGATTTTTAATTAGATACGACTTAAGAGCACCACCAGGACAATACTCAACGACGACACAACAGAGATTACTCGGCATTCCTATATGTCCGTTTTCCGTTTGTATCTGTAGGTCTGATGTTCCCATTGTTGCACCAAGAAACTAAAAAAAAACGGAATTTACATTAGACGCCGATAAGAAAACTCAAACATGAATGTTTGAATATAAGGAAAAAGCCAAATGCAGGCAATTTCACATGTTTCATTCGTAGTAGCAAATGAAGGACATAAACCGGCCATAGTACGCTATTCGCAATACCTTCGACCATATTACACGATTACCTTGGTTACATTAGGATGGTCAAGCTTGTGCCAAACAGCAACTTCTTGTGTAAAAGCCGCTCTCAATGAAGCTATTTCGGCGTCTGACCGATGTCCCTCTTCCCCCCAATCAAGAAGCTTAACTGCGAAAACAAAATGAAACATAAGTTGCTCTGTATTGAATCGTCCGAAGAGAAAGTTTCCGAGTAAACAAGTTTAGCATCCATGAAGCTTAAGATAATAGTGTTTTACTTAGAACATCATGAAAAACATGAAAACTTAAAAAGGTGGTTAGTATTATTGATAGATATTATTATGAGTCAGAAATGTATGTGGCAACATAATCACATGTCATTAGCATAAAATAATTTTCATTTTTATTATTATTTTTTATTTTTTATTTTCAATATTTATAAAACCTCGTGGTAGAAAAATCAGGTGTCTATCAGTAATAAACAAAGAACACATGAAAGTTCAAAAAAGGAGAGAAGAATAATAAAGTTCATGGACACAACTGTCAGGTCAAGTGGATCTTGTGAGTTTTAGGAAAGAAAAAAAGGCAAAGGTTAGAACTGAATCTTGTGAATCACAGATTTTTTAAAATCTTGATTTAGAAAGTTTCTATATTGCGGTCCAAAATCGATAAAAAATGTCAAACTCTATCAACTACTAACATGGTTCTTAAAAGAACTCATGAAAAAAGCAGAAAATGTTTTTTATTGTAAGATAGATAAAAGCATAATGAAATCACAATAACAAGTACTTGACAAAGTTGAGAAAACTGTAAAACTTAACACAAAAACATCATTTTTAATTCAAACCAAAATCTTAACAATTCTTTATTATACTTTCATTTAAAATTAAGACCTAAAACAAACACAAGTTTTTCTTTTTTCGTCAAAATATCGAATAGGATTTAGTTAGATAAAAATCTCATTTGCGCAACAACATCAAAATTTTCATGTCTCGCAACAACAAAGGTTGCAATAGTCTCATTTGAATACGATTTTCTGCAATATCAAGAATCGTAGCAGCGCGACTGCAACTTAAAACTTTACATAAGATTCTCCAAGTGAACAAGATTGCCTCTTGCATATATGCATGTGATCTTAAACAAAAATGGTATAAGAAATAAACGGAAAACGCATGCGCGCGCACACACCCGAAACGTTCCATATGACACATAGTTTACTGGTTAATGATCAGGTTGCTCGAACCGGCGACCATTTAAACACAAATTGAAATCTACAAACCTTAAATTTGAATAATAGAAAGGCACTCTAGCAACTCTCCCGTCTGAGAGATAGACACAATTGACCGAACTACGTAATCAAAGCTCGTGCATTCTCTGCTAACATTTTTCATATTTGTTTACTTATGAACCATGATTTTTGTTCAAACAAAAACACAAACATCAAGTATGCATAAAATTAGAAAGAGAGAGTGCAATGCAATTGAAGAAAGTGAAAGGGGAGTGAATATACCAGCAACGTCTAGACCATCATAAACACCACGATGAACAGTACCAAAAGTGCCACGAGCAATGACAGTTTTGATGATAAGTTTAGAAGGATCAATCTCCCATTCTTGTCTAGTATTAGAAGAAGACCTTCCTTCAACTTCACCCCCTTCATCTTCTTTCTCCTTATTCTTCTTCTCCATAGTCCATGCTCTACTAAGATGCCTCTGTAATTGTTCATCTAAACTCTTGAGATCTATTTGATCTGCTCTCACATATCCACCACTCTCACTCTTCTTCATTCTCAAAAGTAAAAAAACACCCTTTACTCCTTTTGGTGCTAGAACTAGTCAGAAACACTAAAAGTTACAAACTTTGGATTCAAGTGTTTGTTTTGAGAAAATTTTCATTGGTGGGTCAGAGTGTGTTTGTTGCTTGTTTTGGTGAATTCATACATATAATGGTGGTTTTCTGTGGATGTTTAATCAAACAATAACATAAAGATAAATAAAATGTTGAAGTTTGTGAAAATCTGTATCTGTATCACTCTCAATCATCCATGTGGGCACATGGATTTTGCCTGAACACGACGTTTGTTTTTTTTGACCCACTTTGGTCTCTATTTATTGAAACAAAACATCTCTCATTATAATATATATATATATATATATATATATATATATATATATATATATATATATATATATATATATATATATATATATATATATATATATATATATATATATATATATAAAAGAAAAAAAGACTATGCATTGACAGTAACAGTGTAAAATATTTTTATACTGTCAACCAATCAGAGACGTGCATCCCGCTAAATCACACGTTTAATTTTAAAATACTGGTATGACATGGCATAACGTTATAATTTTATTGGATGATGGTGTAAAGAAAGTTTACACTGACAGTGCACTATCTTTAATCTCTCTATATATTATTAGGATTTGTTAGGTTTGTTATTAGTTTGATAGGGTTTGTAAGGGTTCATTCTATTTTTTAATTTTGTTAGGTTTGTTATTAGTTTGTTAGATTTTTTTTAGAGTTGATTTAATTTTCAAGCTCGGAAGATATATCATCAATCTACATATAAATGTTTGTTATGTTTCATTAAAAACAATAAGAATACAATATATTTTTCAAATTAACTTTCTTTATGACATCCGAGCATGGTTCTGATTCAGAAGAGATATTGGAGAAGAAAAACACCTACAAACTTATAAACATGATTGATAAATTTAAATATTGTTTTAATTGGATATTTGATAGCGGTGCTTCACACCACATGACTTATTTGACCTCAGTATTGAAGAAAATTGAAAAGTCAGATAGAATTTTCTACATAATTACACCAACAGAGATTTCAACCCTAGTTGAGAATATGAGAGGTGTGAATTTATCAAGTCCCCTTATGTTAACAGATGTGTTATTGGTTCCTGACTTTAATTGCAATATGATTTCAATTCATAAACTAACATATGATTTAAACTGTTATGTGATTTATGATCAAGATTCTTACACATGACCAAGCCTCGAAGATGAAGATTGGATCAAGTGACCTGCATGAAGGGGTTTATGTGTTAACAAAACAACATCAATATGCCTTCTTGGGTGCAATTAAGAAGGACATGTCAACCTTATGGAACATCAGAATGAGACATTCTTCAAATCAAGTCGTTCATCATATTTCACATTTAGTCAAGTGCAATTTTGATAGAGCAAACTATTGTGATGTATACCACAAGGCAAAATAATATAAAAACCCTTTCCCTTTAAGTATTAATAAAGCTGAAGCACCATTTGAATTGATTCGATGTGACCTATGGGGAAAATATCCTATTGCCACAAACAATATATCACATTACTTTCTAACCATTATAGATGACTACACTCGTGGAACATGAGTATATTTAATGAATCACAACATAAAGACTTTACAATATTTGATTAGTTTTAGAAATCTAATCAAAAGGCAGATTAATATTCATATCAAGAGGATTAGGAGTGACAATGGTACAAAGTTTACTAACTCTGATTTCAAGTGCTTCACTAAAAAAGAATGGATCATGTATTAAATTTCTTGTGTTGCCACACCTCAACAAAATGGACGTGTGGAGCGCAAGCATAAACAAATTTTGAACATAGTACAAGCCTTGCATTTTCAAACAAATCTCCCATTGCATTTTTGGGGAGATTGTGTATTGACAACAACATATCTAATCAATAAAACCCCTACAGTGGCAAATAAGGGAGCCACATCATACGAGTTACTTTTTAAGAGAATACCAAACTATGAGCACTTGAGAAATTTTGACTGCTTGTGCTACAAGAAAAATGACTAAAAAAGAATCAGTAAATTTGATCCCAAAGATGAAAGGTGTATTTTTATTTGTTTTCCACAATAACAAAAAGGATAGATAGTTTACAATCCAAAGACTCGTGAATGCTACATATCGAGAGATTTAGTGTTTTATGAGAATATCTTTCCTTACCATGTACAAGACAATAATGGATCTACTAATTTTAGAAATAACTTATCAAGTGATAACCTCAATGATGATTCTTCACTCTATAATGATGAAGAATTGGAAGTACCAATCCTTGGGGAAATTCCTCATAATGACCAAACATCAGGTCCTATAGAAAGTTTACCCATTAAGGAGCCTGAATACACAATTAAAATTGAGGGTGATCCTATAGAGCAAGAACATGTATCCATATATGACGTGAATGAGGAAAGTCATCGATGGTTCTAAAAAGAATCATCAAGTGAAAGTGAAGGAAAAATCTCAAATGAGAGGGAGCCTCAGAACATGTCACACATAAGACGATCTCCAAACTATCTAAAAGATTGTGATTATCGCAAATTAAACATAAACCTCAAGTGTATGGCATCAATTCTAGAATCCTCTTCAGGTATCACATATCCCATCTCAAAATTTTTAAATTATGATAAGTTTTTGCAAAAACATAGAGCCTACCTTGCAACCATCACTAATAACAAAGGACATCAATCATATACCCAAGCAGTCAAGCACACAATTTAGAGGGAGGCCATGATTCAAGAAATAAAGGCTCTAGAAGATAATGAGACACGAGAACTAACTTATTTACCGCAAGGAAGAAAATTAATAGGATGTAAATGAGTGTACAAAATCAAACATAAAGCTACATGTGAGATTGAAAAGTACAATTTCAGATTTATTGCTAAAGGTTACACACAAATAGAAGGTGAAGACTTCAATGAAACTTTTGCATCAGTGGCTAAAATGACCACATTCAGATGCTTGTTAACAATTTTAGTGGCTAAAGGATGTAAATTACATCAAATGGATGTTAGCAATGCCTTCTTGAATGGAGAATTGACAGAAGAAGTATATATGAGTCCTCCACAAGGATATAAAGTTCCAAACAAAGATTTAGTATGCAGATTAAAGGAGTCATTGGATGACTTGAAACAAGCATCTAGAAATTGGTATAACAAGCTATCTCAATCTTTGATAAAATATGGTTTCCAAGACAACCAGACTGATCAGATTTCTTGTTGTTTTGATCTATATTTATTACTTGATCATTTCTAGTAATGACCTTGAGGCCTGTGATCAGTTCAAGCAATATCTCAGTCAATGTTTTCACATGAAGGATCTTGGTTTGCTTAAATACTTCCTAGGCCTGTAACTAACACAAGGGTCAGAAAAGATATTGCTTTGTCAAAGAAAATATACCTTAGACATTCTACAAGAATGTGAAATACTTGGTTGTAAGCCTTCTTTATTTTCAATGAAACAAAATCAAAAACTTACTTTGTCCAAGAGACATTCACTCTTAGAATTGTCAAGGTATATGAGATTAGTTGGACGCTTGATTTACTTAACTATCACTAGGCCTAGATTAACCTACTCAATTCCTACTACTATAAATAACACATTTAGCCTCAGACGCGAAGTTGATTTAACCTCGCTTATAGAGGCGAGGTAACGAAGAAAGTCATTAAAACACTCCACTTTATCCCCCGGTTTAAAAATAACTGAGGGGTAAGTTTAAATGGTCATGAGTTCGAACATTGGCAATATCTTTTTTATATTTTCCATCGTCATCGTTGTCGGTGAAGAACAAATGTTGGATATCTTGGAGAAGAGAAAATGTTAGGGATCCTCGCTTCATTGATCTTGAAGAAGATCAAGTATCTGACATAAAACAAAACAAAAAGTTAGATAAATAAAATAAACATTAAGTTAAGAAATTATGTTAGAACACAAACCTTGAGCCATTTTTTTCTGCATTTGCAATTCATCTCATAAATATTTGCCAAAAAAGTAAATACACTCTCACCAATCATATATTAAATAAACCTAATTTTTTTCTGCTATTGCAATCTATCACAATGATACTTTTACTTTGTAAAATCTCATGGCGTTTTGATTAAACATAGAGGGTTTCACTACAACGTTTAAGTTTCTTGTGGATTCACTACTGTCAAATTTTAATATTCATAATGTTTTTATAATAAGGGTTTTAGGTTTCACGAGGATTACTAATGACTGTGTCTTAAGCGTTGATATTTATTAAATGGACAATAAAAATTTGTTTAAGGATAATGAAGAAACTGAATAAACACGCTTATATTTTACCTCAGTTATGACTCAAAACCGAAGTAAAATGTGTTTCATTTTAAATAAAATAATAATAAAATATGTTCCAATCCAAGCACCACATACCTCTCCGTTGTTAAAAATCAAGGGGAACAATTTTTTTTGTTTTTTATTTTTATATTTACATTGTTTACACAAAATATTAAAAATAAATTGTTTAAACAAATCAAGAGTTTGACAATGAAGTTTTGGAGAACAACCTATCTTTTCATATTTCTGATAAATTATTTGTTCAAACTAAGAGATATTTTTTTTCTTTTACTTACAATCTATCCTAAAAAGATTTGATTATCTTGAGCAAATATTTTCATGGCAAATACTTTTATATGAAAAAGAAACAAATATTTTTTTTGATTGACAATATATGAAGGTTATTACAAAATACAACAAGAACATCAACATTATTATGTGAGATAGATTGTAAGGACATAAAAAATGTTTTGTTCCACATGAAGAACATTGAAGATTTTTTGTTGTCTTTCAATCAATCCCCAAAAATGATGCGTAAGACTTTGGAGCGACTACATATACTATTTTACTAATTCCACCAGAAAGTTAAAAAAAAATTAGAATGTGTCTCTAATTTCGTCCCTATTTTGCGACTGAAGTTGAATTTTTGTCCCTAAGCAATTGCGGCAAAATTATTTTGTCGCGAATTCCATCCCCTAATTAAATTGGGATGAAAATTTATACTGTTGTGCGACGGTAATTTCCATCCCAAATTGTGTTTTTTTTTCTTGTAGTGATGTTTAGAGCAAATTTTTGTTACAACGGAGAAGAGGTGAATCTTCAAGGCTAATATTTCAATGTTTAAGTTAATTACTTAGTCAAAAATAATATGAAAGCAAATTATGGTTAGAATATATCTTAGGTTTTAAGTGAGATCTCTTATATACGAAGAGGAGTTGGAGATTACCTTGTTTTCCATCTTTGTAAAAACCGATATAAACTTATTTAACCGATATAAAAAAAGAAAATTGGTGACAAAAAAAAAATTGATTTAACTACGTGTCACTTTTTTCAATTTCAAGTGGTTTATTACGGTGAAAATCGAATTCGAAATATGAATCATTACAAAATCGAACCGTTTGAATTGCAACTTTTCATCTTTTTCTAATGTTATGTTATAGAGTAGATTAATGTACAAATAATAAGAGTGGCAAAGCGTTTTATCACGTGGCTCTATTACACTCAACCATGTCTAATTATTTAAGTCAATATTATATTTATGAATGATTTGGAGGCAAAAATTAATTCCGGAATGCTTTTTACTTACTTTATCTAGTTTCAAGAAGATTAATTTTAGTGTGTTTTCTTAATACTCTTATATATAAAAATTATTAAGTCTTTTAAACAACTTTTAGTGTGAAAACTAAAATTATTTTAGTAATTATATATATTTATTTTATTTTATTAATTATTTAATAAAATACTAATTTTTTTACCACTAACTCTTAATTTTATATTTATTTAATTTAATTTTTTTAATTATTTAATAAAAATAATTTTCTTCTACTAATTTTTTATATTTATTATTATTTTAATAATTTTATATTTTATTTTAATTTTATTTTATTAGTTATTTAGTAAAACTGTTTTTTTTTCACTAACTCTTATATTCATTTAGTTATTTAGAAAATAACTTTCTCTTCCACTAAATTGATATTTTAAATATTTTATAATTCAGTTATTTTCCAATTTAAAAAATTAATGTAGGCTATAATTTAAAACCACTGATTTTCTCCCATTAATTCTTAATTTTATCCCACTTACTTTATATTTATTTAATTTTATAATTTTTAATTATTTAATAAAAATAACTTTCTTCTACTAATTTTTTATATTTATTATTATTTTACTAATTTTTTTATATTCTTTTTATTTTATTTTATTAATTATTTAGTATAACTATTTTCTCTTACTAACTCTTATATGTATTTAGTTATTTAGCAAACAACTTTCTCTTACACTAAACTGATATTTGTTTATTTATTTTTCACTTACTTTTATATTCATTTAGTTATTTAGCAAATAACATTCTCTTCTACTGATTTTTTGATTTTTTTTTTTAAAATGGTATTTGTAGTCTATTTTATTATTTATTTAACTCTATCGCTTGTGTGATATTTTCTTTTTTATTATATATTTTACACTTATTTATCTCTCTTTTACATCATTTACTTTTTATTATCATATAAGTTCAATTGCTATTATATTTTAAATTATTTACTATATTATGTCTAAGTTTTTTAAACATATATTATTTATTATATCATATATTTCAAATTTATATTAATTTGTTATGAAATAATTTCTGTACAACTACGAATTTTTTATAAAAATAACCCATTTTTTAAAGAAAATTCCCAAAATATCTCTGATTTCAAAAAAAAATCTAAACTATCCCACTTTTAAGAGGAGGCGTCAATTCAATTGGCGACTCCTCTTAAAAATTGAATGCAGGCGCCAATTGGATTGGCTAGGGCAGGTGCACTAGCCAATTGGATTGGCGCCCCTGTGTATAAGTTGATAGGAGACGCCAATTGGATTGACGCCTCAGTGTAAAATGCATTTTTTTTGTTATAAATAGATGCGTTGTGTGAGTCATTATTCCACATCTCATTTAATCGTTTGGCAATCATGTGTGGTGTTCGTCGCCGATACGGAAAGGTGATTTATGCGAGAGACAAACATCAGATGCTGATACTGTTCTGGAACATCACTACGTTCGATCAACTGAAGAGGGAGTTGGTTCGTTGGTTAGATGGGAAAATATCAGAAGGGGAAAATTAGAAGTATTGAGAGACTTGACAGTATCTTTGGTTGGGTGTGAATGAAGACTGATAAGAATGCTAGGGAAATGATGTTCGGTCGAGATAACATTAGTTTGATTGTTGTAATCAGTTAGAAATATTTTTGTTTTCAGATAGCTTATTTTGTACTGATGTTTGTTGTGAACTTCATTGTAACAAAAAGTTAATGATATATAATGATTGAAGGTTACAGAAATACAATGTTACAAAAAGTTTAAGACCCAGATGATGCTCCTCGATTGGGGTAGTTGTTCTTGTTGTGTCCTGGTTGACGACAAATACTACATAATCTTATCATTTTATCTGTGAAATCCATTTTTGTCCTGATACGTGTGTTGTTTGGTCTTCCTTTTTTCTTTCTACGTATCTCGTCGTTGTGCCAAACTATATCACCTTCATATGGAGGCCAGTGTTCCTCAATTGGTAGTACCGAGAAGCTTTGATTATATACATTCATGACGATGACGACCTTGTACACATCAGATAAATGGTTGTAAGCGTCTTGACGAGTATAAGCGCATGCTGCAATGACATGGGAGCAAGGAATGCGGAAGGCCTGAAATTTTCCACAATCACACCAACTTTTGTTTAGTCTAACAGCATAGGCTAAATTTGGTCTCCCCTCGTTGTAGTCTATTGTTTCCTGGACGCTGAAATTTTGCCTATGACAGTCAAAGACTGTTACAACGTGTGTGCTAGCTTTGATGCTCTCCTCTTTCATGACCTTCATGCAACGCTCACTGAATACTTGCCCAGACATTAACACCGCACTCCATCTTTCACCTCTGGTTGAGAACGTAGAAGCCAACCTGTAATAGGTCGATCTTACCAAGGTGGTTATCGACAGATTTCGAATTCCTTTGAATACCCCGTTCATGCATTCCACAAGGTTTATTGTCATTTGGCCCCATCGGCAACCTCTGTCAAATGCCCTTGTCCACTGCTCTACTGGTATGTTATTTAGCCATCTCCCCGCGTTTTCATTAGACAGTCTAATTTCATCACGATAATATTGAAATGATGGATGAGTTAGAGCATACCCAACATTCACCACCTTCTTGCGAAGATTCTTATCTTTTATAGCACGCATGAAGTTTTGTGCAATGTGTCTGATGCAATAGACATGGGTAGAAGGAGGATCATGCCATCCGTTGTCATGGTTGTTGTAGGCACTCTCAATGGCAGCATGTCTATCAGAAATCAAACAAAGATTGGCTTGTGGAGCCACATGCGTTCTGAGATGTCGAAGAAAGAAACCCCATCCACCATCCGTTTCACCTTCAACCAGAGCAAAGGCAATGGGAAAGACATTGTTGTTTCCATCTTGTGCAACCACCATAATTAAAGTACCCTTGTATTTGCCGTATAACTAAGTGCCATCAATTTGAATAATAGGTTTGCAGAATGCGAAACCTTTGATGCATGGGTCAAACGCCCAAAAGAGACAGTGAAAGATTCTATTACCTGTAACACAGGTTCCGTCTGGCATCATCACTGACAATGTCTCCATAATTGCCACAGTTCCTGGGACATATGTTTTTAGTGCCCAAAAAAACCGTGGCAATTCTTTGTATGAATCCTCCCAGTTGCCGAATACCTGTTCAACAGCCTTTGTCCTCGCAATCCAGGCTTTCTTGTAAGATGGAGTATAATTATATGTTGTTCTGATATGGGATATAATTATACTCACCTTCACTGATGGGTCTTTATTAACCAACGACATAATGTCTTGACATATCAATGCAACCCTTAGTTTACGGTGATCTTGTTCAACGTTAGTTGCAATGCAACTGTGAGGTGGGTCTATTGAAGCGATCTCCCAAGAGTCGTTTTTCTTTTTGTAAGACGCATCCAAGCGAAACTTACAAAGGATGTTACGACATTCGATAACATACCTTCTTGAATCAGTGCGTTTCAATGTAAAATCAGCAAAGTTTTTCATGTGGAATTTTTTGATAGCTCGCACACATTCTTCTTTGGTACGAAACATGTCTCCCACCTTTAATTCGCCTTCTGATCGTGGATACGGGTTATAGAAAATACTGTTGGATATATCATTGTCGTGCATATCCAAATTTGTCATATGTTGAGGCGGATTATAGACATGACTAGGAGGTATTGGTGGTGGTTGATCATCATCTTCAATGTCGTTGTTCAACATCTGATCAACCTGTATCTTGGTCTCCTCTTCTTCTTCATCAACGATGTCTACTTCTGCTTCTGCTTCTGGGTTGACGTCATCTGACCATTGTGGATCAAATTCATCAGATTCATCCTGACTGGTTATTTGAGACTGCTGAGACGGTATACATGGTTGAAGAGTAATGTACAACTCAATACAGTTGCAACCTGAATGTTCATGACTAACAAACATGTATTCAACATCTTCATCGTCTCTTACCTTAAGCGGGAAAAACTTGCATTGACTATTCTAAAAAAATATTGGATTTTGATACGTGATCTTTGACACAATACCCGATCCTATACAAGATTGTATTCTTTTTTTCAAATGCGAGAAGGTTGCATTTATCTTGATTGTGAGTGTAATTGTATCAGTGTTTCGAAAATAAAAACCATATGACTCAGACTCGTATGTTTCACTGTTGCAGTGAACGTTGACACTGTATTTTGGTGAAGATGACATTGTGCAAATGAAAACTATTTTCTTGCTGCAGATGAATGTGAGTGAAGTGTCTTGGATGTTGATAGTAAGACACTTAAATAAGGGAATGAAGTGTCTCACATGCTAGCTAGTTCTAAATGACGTGTCACACATGCAAGCTAGTCTGAAATGATGTGTCAACAATGCAAGCTACTAAGAAGTGACATGTTCAGCATGCAAGAGAGAGGACAACCACGTGTTAGACATGCAGACACACACTCCAAATGAATTGGCACCCCCATTCATTCCTTGCACATGGGCGCCAATCCATTTGGCGACACCTTGTCAAAGCATGCATGCAGACCTCGAAACCAAGCAATCAGACCTAGGTCTTGCATGCATGTCCCTATGGAGGCGCCAATTTGAATGGCGACACCATGTATAAGTTGTACATGGGCGTCAATTCAAGTGGAGACACCATGCAAGCACCACTTTTCATGCTCCCATTCATTTGCCTATAAATACATCCACTCCATTAACACTTCTTCCACACCATCACTCTCACTACTTCCTTTACAATACTTCTTCTACAATTTCATCTGCAATAACTTCTTCTAGTTTCATCTGCACCAACCCCCCGATAAAATGTCTATCCTCACAATGGGAGAATCACATAGAGGAACGGGTGCAAACTTCGCAACATATGTAAGTTTTTTCTTTTGTTAACTTTTTTTCTTTCATCTGCAACAACTTCTTGTAGTTTCATCTTCACCAACCCCCTTTTATTTTAACATACCAACTTAGTCAAGTTTTTTGTTCTTTCTTTTGTAGGATGTATCAAGGTTCCGGACTCGGGTCCACGAATATGTCCATATGGACCCGATGATTCAACCTTATGTTGAACTCGCCGGTGTTGGTCATATAAGCAAGATTTTGTCTTGGTCCGTAGATAACAAATTCATTCTAGCTTTATGCGAAAGATGGCGACCAGAGACACACACATTTTGGTTCCCAACCGGTGAGTGTACCATGACGTTAGAAGACGTCTACATGCTTTCGGGACTTCCCATTGAAGGTAAGGCTGTTAATGGTAAAACCAACTATGCAAATTCAATTTGCATGGATCTCTTGGAAACTGATTTGTTAAATTATAACGCAAGAGGTCAAGGTATACTACTTTCACACCTTAAGTCGTACTATAATAGTTTATACTTAGATGAGCATTATACTGAAGATGCTCGAATAATAAAAATTAGGTGTTACATTATGCTGTTAATTGGTTCGTTTTTATTTCCCGAAGGTAGTGGTTCTAGCATGCATATTATGTATTTACCTTTACTTAGACACATAAATAGAGTAGGAAGCTACAGTTGGGGATCTTCTTGTCTAGCCTATCTCTATAGCTCATTGTGCAAAAACTCACACAAAGACACATCTATATTTTCTGGATGTGTTGTTTTGCTACAAGCATGGGGTTGGTCAAGACTACTGTCCCTAACACCCGTCAACAACAACCCTTTCACATTTCCGTATGCACAAAAGTAAGTTGTTTAAATTGCTATATCTTTACTTACTTCTTTAAAGATTATTATCTCTAACTAATATTTTTACCTTTTTGGTGTAGATGGTCTGCACGTGGTATGAGTTACAACAGATGTCCAAGACATTGTATTACTCAATATCGCAATCTGTTGGATCACCTTTGACTAACAGATGTAAGGATAATAACTTAATTATTTCGTTATAATTTGTTAACTTCTTCTACCTAGATTATAATCCTATTTTCTTTCACATTTCAGTTTATTTGGCATCCATACCTTAATTTGGATCATGACCATGAGGTCAACGCCGAAGACGCTGCCGTATGGACTGCATGCACACCGATAATACAGTTCACAACTGTGGAGATGCACAACTGTGATCGTGTGAAGTTGCAGTTCGGTATGCCCCAAAACATCCCAGATCCCCCAGCTAGCATAGGAGAATGACATCTGTGCAAAGTTAACGATCAATGGAACTTCAATCCATGGCAAAGCTTCGCAAGATCGGAGTGTCGTAAATGGAAGCACCGCCATGACCATGTGTTAACTGACGCAGTCATGCCAACTGAAGAAAAACCAAGTCGTACTTATATGGCTTGGTACAGATCGGTTGGTTTTCAGTTCATCGCTGAGAATATGTATTTGTACGACCCACACCAGATGACTTACACACATGACACCTCAACATCAAACCCCTAACAACAGTGTCAGACCGGATATACACAACCCCCTGTCCGTCAAACATTCCGTTCAACCAACACACAAACATAAAACCAAAACATGTCATACACCC
This sequence comes from Lathyrus oleraceus, assembly GCF_024323335.1. NCBI lineage: Eukaryota > Viridiplantae > Streptophyta > Magnoliopsida > Fabales > Fabaceae > Lathyrus > Lathyrus oleraceus. The sequence goes on along the minus strand of NC_066579.1, from coordinate 103,988,862 downwards.
AACCCTAATACCAAGAGCATATCCCATACCACCACCAACAAATTGACCATCAACCTGAGACCCAACATCGCTTCGCACCCACCCCATCACCCTACCAAAGTTGCCTTAGCCAGAACATCCAACGATCATTCAACACCAACCACCCCTCCTCATACCATAGCCAAGAAGCCCAAACCTCACAACATCAAAACATCCAACAACCCTATCTCTACCAAACACCCCAACAACCATTCCAACCTTTCCTCGACGCATCATTCACACCCATGTCTCCCTTCAACCGTCCCGGTCGTCCATTAATGAGTCAACCACAACCCAACTTCTCTGGCATGAGTCATTACTCAGCTACGGTGGTACACCATCGATGCATACTGAAGAATATACCGACTTGTCTGACTACCTCAACAGGCTTTCTCCTGTAGTTGGTAGTGATGCTCCAACACCGGTACTGAATCATCAACGTGGGTTAGGGCCACAAGTTAGGGTAGCTAGAGGATGTGGGACCGGAGGTCGGTTAGGTGATCCCGGTCATCACCATTAGACTTTTTTGTGTAAACGGAAAATTTTATTAATATCAATTGGTCCTATTTCAAATTTATCTATCACGTATACCATTTACCAAAAAGTATTGCATTTTACACTGAGGCGCCAATCCAATTGGCGCCTCCTATCAACTTATACACAGGGGCGTCAATCCAATTGGCTAGGGCACCTGCCCTAGCCAATCCAATTGGCTAGGGCACCTGCCCTAGCCAATCCAATTGGCGCCTGTATTCAAGCATTTAAGAGGAGTCACCAATTGAATTGGCGCCTCCTCCTAAAAGTGGGGTAGTTTGGATTTTTTTTGAAAACTAGGGGTATTTTGGGAATTTCCATGAAAAGGTGAGTTATTTTTGTAAAAAATTCTACAAATACTAGTTCATCATTAAAATTGTTAGTTTAATTTAATTAATTTGAAGGTGAGAAAAAAATTCAAATAAACAAAATATATATATATATATATATATATATATATATATATATATATATATATATATATATATATATATATATATATATATATATATATATATATGTTAAGAAATAATAGAATTGAAACAAAAATTTAAATATGTTAAAAATAGTTTATCCCATTCAATCTCAACCAAATAATTAGGGGTGTTATGGATGCGGGTCGATCCACGAATCTGCTGACGCAAATTGAATCAACCCATATATTATTCGAACTCATTCATTTACGAGTATGTTCAACCCAACCCATTACAACTTGTATAGTTTATGTTTGAGTATAGGGTTTTAGTTTTGCAACTTGCGGATCCGTTGGCTCAACCCATCAATGTGATTTTAGTAATGTTTTATTATTTTAAATAAAAATATAAAATTAATGTCTCACCGATAATTATAATTTTTTCAATTTTTTTCTTCATCAATAATACTACTAGATCAATGAATTTATGTAATTCTAAGATTAAATGTTATTTTTTATTTTCTTTTTTATCATTTTCAACTTACGTATTTATTTGTTGAATTTTATACTATTATCGAGTGTTATGTCATGTTGATAAATTTTATTAGATATTATATGATGTATTTTTATCGAATTTTAGTGTTATAAATCATAAAAAATATATATTTTATTTGAAACACAACCCTCGAACTCAAACCAACTCAAGCTATAAATGAACGAGTTGGTTTGGATCGGTTTTGACAATGAAATTGCGGGTTGGATGACGAATTCAATCCATTAAAGTTTGAACGAGTTGGGTAACAGATTAGGTCAAACCCGATCCAACTCAACCTATGTATATCTCTATGAATAACCATTCAAATAAAAAATAATAACAAATAAAATTACAAGCCAGAATGATCGAAATTGAGATACAGTCATAAACCTAAGATTTTAACTGGATTATGTGTTTAGACCTGAATTTGATCGGATTTGACTGATTGTCGAGCCCTAATTGAACCACGCGTTGGGATGGAAAAATATACAAATTTACATTAGTTAAAAATGATTTGATATTTCAACTAGAAACATAAAAATTAGTGTTTTGTGAAAATTCTCAATACCATTAAACTATAAAGACTTGAATAGTGTCATCCCTAATAGTATTTTTTGTTTGGTATAGTTATTATCTTTCCTTCCTTTTCTTTTCTGTCTCCTTTTTCTTTATTCCATTATGGGATTCACGGTTGTTGTACCCATCTCTTTCAAATAAGTTTGGCTTCATTAATGAATTGATAATTCAAATGCTTTTATTAAAAAAAGGTGTTACTTAGTTACTAGCCACAAAGAAAATTGTGTGACTTGTAATCATGTTTACAGAATTGGATAAAATAGTCACACCGATCAGATGATTTTCACGCTTCACATAATCATATTTATAAATTTGGCAAAGTTCATCCAAATGTATAACATTCAATTTGATCATAATCTACCGACATAGTTACATTTTTTTCTCATAGATAAACTCATAAATTATTTTTTATTGGTAATATTTTAGTTGTTTGTTAAATAAATATTATGTTAGTTTACAAGCACCCTTGAATTCATGTTAGAATTCATTTCCAATATTTAATTGTTGGAAAGTTCAATATTATTTGAGTTAATTGAATCAATATGTATAATAATGGATTTAGGGTTCTATGCCAACATGTATGGTTAAAGAAATAGAAAATAAAATTGATTTATTGAAAAGTTTTTTATTTTTGTCAACAAATAGATGAAGAGGTGCATCACGAGATCTCTCCATGAGGTGTATCATATTCTATGTGTATCTCACTTGTAGATACTAAAATTTGATTAAATGATTTAAGACAAATATCGTATAAAAGAAATGAAAAATTGTAAAATTGTGTAGGTGTTAGAAAGTACAAAAGTCACATAAGGAGAATATGTTCACATGTTCACGGAGTGATGGTGAGAGACATGTATTTTCTCTTTAAAATTTGTGTCTATTTTTCTAAACACAAAGGTTATGACATTTATAGCGATTTTGTGGGCTTAGCTAGAAGCGGTTCTCATAGTTCCATCATCAGAAATGTGAGGTTGAGAAGACTCGTTCTCTTCCAAATTGTGGGGAGATAGTTTTCCTCTTTCACAGACATCCTTTCACCATTATTCCTCATAAACCATGTGTGATAAGTGGGGTAGATTATAGGTGGTGGATCCAAGCCCTGTCAGACGACTCTCATACCCTTCAAGCGACCACATCCCTTCGGGCGGCCATGTCCATTTTGGGCGACTAGCCCAATCCGGGCTTCTAAGCCCCTTCCTGGCCCTAACTCGGTTATCTTATAGGTTATTTTGTCATAAACCATCAATTATTCAGACCCAAATAAATTACCTCAATCTACATTCCCTCAATCATGAGGCCTTGAAAGAACAGAGTGATTAAATTCTAGCGTATCATCATCCTAAAATTCTGCAAATTCGTCAAGCAAAGCATGAGGCGAATCCCTCAAGTAAAACATGGAGTGAGTCCCTCAAGAAAATCACGGGAAGAATCCCTTGAGCAAAGCACGAGGTGAGTCCCTTAAGCGAAGCATGAGGCGAATGCCTTAAGTGTAACATGGGGGTAAGTGAAGGTAGAGAAAAACAAGAATGGGGGGGGGGGGGGGGGGAATTGTTTTCACAGTAATTAAAAACTTTTTACAACACCACACACACAAAATAATTGCTAACAATACAAAGAATTTATCCTGGTTCGCTTGAAACTCAAAGCTACTCCAGTCCACTAGGCCAAAGTGATTTCACCTTCAATAAGAACTTAATCCACTAATCTCAATAGATTACAAAAATACGTCTAAGAGTTTAGCAATCTCTTAGACCTCTCAAGTCTACAAACCTAAACAAATCACTTGAGGAATTACAACCAATTTTAATAATTAAAAGTCTTTGATCAATGCTTCTAGATAAGCAGTATAAACACACGTTGAGAACAATGAAACAACAACCACATAATTTTGAGGAACAACTCTTGTACGGAAACTGAATATTACAACAATGATAGTGGAAAATATGAAAATGTTGTTGTGTATTGGATTGTTTCAGCAGGTTTTGAGGAGACCTTTATATAGCTTTAGAGATGATACCATTGGAGGGAAATCAATGGAGATTTCGTGCCAGCTATTGGAGTTAATGATAGTAAATTTCTTGTCCTTTCCATAAAAGTCTTGGACTTAATCCATTGTTTCCTTAAAAGGAATTGTACTTCACTTTGAATGCTTCCATAGTAAGTTTCTAATCCGGTGATATCAGATAGCATGTTGAACGTGTATCAGAGTAAGCATGATCAAAGTCTTTGAGCTAGAGTCCAGATATCTCTTGCAGTCTTCAGATATTTGTTGCAAAATCTTCAGGTATCTCTTGTAGTCTTTAGATATTCTCTTAAAGAGTTTTCAAATATTCTCTTGTAGAATCTTCAGATATTAGAGTTTGAACTTCAGCGTTAGATTCTTCAGGTGATTACTTCTCAGATGCATTCTGTTTGGAGTCATATATGATTTCTCTTTGTGTTGGTTTAACTTTTCTGGACTGGTGCGGTTGTTAGATATTTGTTTCCTCAGAGTTATTTTAACTTAGAATCCTACACACTTAAGAAAAATATTAGGGTACCAAATTGTTTCATTCATTGTTATCATCAAAACTTAGAGATATATTGCAGAATCAAAATCTTGTTCTAACAATCTCCCCCTTTTTTTATGATGACAAAACTAAGGATTTTGATGAAACAATAAGTACTTTCAGAGATACTAAATAAAAAGGATTAGATTCAGATAGAGAGTGACTCCCTCTGAGGTTAGCAATCTCCCCCTAAGTCTGATACTTAAAGAACTTTTTCAAGAATTTAGTATCAGATAAGAGTTTCTGGGGTAGAGAACTTCTTACCAGATCTTCTTAGGTTGATTGCCTTGATTTATTAGTTTCTCAGATAAAGATTCACTTTCCCTTTGTTCAGATAGATCCTGTGAAAAGACGTTATTTCATCAAAAGGACTTCTATTTATTTCTCCCCCTTTTTGTCAGACTCAAAAAGTAATAAACACAAAATTTTCATTGATAGGTAAAATTGTACATATACAGAAGGAAGCAGAAGATAAAGCCTCAGGCAAAAAAACAGAAAAAAAAACATAAAAAGTCCTAGAGTTCCTAAGGGTTTGGAGGAGGAGGCATCCTATGAAGAAGCTCAGCTAGCAAATTCTATATGTTGGAGTTGACTTAGTCCTGCTTGTCGAGTATGGCTCTGACTAGTTGTTGTTCTTTCTGCAACTCTTCCAGACTCCTGATGACTAAGGGTGCAAGGTCAGCTGTTGATGACTCTCCTTGAGTCAGAGTAACCTCTATTGTCTTCGCATCATCTTCAGCGGCTTTATGAGCAGCTTCAGCGGCCAAGGCTACTTCAGCTTCAGGTTTTTCCCTGGCTGCAGCTTCTGCAACAACTTTCTCAGCTGCCTCCTTAGCATCAATTTCAGCAACTGCTTTCTTCGTAACTTCTCTCTTCGCCTTCTCAGCTTCCTCCTTATCCAGACGAGCCTCCATCTTCTCTTCATCACCTCTAATAAAGTCATTTCTACCTTGTTCAGATAGGCCCTTCAACTTGAAAACTTCAGAAGTCATCCACCTGATGAACCTGTTCCACTGAGTCCTTACTTCAGAAGGATTGTTACTGACACTGGATTCTTTAGAGAGCTTCTTGAGTCTTGAAGTGGAACTCTCTGAGAGCATGGCAAGTGCCTCATCAAGGGTAGGTATGGTGAGGGAAAGTTCAGAGGGTTCTGGAATAGTTACAGAGGGTTCAGGTATGGTTTCAGAAGGTTATGATACAAACTGAGTCTTTTCAGAGTCAGCTATGGCCTGAAGTTCTTCATGGTTTGGGGAGGTTGGGTCAGGTTTATCTGAACCAGAGTGTTCAAGGTTAGAAGTTAGGTCATAATAAGAGGGGGATTGGGTTTAGAGGAAATGCATGGTGATATAGGTTCGTTGAACATAATGGCTTCAGAGATGGGGATGGATGTGGTGTGGAGGTTAAATTGAGGTAATAGAGGTGAAGATGTGATAGGGTCAGAGGTTTGAGGGTCAGATGGATTTGGTTTAGAAAGGATGGGTATAGAAGGTGTTGGTTCAAATGCGGAAGAGAGTAAGGTTGTTTGTTGTTGAGATTTGGATTTTGCTCTAGGAGCTGTAGTTTGTGTGAAAGGTGAGGTGGATGCTATTGTAATGGTGGTTGAGAGTGTGGAGGGTGGTAGAGGGATTGATGAGGCAAGCTGCCTAGAACTAGAAGTAAGAGGGGCTTCTGAGATAGGAGACTTACTTGGTGCTTGAAAGCTCAGAGGCATTGGCTGCTTCTGAGTCGCTGAGGACTCTTCCAACTTGAGACTTTTCTTTTTCTTCTTCTGAGATGGTTCCCTCTTTCTTTTCAGGAAGTTGGGGGGTTGATCAGGGCCAGTCCAAGTTGAAACTAGAGATGTCAAATCCTTGGGCTTCCTGATCCTGCAAGTAGCAAGCAATGACTTCTGGAGGATCTATCTTTGAGAATAAATACATCTCTTATGCTCTCTCTCTCTCTCTCTCTATGATCCTTCAGAGCTTCCCAAGATGTAAGTTTGGTGGGTTTGACTCTGACCTTGTCAATAAGACCCATGCTCTTCAGATTCCTCCTATTGAGAGGCTTCCCCACGTCCACAATGACATCTTCCATAAGATTCAAGGAGATGAAAAGGTCCACCAAACCACTCTCTATTAGAACGTCAAAAATTAATCTGCCCAAAGGGATGTAGTTCATGGGCTTCATGTTGTTCCTTGTGTCTCTGACAGAATCCCTTAGATACTTGAAGAGGAGAAGGAAGGTTCAACTTCAGACCTTTATGCAAACAATATAGAATGCACTTTTGATCTGTGTTGATGTAGTCAAAAGAGTTGGATGAAGGACAGTGATGAATGGTTCCCATAATGATCTTGAGCCACACCCTCAGATTCTTGTGAAGCTTTTTATTCTTGTGTTTTTACTTCTGGGTTCTGAGAGAAGATGGTAGGGATAACTTCCTGGGACATGTACTTAGCCCTAGGGTTTATGTTATAGATTCTTCTTCCCCCACTTTTCCAAGTTCAGGAGCGTAGCTATTGATTTCTCAGTGATCACCATCTTGATTCCTAGAACATGAGACACGATGTAGTGATCGTCGCAATCAGTGAATCTCCATAATTCCTTGACCAAGTTTGTGTAGATGGGGCCATAGAGTCGATTGAAGTAAGTAAACCACCCTTGATTCTTCAATTCTTGTGTTAAATCCATTCCATTTTCTTTGAGGTTATCAAAATATACCAACAACTTACAAAGAACTTTAAGCTTTTCAAAGGGAGTTGAAAGATTGATGTAAGACGGACGATTAAGAACATGGGGTTCTTGATAGGAGGTTGTTGAAGGAGCAACAATAAGGGTTGCTACTTGTTGTGAAGCTTCAACTTGTTGTTCAGTGGTATTCATCTATTGAGAGAATTCAATGACCTGTTATTATTGAGGATTCATGATGTTGTTGTGAAAGAGATGAAGATAGGTTGCAGAGAAGTTGAGTTTATGGATTTGTGTAAGTTGTGAGTAGTAAAAGTGTGAATGTGGGAATCGTGGAAGTATATATACACACGTCCAAAATATGCAAAATGACAGCGTTAGCTGAGAGGGAACATAAAAATTAATTATTCGCAAAAAATCGAGTTTTGACAAGCGTGGGAAGAATTAAATGCAACTAATGATGGGGGTCTAATCTCAAGGTTTGCACACTACTCGAGGGGATCTCAATAGTTTGTCCCTTGAGTTCTGAGCTAGACATGTGTCTAAAAGATCTAGAGCCACACGTTTGAGGGACCACGTGTTGATGTTTTTGAAGTCAGGAATACCAAAAGGTTTCTGACTAAAGAGGTTTCTGATAAAGATATCTTCTAACTTGTAGAAGTATCAAACTCAGAATCAGATAAACATCATATGCTTGAGTCAGAGTCTAATTTAGCATCAGAGATGAGAAAAACATATTCAGATTCATTTTGGGCAATCTTCCATATTTAAAATTTTCAGAATGAAAAGAAATCTATCTTCAGCTAAGGGTTTGTAAAGATATCCGCCCATTAATGGTTTGTATCTATAAATTTTAAAATAATGATCCCTTTCTGAATATAGTCTCTGATAAAATGGTGTTTAATTTCTATGTGCTTTGCTCTGGAATGTAAAATTGGATGCCTACTTAAGCATATAGCAGCAGTATTATCATAAAAGATAGGGATATTGCTCTCATAAATCTGAAAGTCCTCAAGCTGATTCTTCATCCATAGCATCTAAGTGTTGCACAGTGAAGCTGAAATGTACTCTGCTTTTGTAGTTGACAGTGCAATGGTTGATTGTCTTTTGCTTGCCCATGAGACGAGGTTTCCTCCCAAAAAATGACAGTTCCTAGATGTGCTTTTGCATTCTAACCTATCTCCAGCGTAATCTACATCACAGTATCTAGAAAGCCTGTACTCTGATGTTTTCTTATACATCAAGCCAAGGTTAAGTGTTCTTTTCAGATACCTAAGGATTCTCTTAACAATAGTTAAGTGAGATTCCCTCGGATCTGACTGAAATATAGCACATAGACATACACTGAATAATATATATGGACATGAAACAGTCAGATAAAGGAGAGAACCTATCATACCATAATAGAATTTCTGACAAACCTTTTGACTTACCTATTCCTTCTCCAGAATGCAAGTAAGATGCATAGGAGTCTTGGCTGGCTTGCTTTCTGACATGTCAAATTTCTTCAGAAGATCTTTTATGTATTTACTTTGATAGACATATGTGGCTTATGAAATTTGATTGATTTGAATGCCCAGAAAGAACTTTAGTTCTTGCATTAGGCCCATCTCAAATTCTGCCTGCATTAACTCAGAAAATTCTTGGCAAACAGAGGGGTTAACAAAACCAAATATTATATCATCAACATAAATCTTACGAATCATAAGACCGTTTCTAATGTTTTTGCAGAAGAGAGTGGAGTCCACTTTGCCTCTTATAAAATTATTTTGTAGAAGAAATGAGCTAAATATTTCATACCAAGCTCTGGGAGCTTGTTTCAGACCGTAAAGAGATTTCTTAAGTTTGAAAACATGTTCTAGAAGTTTTGAATTTTCAAAGCCAGGAGGTTGATGGACATTCACTTATTCAGAAATGTAACCATTCAGAAACATACTTTTGACGTCCATCTGATATAATTTCATGGAATAATTTATAGCAAAGGATACAATGAGACAAATAGATTCTAACATTGCGACTGGAGCAAAGGTTTCATTGTAGTCAATTCCTTCTTGTTGACTATAACCTTTTTCCATCAGTCGTGCTTTGTTTCTGATCACTTCACCCTTTTCATTTAGCTTGTTTCTATAGACCCATTTAGTTCCAATCACATGGGTTCCCTTGGGTCTTAGTACAAGATCCCAAATGTCATTCTTGGAAAACTGATCAAGTTCTTCTTTCATTTCCAGAATCCATTCTTTATCTTGAAGAGCTTCTTCACAGATACTGGCTCTATCAGAGATACTAGTCCCAGAAGTGTTTCTTCAGAGACTTTGAATGTTGATCTTATTCTGACAGGTTCATCCTTGTTTCCCAGAATTAGTTCTTTAAAGACATTCTTCCTATTTCTTTGTCTTTTTTGATTGATTGTGATTTCATGTGCTTCTGAAGTACCTCTTTCTGTTTCTTCAGAATCAATTTCCTTTTCTTCAGGACCTATAAGTGTGATCTCCAGATCTGCAAATTTCTCAATTGGTTTTGACTTTTCAGAGTCAAGCTTGTCATTAAATCTGTCATGAATTGATTCCTCCACAATTTGTGTTTCTGTATTGTATACTCGATATTCTTTAGAATGTTTTGAGTATCCCAACATAATACACTTTTGTGCCTTAGAGTCAAACTTGTTTAGAATAAAACAAGAACATCCAAAAGGATGAAAATAAGCAATGTTAGGTTTTCTTCCCTTGCACAGTTCATAAGGAGTCTTCTCTAGAAAAGGTCTGATAGAGATTCTATTCTAAATGTAACATGTTGTATTCATAACTTCTGCTCAAAAGTGCTTAGCCATATTAGTCTCATTGATCATGGTTCTGGCCATTTCTTGGAGAGTCTTATTCTTCCTTTCTACAACTCCATTTTGTTCTGGAGTTCTAGGACAAGATAAATCGTGGGATATTCCATTATAGTAAAAAATTTCTTCAGAAAATTTGTTTTAAAATTTTCCATCATGATCACTTCTGACTCTAATTATCTTAGACTCAAATTTATTTTGCACTTTTGAACAAAAAATGGTGAACACAAAATGTGACTCATTCTTGTGCCTTAATAATTTCACCCATGTCCAACGACTATAATCATCAACAATGACAAGTCCATGCTTCTTACCATTGATTGACGCTGTCTTAACAGGTCCAAAAAGATCAATGTGTAGAAGTTCCAAAGGTTTAGAGGTGGAAACAACATTTTTGGTTTTGAAAGTGGTTTTAGAAATTTTCCCTTTCTGACATGCTTCACAAAGAGCATCTGAAGAAAACTTCAGCTTAGGTAGGTGTAAGACCCCAATTTTGACCCTAAGATCCCTCTTGCAATTTCATCATAAGCATTAGCATTTGGATCATACCTTGGCATCCTCCTTACCCCTCTTTCATTGGGTTTGTTTTGGGAGAGATCACCAAGCACTTTATGATTATATCATACTTGTATTTTATCATTTTACTAACCAAAATACCAAAAATATGTCTTTTGTATTTGCCTAACTCTTTTGTAGGTAGAGCATGATCTCATTGATTCATCAAGATCACATCTAGGGTTTGAGACCCTCATGAACAAAGAGTACAACCAATAATTGATTCAAGAATTGTTATGAACATCATATATGAGTCCCAATGTTCTCTACATGTTATACTGATCAAGTTTGCTTCAAGAGTTTGAGGGTGATTTGCCTTGGAAACCCTAGTTTGATTGGGTATCTTGAGTAACTTCTCCAACAAGCCATCTCACCAATTGATAAAATTTCTCAAGGGGCACACACTGCCCACAAGGAAATGACAAGGAACTCCCCTATTTGGGTATAACACGAAGGAATGAGAAGAATAAAAAAAATATCTTCACCTTTTTCTAATTCATTGTAGAGGGATCCAATGTAGGGAAGATTACAGATCTTGACAAATTCGTCTAGAGATGGAGATATATGATGCTTTCGAACTTCAGAGGTAATAATACCATTTGTATATTTGAGGTTGGATAAAAACATTCTTACAAAAGTTGGATAATTCTCCCATAGTGCCTCACTAATGAAGCTTTTCAAATTTGTCTCTTCTAACATCTTGAAGAACTCACAACCTTGAATAACATTCACATCCAAGTATGATGGTAAGATTTCTTTGATAGCATAGTCCCCGTTGAATCTATTTTCTTGCTCTAGAGATGAGAAGTATTCGTAGAAATATGCTAGAGTGGAGGAACTTCTGGTGGTTTTGATTCTTTTTGGAGCCATAATGATGATGATTTTGACACACTAAGAAAATGCTTCAGAATCTCTCAAAGAATACAAGAAACTAAATATAAATAGACGAAAAAGAAAGTAAAATATGAAATGAAGAAGGATTGGAATGAGTTTCCTTTTATAGGATTCCTCTAATCGATTATATGACCCTCATAATCAATTAGAGTAATTAATACCATTAATCTTGATGATTGATTGATAGAGGCACACAAATTTTAAATTTCAAAAAACCGCCTAATTGATTAGACCTTTAGGTTTAACTGGTTATATGACCCTTTTTCCAGCTTCCTTGGTCTTTAGGCCTTGGATGGAATTGGGCTCGATTCATTCTTCTTTTTGCATCCTTTTCTCACAAAAATTGCATCTCTTTGCTTGATTTCTCATTTTAGGTTGGCAAACTTTGCTTAAATTCAAATTTATCTCAAACCAAAGTGTTAGTGATAAAATAATTTTACTAAGCACATTGTCGCACCTCGAAAAAATGGGGATACGACTTCAAAGCGAAGCGCGATCGCACGCTCGCAATGATGGACTGAACAGAGTCGCCACCGAACTTTATTTATTCCTAAAAAGGAAAGGGGAAATATCGATAAAACCCAAGGCAAATGAAAGGATAAGATATGGTCATCGCAACCAATATCTGGGTTCGGGAGTCGATTACGCAAAGGGAAGGTATTAGCACCCCTCACGTCCGTTGTACTCAACGGGAACCATTAGGTCAGTTGTGTGCGTTAATGTTAGTTTGAAATGTTAGGCTTTTCAGTTATTAGGTGGGAAAGAAAGGATATAAGAGAGAGGAAATGTTTTTGGATTTTTTAACGAAGGACTAAACCTAAGTTTTTTATTAGTGGGCCTGACAAGATTTAAAAATCCTGCTCCTACGTATCTCAAAAGAGAAATCAAGGCTTACGTAGTTCTGGATAGAAAAATGTTTGTTTGTTGGTCGATTTTAGCGAAAGCTATACTGTATTAATCGACGAAAACATTGTTTTACCCAAAACAGATGAGGAGTGGACGCATACCACACATCGAACGGATTTATAAATCTACATTCGGAAAAGCGTCATTTATCTCTACTCAACAATCGTGGCCGAAACATTGTTTTGCATCACCTAAGACAATATATCTTTCATTTATGAAAAAGGTTTTTGATTAATCGCACGGCGGCGAGAAAAGAGTTTGATTGATTGGATTCATTTTGAGTGATGGCGAGAACTTAGATGAGCGAGATATACATCTCGAATCCTAGCCTCAGGAGTGCATGGTATACACCATGTTCCATTTCCATCTTTATTGAGAAAGGTTAAGATATGAATTAAGTATTTTGGAATTTAATTGAGAAAGGGTTTGAAGAAACCGCATTGACAATTTTAGACGATGGCGAGAGCTAAGATTGGCGAGGCATATGTCTCGAATCTTAACCTCAGGAGTGCATGGTATACACCATGTTCCATTTCCACCTTTATTGAGAAAGTGTTAAATAAGAATTAGGTATTTTGATTTTTGTTGTGAAAATGACTTGACCTAGATCAAGTATTGATGGATGTTTGAGAAAGATCTGAATGAGTGTTTGAAAGAAAACAAAGTGGATGAATTTGGATGATGGCGAGAGCTAGGATTGGCGAGATATACATCTCGAATCCTAGTCTCAGGAGTGCGTGGTATACACCACGTTCCATTTCCATCTTTATTGAAAAAGTCTTGAACATGAATTAATATTTTTTGAGTTTTTTTATTAAGAAAAAGTGGCTTGACGTTGAATCAAGCGTTTGATGAGAGTTTGAAAGAAATGGAATAGAATAGGAGGGAGAAATGAATTGATTTGTTTATTGAGAAAATACTCGACGTTGGATTGAGTCATATTTTTTGATATTTTGAAATTGTTGATTTTATTCTTGTGTTAGTAGCTAACTACACAGTCAAGCAATAAAGAAATAAAATAGTACAAGATTATTACACATCGGGGGAGTGGGGTACATTTTGTCAAATGGGGATTAAAAAATCATTAAATCGATCCCAAACAACAAATAATGCATGAGTGTAAGTGCAAGAGAACCGGCTCATTGTAAGAAAGCCCAAGAGTAAGCTATGTGAGGTTGACGGCGATGCTTAAAAAGCAATCGACTTACAAGGGTGTGAAAATGGGCTCGATATTAAATCGAGAAAAATATGATTTTTATAGTTTTCAAATGGTTTCGAACACATGATGTAATTAAAAGAAAAACAAATCTATATTATTAAACAATAATAAAAAAGTATGAGTAATAAAGCATAAATATAAAAGAAAATGTTAAAAGAAAATGTTAAAAGAAAAAAAACTACACATAGGGGAATCGAACCCACTACACTAAAGACCTAGACACCACTCCCCTCCACCAGACCACTTACTAACTAGTTGTTATTTACAATGTCAAATAGGCTTTATAAATCAAGAAAAGATTGGAACAAAAAAAATCTAAAGAAAATAAAACCAAAATAATAATAATAATAAAAAAGACTGTTGGATTACCCAAAAAAATCCAGCCGCCTGGCTGTTGGATTTTAGAGGTTAGGAATTGGGAATATTAAAAACATTTAACTAAAACCTAAACCAATAAATCATAGTTAATGACTACTTAAAAAACTCTAAACATCCACTTAATGGGATTTAAAAGTCTGTTTTTTTTAAAAAAAAAAAAGGAATAAAGCATTGAATAATAAAATAAAAAAATAAATAAAGAAAAAGAAAAAGAAGTGAGGACGCAAAACATTACTCAATCGTCTTCCTCTCTCATTCTCTCACTGCTCACGAACTCAATCTCTCTCAATCTCACAATGCTCTCTCAATCTCTCACCCAAAACCTTACGTTTTCAACCTCCCATCTCTTTCGATACGTCCCCAATCGCACGGCGTACCACACAATTTCTTTCACTCTAAAATGCAAGGGTCCAAGGTTTTTAAGGATAAACAAGAAGAAAGGGGCTCACCTTTGGCGAAAACGACGGAGACGATGAAGATTCAAACCTCCCCCCTTCGCCTCTTCAAAAGGTTTGTTTTTGATTTTTTTGGATTAGGGTTTTCTGTTTGGCCGCTTTTAATTCCGCCTCCGATTAGTTTTTTTCGTCCCCGTCTCACTGATTTCTTCTGTCTATTTATGTCTCTTGATTAGGGTTTACAATTTTGTCTTTGGTGATCCCAACAGGTTCAATGGAGAAAATTTCCAGAAGCGCTTTTGTGTGCTCAGAATCACTTTTATCTTGTTTTACGCTACAATCCGGAAACGGTACTATGAACTCAAACTTTTCTCTTTGAATTTCGTCCCTTTTCCAATTTGGGAAATTTTTGGATTCTAACACTTGCCAATTGCTTTTGTGTTACTGCAGTAAAACATTGAAGATTCCAAAAGCATTTCCGTTTTTTTTTTTATCACAGCTCTGGTTTTGGGTGATTTCTGGAACACTACTTTGAGCAACAACTTTTAATAATAGTCAATGTGAAAGCTGTACACTGCTAGAATTTTGTAGAAGTGCTTCAATCTAGAGGCAGTAGTCTTGTGGTGGACGATGGAGAGAGTATCAGCAATCACTACTGAATTTGCAGGGCAGTACCAAAATCACCATTGTCTAACGCTTGACAAAGCTGAAGGAGCTTATCAGAAGCATTTTTGGAGATGTCCCCACTGTTCAATTTTGCAAACAACCCACCAAGTCTCTTTGAGTTGTCTTCTATTTCCCGCCTCTTTGCTGGATTTGCACGTGAACCTCCAAGTGCTTCCGATGTCTCATTGAAAAGTCTTGTCAATGTTGAAACAATGGGCATTTGGTGTGCAGGTACTTTTGAAGTATCAGCAGTCTGCACAGTAGGTGGTGGAGAGGAATTGAAAGAGGGGTTTTGTTGCTATGACGAATGGTTCAATCACCGGTGCAGATGGATGTGAATTTCGATACCATTCAGGATACCTATTCTTAAATTTTAGTTTCGGTTTCTCAGCAGATTTCAGCCAGCATTCCTGATGTTTGTGCTGATAGACATCTGGTGAATGACATCCAAATTCTGACGGGCAATAAACCCAAATATTTCATTTCTTTTCACCTTCTTTGGCGCGTTTAGCATGGTCCAAACAAGCTTGACAGCAATCAGTTGCACTATCTTTGTGGTGAGTAAGTCCCCATTTTACTGCTGAACCATCATAATGCGTATGAAGTTCAGGTTTGCACTCATGTGGAAGGACCCTGCCAGGAAGAACTTCCTCCTCTGAATCTTCTGTGCCATCAGGTTTGTCATCAACTGTTCTTTTGTCGTTGTACTAGACTGATCACCGTATATGACAGTATCAAGATACTTCAGCGGGAACTCTTGAAGAAGACGAATCACGCAAGGGTTTCAGAGAAGGATCAGATATGGAGATCTCATTATACATATTCGATATCGCTTTGGCAAAGTACTCCTTCGCCTGAGGCCTCTTAATCTTCATTGTCGGAGTCAGCAGACCATTTTCCATCGCAAATGGTTCAGCCACTAAAGTGACGCTCTTGCAAATTCAAAACCTCTAAGATGAGCCTCACGTCCAACGGCGTCCATCTCAGCTAAAAAAGCCGCCTTTGCTTTTGGATTATTACAAAGTGGTGTTAAATCATTATGCACTATGCCTTGTGAAGCAGCCCATGCTTTCATGACATCAGGATCCACCGAGACAAAAGCTACCAAATAAGAAATAAAGCTGTCGCCGTATATAAAGCACTGTGCCACAAAATTGCATTCGTATTATCCCCCTGGAAGAATCCCACCGCAATGCCAAAATATACTGTCATGACTTGATTTGCTCGCTCATAAATGTGTGCCAAAGGGAGATAGGATATATAAACATCATTTGGGTTGAATTTTTCACCCAAAGAGGTCCCAGCAACATTTGCAATAAAGTCTTGATGTAGTTTGGAACCAAATCAATGCAGTGTAAAGCATGTAAGACATGGTTGGAATTGTATGGAAATGTGAATTGGTGTAGGTTGGATCAAGTGAATGCCAAGTCCATGTTTATGGTTTTAAAATGTTTATCCTTTGGAAGATGACTTCGTAATTTATGAAAATGTTGTACTGCTATTTTGATTTTGAAATGTACTATGGATATAAAATGGATTTTTTTAGAAATAATCCAAGACTAATTTAAATATCAATTTAAATAATAATAAAAAATCAGTAGAAAACCCAATTAAAATCAAATTAATCCAATAATTTGTTAAAATTACTTTTGACATCAATTCTAACATCTATTTGAAAATTAAAATCAATTAGAGTTTGAATCATTAGTAAAAATAACAATTAAAATTAAATTGAAATTTGGAATTAAACTTAATTTGAAATTAAAATCAAATTGAAAAAAAAAAAAAAAAATCAAATAATTAAAATCCATTTTATAATCAAAAGCACCATGATCAAAAAGGCATAGATAATGACCAATGTGTAACAAAAATATGGATTTGGAAATGAATGTATGCAAATGAACCTTAGGCCAAGTGCCAAAAAAAATGAAAAAATGGAAAAAATTCAGGGTCAAAATCGGAGTATGACACACATAAAAGACCACTTGCTAGAGAATTTAATCAAAGTTTTTTGATTTAATTTCTACCAAATATTTTACCTCAAAATGTCTCAAAATATCTTAGAAACTCCACCATTAAAAGGAATGAAATCACACCATTAAATCACGAAAATTGGCTCAAACTTATCAGTGGTGGTACAACCATCAAACAATCTTTCACCTAAACCTACTAAGAAGTTCCAAGACCACACTTACCCGATTTTAAGGATTGATTTTTAATATAAGTTATTTCTTCACTAAGAAATTTATTATTATTTCTAAGAAATTCAATATACCCTATTAAATATTTAATGCTCTTTTCTAGCTTATTATTCTCTTTACTAAGATTAACACTTAATTTAAATATTTAATCATACGTTAGACATGTTACCTCAATGTTATCTTCCTCGTTAGTGGATTTGAAGTAACTATGTTCCTCTTCGTCATATTTCTTTCTTTTAGAGGATACTTCATGATAATTTTCTAACGTATTGTTGAAAATATATTTGCATGAGTTTCTTAAGGCCATATCTTCTTCATGTGATGATGAATCTCCACATGTTATTTATGTTTACCTTTCAAATATTCTCTCAACGATTCTATTGGATGAAGATTCTTCAAATCATCTACTAGATGAAGTTTCTTCAAATATTCCACTGGATGAAGCTTCTTCAAATCTTCTACTAGATAAAATGATGCTTCTTCATATATTTTATTTGATGAAGCTTCTTCAAATGTTTTACTGGATAAAGCTTCTTCAAATATTTTACTGGATGAATTTTCTTCATCATTTACATCGTATGATGGCTCTTCGAATGATCTTTCATTTATCGCAATTGTTCTTTCAAAGACACCTTTGGTGTTGATCCTTCAATAATTTACTCTAATGATGAAGATGAATACTCTTTTAATGTTCTCGAATCATTTCCTTCATATTTTAACATCTATATTAATTTGTCGAGCTTCTCAATGATCTTATTCTTTTTTGATTTTTCCTGAAACTCAACAAATACACTTTTATCTTTTGAATCAAGAACTGGATCATATTTTTTGCCCCATTTCTTGAATCTAGGATATCTATTAGAGATAAAGTTTGTAACACAACCTCCAAGTATTCTAATGTTTGAGAACCATATGTAAAGACAACCTTCATGTTCATTTGGTGTAAAAGATCGCCTGGTCTTATGCTTAGTGCCTTACAGTGCTAAATTTATTCTAAAAGAGACAAGAGTAAGTCTTGAGGTACAAAGTTAATCACACACACACACACACAAACACACACACACACACACACACACACACACACACACACACACACACACACACACACACACACACACACACACACACACACACACACACACACACACACATGTGCACGCGTGCGTGTGCTAACACACACACTTGCATAATAATGTTCAAAACATTATGATTTTATAAAATTTTTAAAAATCAATCCAGTCAAATCACTACGCCAAAAACTGGAATAGACAGCGCACCTTAGAGGGCGCTTTATTACAAAAGCGCACTCTAAAGTGAAGCGAAAAAATAAGGAGCGAACAACTGGAATAGACAGCACACTTTAGAGGGCGCTTTTGTAATAAAGCGCCCTCTAAGGTGAAGCGAAAAAATAAGGAGGAGATAGAGGGACAACAATACAGGGCGCTTTTAAAAAAGCGCTCTATAAGTCCATGTGCATTTCCAGTTTATAAAGCGCTTTTGGAAAGCCTTAGAGAGCGCTTTCATAAGCGCCCTTTTAGGCCCCCTTTAGAGGGCGCTTTTTTTCCACAAGCGCCCTCTAAGGTCCCCTTTAGTAAACATTAAAATTATAACATACTGCGCGTTTTGTTATTTCACTCTCTGTTATTTTCGTTCTTTTTCACGTTAGGGTTCTCACTGCTATGATTTTCGCTACTTCTAAGGCGTTCTCCTTCCACCTCTGTTAGATCTACGACGTTTCCTCCTTCTATTAATTCGTTGTTAGCTGTTCGATTTTGACACCATAGGTATTTTTCTAATCTTCATATTACTTGGTTTCTCTTCTGACGTTCGCTATTGTTCATTTTTGGTTTCATTTTTCTTGGTTCATACATTTATTGAGTATTCTCAACAATAGTTATTGTGTTGCAATGCTAGCAATGGAGACTAGGCATTATGGGTTAAATTTCACCAACTGTTCCATTTGTTTCTCGATGTAGAAAAAGGAGGCAGCAATATCTAAAACACCTTCTACCAATCAAAGGTACACTATGCAGCTTATGAGTGTATTTATTCTAGCATACATAGCGTAGCTAGTAACTTAAGAAGTTTAGGTATGGATGTTATTTGATAGAGTAAATTAGAGTCGACTATTCTTCTGTTAGCTTTCAGTTAGACCATTATACAATTCTACATATATATTTTCTAGTCAATGTTTATCTTTTGTAAAAACTATTTGATGATATATAACTATGCTACAAATTAGTGCATACCACTAATGCTTAATGCATGGTTCATACATTCTCATGCTATTGAAGTCAGAGATATCTGAAAATGTTGAGAAACTAACTCAATAAACCAAAATTGTTTTGGTTTTGGGTTGTTGTTGGAGACATGAATGCCCTGCACAGAGACTAACTCAATAAAGCGAAATTGTTTTGTCTCATCCCATTTTTGGTTTCTCTTATGAAATTGTTTTTTGTTTATTCTAATTAGTAATGGATAATACATGGATGTCTTCCAATCGATTGTCGAGAGAGTACGAGAATGGGGTATCAGAATTCGTTAAGTTTGTCGTTGCGCACGCCGAAGACCCCAGTAGAATGATATGTCCTTGCTTGGGTTGTTGTTATGGGAAACGGGTTGACGCAGTTCAGTTGACATCGCATCTAATGAGGCATGGAATTGATCGAAGTTATACATGTTGGAATTTGCATGGTGAGAAAAGTAACGAGAATGTTGAACCGGGGGATAGTACGACCTATGCCTCAAACTATAGTGGCGCAGATACATACGATTGTGATCGAGTTGAAGAGATTGCAGAAGCACTTGAAGGAGATCTTAAGGATTGTCCCGAAATGTTTGAGAGGTTGGTAAGTGATGCAGAGAAACCTTTGTATGATGGTTGCACTAAATTCACAAGATTGTCTGCGGTATTAAAGTTGCATAAAAAAAAGGTATAAACACAATTATATGATATTTATGCATAGAAAATGTTATTTCTTGATCTTATACTTCACCTAACTAATTTTATGATATTTTAGGTTCATGCTATTGATATTGAACAAAAAGAGGTTGTTGCTAAGAAGACTGCGGCTAGCAAAAAAAACATACATCTCAGAGATGCTTTTGCTACTTAGTTTTATTTTTTTTTAAGTTATGAATTGGTTGTATATTTAGAATCTTTAGAAGTTAAACGATTATATATCAGTGGATTGTTGTATATGTATGGATTGTTGTATATAAGGCTTGTTGAATGCAATGTGTGAAAAAGGGCTTCAAATTATACAGTTTTAGGTGTACTGCTTCAATATACAGGTTGTCTAAAATAAATAAATAAATATAGCGCTTTTTTAAAAAAAAAATTTAAATAACCACCCACTTTAGAGGGCGCTTTCCAAAATAAACGCCCTCTAAACCCTTTAAATTTCCACTTTAGAGGGCGCTTTCCAGTAAAAGCGCCCTCTAAACCCTTAAAAGTTTCCACTTTAGATGGCGCTTTCTTTAAAAAGCTCCCTCTAAAGTGGCCCTTAAAGGGCTTAAAGAGCCACTTTAGAGAGCGCTTTCACCAGGAAAAAAAGCGCTGTCTTTACCTATGCCAGCGCCAGATTAGAGGGCGCTTTAAAGCGCTGTTATAGGCCAAAAAAAGCGCCCTCTTTTCCCTTATTTGGCGTAGTGAATATATAATCGATTTAGAAGTGTCTCTAATCAATTAAGAAAGATAACTCACTGCCTAACCGATTAAGGTTTTATAAAAATCAATTAAAGCAAAGACAAACGCCTTGTAATCGATTATAAAGGCCATTAATCGAATAAAGTATACAATCATTTTTGGGTTTCCTTTTTTGGATTAGTGTTGCCTTTTTTAAGTTTGTTTAAATCGATTAAAATATTTATTTAATTAATTAACTCATTAATTTGGCCCATGGATTATTTCCTTTTTTAAGAAAAATATGTTTCCTATATGAATGAGGTTTTTCCTCATTTCATTTTACACTTGATTTATGGATAGAACCCTCTATAGAATTTCCTACTACCTTTCTTTCAAAATATATTTTCTTCACTAGAGACGTGGTAGTTCTAAAAGACTGAAAAGTCCCTATGAGAGTTGTGTTGTATTGATGTTGTGTTTAATCTGTTTTATAAGTGTGTGATTCTCTTGTGTAATATCTTTGTAAAGAACTTGAATGTTGCAAACAAAACTTGAAAAAAACTCGGGTGTGGGTTTTTGACCTTGTAGCGGTAAATTCGTGACCATTAAGCTATGGATAAACTTAAAGTCAATAAAACCATAGTCGTCGCCGCGCTTTTATTGTTTCCAAAGGAAAAGGGAAAAGTACGAACAAAACCCAAAGATAAGAAGTTTTCAAATCAAAACTAATAAAATGCCAGAAATTATAGGTAAGGGGGTTGGTTACCCAGAGGGAAGGTGTTAGCACCCAAAGTGTCCTAGGTACTCCTAGGGAGCCCTTTCTTATGTGTGTATGTGTTTTTGGTATAAAATGATGTTTGCAATAAATAGAGTGTGGGGATGAGAAAAGAATTCATTAATTATATGTCTTGTGTTTGACAAGACCTTCAGACTTGTACCTACGTACCAATATAAAATGAGGGATCGAAACCTCGTAATTCGTGGTATCAATTTCAAAGTGAGTGAATTACTTTTAACAAAAATTTAAGTTTGAAAGAGGCACAAAAGGCCTAAAAGAGTTTGAATGAGTGTTAGTTCTTTTTGTCTTTTAAAATTTTAAGTCAATATGGTTAAGTTCATTTACAAGTTTGATTAAGAAAAGAGTCTAAAAATACAATGGCATAAGACCAAGGTTTCTAATTTGCAATAAAGAGTCTAAGTTTGAAATCACAAGCAAAGAAGGTTTTGAGAATGGGGGGAGATATTTGAAATTTAAGAAGTGGGAGGAGATGAAGAGACTAATCCTGAGCAAAAATTGAAAAGTTGAGGGTTGAAAAGATCTGACCAATGGGATGCAATTCAATAGACAAGAATGTCATATAGAAACCCACTTTTCCTTTGGACTTTAAATAAAGGAATATCAATAAGCAAGTAGCACAATGAAGAGCAATGCATCAAATAAAGATAGCCACATCCAAGCTAGCAACTTCATAGTCTTCTTCATAATCTTCCCCATGTATCATATGACATACTCCTTGAATGACTCAGAATAAGGCATTAGACACAGGTTCAAAGTAACATTTGCATCAAGACCATGTAACATATGAACTCAAGTGGATCTCAATACTTGCATCAGATGAAAATTCAAATCACACAAGCTTGGTTTCAGAAATGTTGGCATTGTCCAAGTCCTTTTGCATAGAGAATGTTGCCTAATTCTAAGTCCAAAGCTCAGGTCAAACCCAACAGTCCACACAAACATTTTTTAGGTGTTTTTGTTGTTTATTAAGTATTTTAAGGTTCTAAGACCACAAGCACAAACAAAATATAGAAACAGATATATACAACCACAATATATGGCTCAAGTGAGCAAAGGGAAAATGACATTAAAATAAACAAGTTAAATGATATGTATAATGACAAATGATAAATGACTTGAATTTAAAGTGCATAAAGTAAATGACTTGAAATTAAAAGTTAGTCAAGTGTTAGTTGATTAGATGTTAGTGAAGTTTTGCTTTTTAATTGTTTAAGTCATTCTTTGGAGAACACTCAATCCTCTATTCATAAGCATTGATCCTTGAACCAAGACATCTTCCAAAGGAAGGAAAAAAGGCCAAGTTTCCACACAATACCATGAAAGTGGGGAGACTTAAAATCTAACTTACTAGAATGCTATGCCTTTGTGTCAAAATTTAGCGCTATGTTAAGCAATCATAATTTGACTTATGTAGAAGTCACAACTATCTGAGGCAGGACAATATTTTTTTGGTGTTAATGCATGTTAGAGATATGGTATAATGAACCATACTCCTAAAACATACCACACACAAAAAGAAAATGATCAAAGGATGGACCTAATCTCATCCATACTTGTATTGGTTCATCTAATATGAAGTTATTGATGAACCAATTAGCCTTAGGATATTGAGATGTCATTGGTCAATGAAAGGGGTGGGATAGAATGGGATTGAAGATGAAGAGGAAGGAGAAATGAGATAAACATAAATTGGTCATGGGAGGAATTTTATCAAATTAAAATCATTCATTCATTTTGGGAGATGAAATGTACATTTCATCAATCCCCTAAATTCAATGATTTTAATCCAACAAAAGTCAAATCAACCTTGACCAAGGCCCAAACACATAGTTAAGCTTCACAAGTCAATAAAAATGGCTCAACATAATTTCTACACAATTAAACAATTAAAAATCAAATTAAAATGCATTTAAATTAAATTATGCTTAATCAAAAACCTAAAACCTCTTCAAAACACCAAATAAATGACCAAGAGATTTATCCTAGGTCAAACAAGGTCAAAGGACCTTGGAGAAAAAATTTCATTATTTTTGAAAAGTTAGAAGTATTTTTAAACAATTAAAAATATGCACAAAAACAATTAAATCATGACAAATATCAATATTGATCCAAAAAATGATTTTAATTCAGAAAATGAAAGAGAAAAATATTTGAATTTTTTTGTGAAAGTCCCATATTTTTTGGATCAATAATGAAATTAATATGAATTAATGAAAAATAAGCAAATAAAAGGAAAATTCAGAAGTTCAAAAAAACGTGGACCATCTGTTCTCCCTCATTAATTGAGGTGGAAGATCAGATGGTGATCAACGTGCTTTCCACATGTGCCTTGGTCAACTGAGACACACGCATGGTAATCAAAATCAACGCACGATATTAAAATAATTTAAACAGATCATGTGGCTGGGAAGCAAGATACCTCATCACCGGAGCCAGAGCTCCGGTCTTCTTCTCCGGTGGTCCTCACCGGACTGGTCCACCACTAACCATCTTCAAAATGAAAAAGTAAGACATGGATTTAATAAAAAATGCTCAGGAGCTTGAATCTGGCCTCAATTTTGTCAAATTCCAAGTATATGAAAAGATACAGGAGTTGAATTTTGAGGATCATGAACTGAGTTGCTTCGATTTGACCTCAAAGCAACTCAATCTTGTTGCCTACTTTGGTAGGGCTTGAACAAACCAAAAATCAATAAGAATAGTGGAGAATTGAGAGAGAATCGAAGAGAAGAAGTTTCTGAAAAACCACCTTCGAGTTGATCTAATTCCATTTGATCTTGATCTGGATTTGTTTGCTTTCTCCTCCTCTTGCTTGTAAAAACCAAATGAGGTGAAAAGGGAATTGAATTTCTGGAGTTTGAACTTCCAAAGAGAAGATGAAGTTAAAGCTCGATTTCAAGAGAAACCTTCAGAAAGTAGTGAGGGTTTGAATTGGTCTAGCAAAGCTTGGGCAAGGTGTTGATCATGAATCTGAAGCCTTAAGCTTCTTTAAATAGGCAATGCACTTGATATTTGCACCACTTGAAAATTGGACAAATTTGGAAACCTTCTTACATGGGTGCATGGGAAATGGTTTAGGCCTTGAGAATTATGAAACCCACTTCCCATTCGTGTGCAAAGAGTACTGAATGCATCATGTGTAAGCATGCAAAAGAATTTGATAATTTGAAATCCAATCTTGCCAAAACACTTTCCATAATGAAGTCATGCGCAAGTACCTCAATTTTAATCCAAATGAGATGATCTTGGATGTTTTGGAAAGGTGCGATTATGGGGAACAACTTTCATGTTGAACACTTTTTCATTTTAAGCTTTAATCATGATGAAGTTTGAGGTGTAAGTTTGGGAAATCAAACCTATTTGAAAATTTTCTAAGTCCCAAGTCAAATGTTCACTTCTTCCATCTTGAATAACTTTTTCTATGGAATTAAAATGAGAAAAGTTCCTTCATCAAAGTTGTATCTCTTTCAAACCTATTCAATTTTGTCACAAGTTTTACCTCATTTGGATTTGGCATGAAGGGGTTATGCATTTTAGAAGTTAAGGAAAATCACTTGTTCAATATATTGGCCCAAAATGACCTATAATGTTTCCTCTTGGCACATGCATTTGCAAGTTGAATTTTCACTTACTCCAAACATAAAAGTTGAAGTAGACATCTTGAAATTGATCATGGAATTTGAATTTATTTCATCTCATAAAAATGGAGCAAGTTATGGTCTTGGGAAGTTGACCTCCAAACTAGGGTTTAAACAAAATGACATATAATCGTTCACCATAAAAAATGACTTTCCAAGAAAAATTATATCTAGACCTAAACATGAAAGTTGTTTGGAATGTCACTTATAGTAAATTTTCTCTTGGAATCATTTTCATATGACAAAAATTGTAGGATATAGGGTCTAGGGAAGCCCAATTTTGACCAATTGACTTTCTCTGGTCAACCACCATGAACTAACTTGCTAGCTTGACATTCTATTGACTTTTGGAACTCATGGAGGATCATATATGCATAAGATGATGTAATGTGAAGTGTCCCTTTAAATATTTGATCAATTGTTGAAGAAACTTGTTAAAGAAGTTACACAAGATACCCAAATGAATTAGGGTTTCCAAGGCAAACAAACTCCAAAATGTTGATGATTTCTTGATCAAAATAACATGTGAAGATCATGGGGATCCATATATGATACTTATAGCCATATTAAATCATTTCTTGATTGAGCTCCTTGCATTGAGGGTCTCAAACCCTAGATATGAGCTTGATAGAGCATAGGTGAGCATGTACACTACCTACAAAAACAATAAACTATAAATTGACATATTTTTGGTATTTTGGTTAGTAAAATAAAGAAAAATGAAGTATGATACAATAAAAAATGCTTGGCGATCTCTCCTAATACAAACCAAATGAATGAGGGGTGAGGAGGATGCCAAATTGTGATCCCAATGCTAATGCATATAATGAGATATCATGAGGGATCTTGGGGTCAAAATTGGGGTCTTACAGCTGCCCCTATTTAAGGAAGTTGTAGCTGAGGAGATGAAGGTTAAAATATTCGTATCGACTCAGTAGAACGAACTTAAATAAAAACAATAGAAACAAATTTTGGTCCCTAAGAGACCTCATGATGCATATGATATGAAATGCTAAAAATAATCTTTGCGGGGAAGATGTTGCCACAAAGGAAAAGAATCCGGAGAGACTGAAAATCCACAGGAGTATAATGCGTTCCCTAAGGAAAACTCACTGGGGAGATAGAGACTCTGTGGATGAAAAGGTTATGCGTAGGCCAGGCTACGACTTAAAACTGCTGGGAGACACGAGGGATTCCATGAAAATAAATCAATGGAAAAACTCAGTCAGGGATAAGGGAAAAGTCTGTAGGGGAAACGGGTAGATTAAAACAAAACTGAAATACTCGATCCAAACAGGGGACAACAATTTCAATGAGGAAATACACAATCAAACTCAACTGGGGAACAAAAGAACTTTAACACAGGAGTAATAGAAATATATTATCCACTACTGGTTACTGGGTAGGAAGATAACATAATCTGACAGAGAGGACATCCGTTACCGGTTAGGGTAAACATATCAAGGATGACTTGCTGAGGGCAACATGAGGTGTATTCATTACCAGTTATTGGGTAAGAATAACCTACTGGGGAAAAACCAAATAGGGTTTACAACTACCGGTCACTAGGCAGAAGACCAAGGAGAGAGAATATCAGTCACTATTTAAAGTGAACATATCAAGGATAGACTCAAAGAGAAGACTATCCTTCATCGGTTAAGATGATCATATCAAGGATAGACTGCCCGAACAAGTAGGAATTACATCTATCGGTTACTGGATAGAATACCAAAGGAGAGAATATCCTTTGGTTACTGGATGACCATATCAAGGATAGACTCCGAGGGGAGAAATAGGAATTATATCTATCGGCTACTGGATAGAATACCAAAGAAGAGAATATCTGTCACTGGTTAAAATGAACATATTAAGGATAGACTCCGCAAGGGGAAACATGATTTACAACTACCGGTTATTGGGTAGAAGACCAGAAAGAGGAGGAAATCCGTCATCGGTTAGGATGAACATATCAAGGATTGACCCTCTGGGGAAGGAAATAGGGATTACAACTACCTTTTTACTAGGTAGAATACCAAAGCGAGAGTATCCGTCATCGGTTAGGATGAACATATCAAGGATAGACTCAAAACAGGGGAAGAAAATATCCGTCATCGGTTAGGATGAACATATCAAGGATAAACTTCCTGGGGAAACATGAAGGTGAATTTGCTGGGGAGAAAGGGGAAATAGGTTACTTTTACCGGGTATTGGGAAAAAGTAAAGTACTCACGAACCAAGAAGAATATTACTAGTTACTGGGTAATAGACTCTCAGGGGACCAAAAGCATCTATCTAGGTAAGATCTGAAAAGAAAAGGTCAATCAAAGACTCAACCCAATGAGGATATAACTCAGGGGGAATGGTTCCATCCAGATAATCAACTAGGGAGGAAGCTGAAATAATAATCATCCACGAGGGAATACCTCAGTGGGGAATGAGAAAGGTTAAATTCTTCCTGCTTAAGGGGATGACACTCTACAATTGAAAGAGGACAAACACACCGAATCTGCGTGGGGGAAAGGATACCACCATAGCAGAGGATCAGAGGAATAATGAATCACAAAGTGAAATAATGAAATCTATGAATGTGTGTGTGTGTATATCTATATATATATATATATATATATATATATATATATATATATATGATGATTATGCTAACGAAACAATCATAAAGGATACAAACGTCATCGATCTGAATCATCAATACAACACTCGACCAATCTTGACAGGAAGGAATCAACTGGAGAAAGAGAGGTAGGGGATGAACGCGAACCATCCACCTTAAAAGATCAAATCCTGGATGGGGCAAAGGAAAAGATCTCATGAGGATCTACACCATCAACTCTGCGGAGAATTTTAGGTCAACACCATATCAAATGGGAGATAACCTTGCAGAGGATCAAACATACTGTTCTAGGATTAGTGCTGAATGAAATCCGCTGGAGACTTGAGGGGAAACAAGAATCTTGTGCTGGATCTATGCAAATCACTGAGAAAGCGCGCATACAACTCACGGGAGGCAAATGCAAACTCGGCTGGGGAAACCAACAAAATTCGGCTGGAGATGCTGAAATGTTGTTGGGGATGAAACAAAGATCATGCTAACTGCTTGGGAAAAACCAATAATGCTTCACATTTTAGGGCTCACCTGTTCTCAGACTGCTATTGATATTCCTTAAATGAAATTGATTGCTCTTTAAAAGTAAGTGCTTTTATTATTTAAGAAAACATGATTTTGATTTTAAAATTTCAATTTCAAAATGATCATCATAAAATTTTAATTCTATTTTGCTGAATAAATAAGAGTAAAAACAATTGGATAAAAGCTCAACTTTATTTAATAGAATGGTAGTCTGTAAATGACAAGACTCCATAGATCTTTACAAAAGTTGAAAAATGGTAATTTATATGGAAAAAGGGCTACGTTGAATACAATGATCACTAATCCTTCTACCGCCTTCAATATCCGCTGTGCTCTTGGCTTTGGTTGAAGATGAATCAGAACCAAACGTTGTGCTCAAGAATGTTTTCAAGACTGAAGATCAATAGGATGCAGTTACTTGCCATAATCTCTAATTTTTGCATAAATTGCCCCAAGGTGGGGTACTCAATTTATTGGGACAATTTTTCTGTTTTATGTCTCTAACTTTTTCCTGGATCTCCCTTTCGGGTTTTCAATCCACCGAGACGCTCATTTTTGCCTAAGCCGCCCTTTCGGGTTTTCAACTTAGGGAGATGTTATTTTCTTTTTGGGTGAAGTATTTCTTGACTGCATCGGCATTCACAGGACGCGTGAACTCTTCACCATTCATAGTTGTAAGAATCAAAGCACCGCCTGAAAAGGCTCTATTAACAACATATAAGCCTTCATAATTAGGAGTTCATTTGCCCCTATAATCTGGCTTGAAAGATAAAATCTTCTTGAGCACAAGGTCACCTTCTCTGAACACACGAGGTCTGACCTTCTTATCAAAAGCTTTCTTCATTCTCTGTTGATATAACTGACCATGGCATATGGCAGTCAATCTCTTCTCTTCAATCAAATTCAGCTGGTCATACCTGGTCTGACACCATTCAACTTCAGTCAACTTGGCTTCCATTAAGACACGCAATGACAGGATCTCAACCTCTACGGGGAGCACAATTTCCATGCCATAAACAAGTGAGAAAGGGGTTGCCCCTGTTGAAGTACGGATGGAAGTACGATACCCATGCAAAGCAAATGGGAGCATCTCATGTCAATCCTTGTATGTTACAACCATTTTCTGAATGATCTTTTTGATATTCTTGTTTGTAGCTTCAACAGCCCCATTCATCTTGGGTCTGTAGGGAGAAGAATTATGATGCACAATCTTGAAGTCTTTGCAAAGAGCTTCCACCATATTATTGTTCAAGTTCGATCCATTATCAGTAATGATCTTACTTGGCACACCATACCGGTATATAACCTGATTCTTGATAAACCTTACAACAACTTGCTTGGTTACCTTCACATACGATGCCACTTCAACCCACTTTGTGATGTAGTCAATATCCACTAGAATGAAACGATCTTCGTTTGAAGCTTTAGGCTCAATCATACCAATCATATCAATTCCCCACATGGAGAAGGGCCATGGGGAGGGAATGACATTCAATAGTGTCGGCGGAACATGAATGTTATTTGCCTCAATTTGACACTTGTGGCATTTCTTCACAAACTTGCAACAGTCAGATTCCATTGTCAGCCAATAGTAACCTGCTCTCAACATCTTCTTTGCCATAACATGTCCATTGGAATGAGTACCAAAGAAACCTTCATGGACTTCAGTCATCAATATGTATGCTTCGTGTCTATCCATGCATCTAAGCAGAACCAGATCGAAATTTCTTTTGTACAATGCATCACCATTCAGGTAGAAGTTGCCGGCTAATCTCCTCAAAGTCTTCTTATCTCTCAAAGATGCCCCAGGTGGGTAAATCTGACTTTGGAGAAAACATTTAATATCAAAATACCACGGCTTTTCATCTTTGATCTCTTCAACAACAACCACATGAGTTGGCCTATCAAGACGTATCACAGTCAAATTGGGAACTTCATTCCAAAATTTCACCATAATCATTGAAGCCAACGTTGCAAGAGCATTTGTCATCCAGTTCTCATCTCGAGGGATATGATGAAACTCAACCTTCGTAAAGAAAGTTGAAATCCTCCTCGCATAATCTCTATATGGTATCAAACCGGGTTGATTCGTCTCCCATTCTCCTTTTATTTAATTCACAACCAAAGCTGAATCTCCATAGACGTCAAGATATTTGATTCTGAGATCAATGACCTTTTCAAGCCCCATAATGCAAGCTTCATATTCAGCCATATTATTCGTACACTTGAAAGTCAATCTAGTTGTAAACGGAAAATGAGTGCCTTGAGGAGTAATAATCACTGCCCCAATGCCATTACCATACTAATTAACAACTCTATCAAATACCATGCCCCAACGGGAACCAGGTTCTGGCCCTTCTTCAAGCAATGGTTCATCACACTCTTTCATCTTTAGGTACAAGATCTCTTCATCAAGAAAATCGTACTGCACTGACTGATAGTCTTCGGTCGGTTGGTGAGCCAAATGGTCAGCCAAGACACCACCTTTAATTGCTTTTTGAGATCGGTATTCAATATAATACTCTGATAGCAACATCTGCCAATGGGCAATCCTCCCAGTTAAAGAAGGCTTCTCAAAAATATACTTGATTGGATCCATTTTGGATATCAACCAAGTGGTATAATTCAACATATACTGACGCAGACGCTTAGCAGCCCAAGCCAATGCGTAACAAGTCTTCTCAAGCATAGAATACCGAGTCTCACAGTCGGTGAATTTCTTACTGAGGTAGTAAATAACATATTCTTTCTTTCCAGTTTCGTCTTACTGACCTAGAACACAACCCATACTTTCATCAAGCACAGTCAAATACATGATCAACGGTCTTCCTTCAACAGGTGGAGACAGAATCGGAGGCTCAAGCAAATATTCCTTGATAATGTCAAAAGCTTTCTGGCAATCTTTGGTCCAATCACAAGACCGATCTTTTCGAAGAAGCTTGAATGTAGGTGCACATGTGGCAGTCATATGCGATATAAATCTCGAGATATAATTCAAGCGGCCGAGAAAACCTCTGACTTGCTTCTCAGTTTTGGGTGCATGAATCTCTTGTATTGCTTTGACCTTGGCAGGATCAACTTCAATACCCTTCTCGTTAAAAATAAAGCTCAATAACTTACCAGAGCGAACACCAAAAGTACACTTATTGGGATTCAAGCAGAGTTTGTACTTCCTCAAACGCTGGAATAGTTTCAACAAATGCTTAACATGTTCTTCTTCATTACTTGATTTAGCAATCATATCATCAACATAGACTTTGATCTCTTTATGCATCATATCATGAAAAAGAGTGTTCATAGCTCTCTGGTAGGTTGCACCAACATTCTTCAAACCGAAAGGCATCAATCTATAACAGAATGTTCCCTAGGGTGTAATGAATGTGGTCTTCTCTATATCCTCTCGTGCCATCTTGATCTGATTATAACCGGAAAATCCATCCATAAACGAAAATACTTTGAATTTAGATGTATTATCTACCAACATATCAATGCGTGGCAGAGGAAAATCATCTTTCGGACTAGCTTTGTTCAAATCTCTATAGTCAACACACATACAGACTTTTCCATCTTTCTTTGAAACAGGCATAATGTTGGTCACCCACTGCGGATACTCAACAGTAACAAGGAAACCGACATCAATCTTCTTTTGCACTTCTTCTTTGATCTTCACTGCCATATCAGGGCGAGTCCTTCTCAACTTCTGCTTGACTGACGGTCATTCTGGCTTCAACGACAATCTATGCTCCACAATCTCAGAATCCAAACCAGACATGTCTTGATAGAACCAAGCAAACACATCTGAATACTCTCGGAGAAGATCAATCAACCCCTTCTTAACCTCTAGACACAGTTGAGACCCAATCTTGACTTCCTTCACATCATCTTCGGAACCCAAGTTGACTAACTCAATATGCTCTTCGAATGGTTGGATAGCTTTTTCCTCATGCTCAAGTAGATGAGACAATTCATCAGACACTTCTTCATCAATCTCTTCCTCAGCCTCAAACATAGGGAATTCAAAGTTTGGAGAAGGAGTAGGATCATTGCATTCAATGGGTTTAGAAACTAACCTGCATAATAATTTGATATTTTGATTTTAGAGAAGTGAATTGTGACCAAATATTATGCAGATGGACAATTAATTATTTATTTATTTGTTTTTTGTGATTACCATTTTCAGAAAAGAAAAAAGTAAAAATAAAACATCATAGATGTGGATGAATAGAATTGCATTTTATTGATGATTAATTTGAAATATGCCTAACAATGTTCACTTCTCCCTTAGGAAAAGGAGAAGGACTTTCTAAAATGATAAAAACGAATTACTTAGAGCGATGGACAATAACAGGAACATCAACAACAATCCAATTGTGGCAAGCCTTTCCATGCGTCACAAAATTGGTGCAGTCTTCATCTTCATCACCCTCAATTACAGCAGCTGAGTGTTATTCATTACCATGGATGAACCCTCCGCTACGGAAACTCGATTGCATATCTTCAACTTTGACATTAGACAGCTCTCGCTGGAATCCAAAACCGGCTCTACTCTTGTTCTCGGCAACCTCTACCATATGGCCCCACTGATATGAACTGCCATCTTCAACAATTTTCTGCGCAACTTTGAAAGAGGACATGGGTGCCCCAATTTTCTTCACTTCAGCAATAGATAGAGCTTGGAACGGAGTTCCAACCTCATCCTTAGCTTCTACATATGAAAAAGACGATAGGTGACTTACCAACAACGCTTTCTCTCCGCCAACAATGACAAGCTTGCCATTCTTCACAAATTTCAGCTTCTGGTGCAGAGTGGATGTCACAGCTCCATCCTCATGTATCCATGTCCTTCCCAACAAGCAACTATAGGCCGGGTGGATATCCCTTACTTGAAAAGTAATATGGAAATCACTCAGACCTATCTTCACTGGAAGGTCCACTTCTCCTATAACAGTCTTGCGAGAACCATCAAATGCTTTGGCAATCACGCCACTATACCTCATAGGGACACCTTGATACATTAACCTTGACAGAGTTGACTTGGGGAGTACATTCAATGAAGAACTGATATCAACCAACACATTTGACAATGCATCTTCCTTGCAATTCATCGATATCTGTAGTGCCAGATTGTGATTTCTGCCTTCCTCAGGAAGCTCTTCATCACAAAAACTCAGATTGTTGCAGGAAGTGATGTTAGCCACAATATGGTCAAATTGATCCACAATCACATCATGCTCCACATAGGCTTGCTCCAACACTCTTTGTAGTGCTTCTCTGTGCACTTCAGAATTCATGAGCAGAGACACCACTGAAATCTTTAACGGAGTTTGGAGCAGCTGCTTCACCATATTGAATTCACTTTTCTTGATTAACCGTAGTACCTCATCATCATCATCATCATCATTAGGCTTCAAACTGTTGGATTCACGAGACTCACACTTTGGAGCACTAACCGGATTCACCGCGGGTACATCAACCTTCTTACCAACAAACACATCTTCTATCACCTCTTTTGGAAAGACAGGTCCAAAAACACGACCGCTACGGGTCACCTTTGCTATATCGGCAATGTTTACAACAGAATTGGTCGTAGACAACAGAACCTCTTGACCATTCTCCAACATGGTAGCATTATACTGATACGGAACAGTGCTATCAGATGCATACAGGATGGGGCCCACTAACCGTATTACTAACGGTGATACCGATCTATTGATGCTGTTACTGTTGCTGCTGTCAAACTGAATCACTACCCACTTAGGGGTTTTAAACACTGGTACTATTACATTCACATCATCTATATCCCTCGACTATTGAATCTGGATTACATTCTCATCCATAAACTTCTGGATATCTCTCTTGACGATTGAACACCCACAGGGGTTTACACTATAAATTGCACATCCGTCATGGTCGTGCTCACAATCACTGATGGTACACAAGGTCTTATGCATCTCTACCAAGGACCGACGAATACGTCGCACATCGAACACTCGGAAACTTCCTGGACAACCATCTTCCATATTAATAGAGGAATTACCATGAGCAGGCAAAGGGTTAGTTTTCACATTCGGCGTGCGGTCCTCAAAGGACATCGTCCCATTCTTTACTAGATTTTGGACCTCATACTTCAAAGGGTAGCAGTTTTCAATATCATGGATGGAAGCTCCTTGATGAAAGGCACAATGAAGTTCTGGCTTATACCACCATGGAAGTGGTTCTGGAATTTGTGGCATATTTCTTGGTTGGAGAAGGTTCTTGAGAACCAAAGATGGATAAAGTTCTGCATATGACATAGGAATAGGGTCAAAAGAGACCTTCTTCCTCTTGAAACTTTGTTGTTATTGATTATTGTTGGTGTTGTTGTTGTTGTAGTTGTTTGTTCTTTCTTGTGGCTGTTGTTGACGTTGTTGTTGAACTGACATTGGTTGATTGTTGGAAAATACTGGAATAACGAATGAAACTTGATGATGATGCTGATGTGGTTGTGAATTTCTTTTGACATGAGGCCTCCTCTGCCTCCCCATAGATACTACATTGGTTTCACTTTCCTTCTTTCTAGTGAAACTACTTCCATATTTATTGCTCGATGATACCTCTTCCTTAGACAAACGTCCCTCATGGACACCTTCTTCTAACCTCATTCCCATGTTTACCATCTCGATAAAGTCACTAGGGGCACTAGCAATCATTCATTTGTAATAAAACGAACTCAGGGTCTTAAGGAAAATCTTGGTCATCTCTTTCTCTTCCAACAGAGGATTGATCTAAGCAGCAAGCTCTCTCCACCTCTGGGCATACTCTTTGAATGTCTCTTTGCGTTTCTGCGACATAGACCTCAGTTGGTCTTTATCAGGCGCCATGTCCACCTTGTACTTGTACTGCTTCACAAAAGCTTCACCCAAAATGTTAAATGTGCGAACACTTGCACTATCTAACCCCATGTACCACCTCAGAGCGGCACCAGTCAGACTGTCTTGGAAGTAGTGAATCAATAACTGATCATTATCAGTTTGCGTTGACATTTTCCTGGCATACATGACGAGATGGCTAAGTGTACAGGTATTTCCCTTATACTTTTCAAAGTCTGGGACTTTGAATTTTATCGGGATCTTGACATTCGGCACTAAACAAAGTTCAACATCACTTTTATCGAACATATTTTTTCCTCTCAATGTCTTCAATTCCTTTCGCAACTCAAGGAACTGGTCCTTCATCTCGTCCATTTTCACATAAACATTAGGGCCTTCAGACGGCTCAGAATAGTAAATGGTGTCCTCAATACGAGGCAGAGTGTGAACGACTGGAGGCGGAACAGACATGACCGGGCTAGATGCCGGCATGGAAGCAAAAGTAGGCGCAAACCCTTCAGGCCAAAAGTTCGGTGGCATTCCCCACGGGAATCCGACAGGCATAGTTGGAGCAAACTGAGTGGTAGGCACAGTTGGGGTAGCAACCTCTGAAATGACAATCCTCTGAGGAGGAGGAGTTGTAGGCGTTGGAGAAGACTGATTCTGAGCAGCTAAAACATACTCCATCATGGAAGTCAAATGAGCAATCTCATCCTTCAGCTATCGATTCTCTTGTTCCAAATGTTCCATGGTTCTCAGTTGATTGGCGCGAGTGTTGTATCGGTGAGTCAGCTTGGCTGAAGCACAGAAGAATAACCAATAAGACATCCGGCAGAAGAAAACCTGTTATGCAAATGATACATGAAATGCAATGTTTTATTTGTTTTTATTTTCAAGGAACATACTATTTTATTTGCAAAATAACAATAACAATTTGATTGACCATAAAAATCTCTTTTATTCATATAATTTGGAAGGATTACACCGAGTACAATTTCAGAAACCAAAATACAAATACAAGAGGAAAGGAAACTAATCATCCTAAGGATCCCCTAACAATAGTGTCAGATGATCGGGCTGCAGACATGTACTTCCTTCGAATGCGTCGAATCTCGGACTCAAAAGAAGTCTTCATCTGAGCCTTCTCGAGGATAAGCTGGTCAACAATCTTCTTCCAAGCACCAGAAGGATGAGGCATACTAGAGGAAGATGGGCCCTCTGGCTCTCTCTGTCTCTTCACTGCTCGGTCTTCAAGAAGTTCAATAAGCACGTCTTTGTCCTTAGACTCAGGCTGTAACTCCTCATGCTTTCGGCTCAAAGCATGGAACCTCTATTCCCACATATCCTTCTCTTGCTTCATCTTGGCGAGTGAGTATTCCAACTCCTCTACATCTTGGTTAGGGAGAGTTAATAACTCAACCACAATCAAAGGCACAAGTCTCTCACAAGCATACAACATCTTCAACTCCAAAGCTCTCTTTTTCACCCAAGTAGTGTAAGCTTCCAAAGCTACACAGTTGCATGGACCAAGCTCGGATCTTCCTTTCCTATGCACGTTAGGCCAAGCATGCACCATCTTTTGCTTCAAATGTTGGGGATCTTTACCCTCTTGATAGAAAAGACCTTCTAACTGAGTGTTATTAGGTATGTCTCTCAAGGGGAACCCAAGTTGACGATGAGGCAAAGCAGGGTTGTAGTTGATTCCTCTTTGTGTACCAATGAGAGGCACATTAGAGAACTCACCACAACTATCAATAATCTCCAAGCTACCCAATGCAGAGTTATACCAAACTATATCATTATTAGTGAGAGACACAAGTCTCTGAGACCACCGTAGACATTATTTGTTCTCCATAAAAGCAGGCGTCTGAGGCAAGTGCGAAATAAACCACTTGTACAGAAGAGGAACACAACACACAATAGTTCCACCACCTTTAGAATTCCTCAAATGCAAAGATAAGTACATATCACCCAACAGAGTAGGCACAAGATTCCCAATCAAGAAGATTCTAATGGCGTTAACATCAACAAAACCGTCAATGTTAGGGAACAAATCTAAACCATAGATGAGTGAAGCTAGATGAACAAATTGGCTCTTGGTTCATAAAAAAAGGTATAAGATGGAGCACAAAGGTATATTGTATTTGGCTAAAAGATAACTGGTATATCACATGGAGTGAAGGAGGGTAGATTATGAGTGTATCATGGGATGAATGGAGTGAAGTGACCGAAGTCACAGAATTGGGTATCTGGTGATAAGTGACTGAAGAAATATTGTTTGAAATCGAAGGGTGAAAGTGTATTGGAATCCATAAGAGAAGTGAGATTTCTACCATAGAGAAAAAAAGTGTTAACCAATACGTGGACTAGCGGGCCGCCACTCTAGGGTTTTTAGCTAAAAAGAAGGAATTAAATGTTTTGGATGAGAGCCAAACAACTCTAGGCATGAAACACGGACTATTCGTTAGGCGTCCTAAAAGGATATGTATGGAATTCCAAGGAAAGTGTATTTCGATGTCAAAGAGACAGTATGTCACTGGATGGACGATTGATGATCGAAGGTAGGTAATGAGTAGTGAAAGATATGAATGGTGCCCTAAGGTGAAGGAGTAATAATTAGGAGTATGCTCTCCAAGGATTCACATCCTCGTGCCTACGTATTCTCATTATGCAATGAGAAAGTCAGAGCATTCGTAGTTCGGAACTACGAGAATGGAATGAGAGATGTTTGTCTAAGCAACAGGGACTCACAAGACAAACACTAAGTCAAGGGATAATTGCAATGCAAGGAGTAGTGTATCACTTATTGGGGAACTGGAAATTCGAGATCAAATCAGGATGGTATCTTGGATCCAAGAGAAGGATAGACTCTTAATCGAAGAGAAAAGTGGAGTGTTATCCGAAAAAGAATGAATTGAATGTTTGGGATGAGATCCAAACAAGGATGAAGTTAGTGTTTGGGATGAGAGCCAAACAAAGATGAAGTTAGTGTTTGGGATGAGAGCCAAACAAAGATGAAGTTAGTGTTTGGGATGAGAGCCAAACAAAGATGACGTGAGTGTTTGGGATGAGAGCCAAACAAAGATGAAGTTAGTGTTTGGGATGAGAGCCAAACAAGGATGAAGTTAGTGTTTGGGATGAGAGCCAAACAAGGATAAAGTTAGTGTTTGGGATGAGAGCTAAACAACTCTCGATTGAAGAGATGGACTGTCCTCAGGATGTTCTAAAAGGATGGACAAGGAGTCCAATGAGCAGTATGATTGATCTAGAAAAGATGGTATAGATTGCATGAATGGAGTAGCAATAGATTAGGTAGATTGATAAATAAGATAGCTCACGAAGAAACTTGGTTCTCCTGCCTACGTACCCTCACTGTGCAATAAGGAAATTAGAGCTTTCGTAGTTCAACCCACTAGGGCTGAAAAGAAATTGATAGGAGGCAAGAGAAGTGATTTGAATGGAATGGAGAGACTTGATAGTTACTGGATGAGAATCACACTAAAGTCTATGGGTAAAGGTGGATACGATAAGTAACGAGCCAAACGTATGCACCCAAAGATATCCAGAATGAGTGTAGGAAAGCTCCAGTCTCATTCCTTCTTTACCACTTAAGGCTCGTGGCATGTGATTCTCGTCTTAAACTTCATGTAGAGAGAGAAGAATCTTTGTAATTGTTTCTTGTAGTGATGAAGACCTTATCAATCGTTAGATCCGAATTGCACTAAAGTCTGTGAATGGAGGCGAATACGATGAGCGCTGGGTCATACGTCCCATACCCAAAGATATTCAAAATGGGGGTAAGAATACTCCAGTCCCACTCCTTCTCCATTACTTAAGGCCCGTATCGTACAACTTGATTCATGATTGATAAGTTGTTGACATTGTCCTTGCTTTTGTTGTTTTTGCTTTGTGAAGATAGACTTGTCAATTGTATGATTAGAATTGTGCTAAAGTCTATGAATAGAGGTGAATACGATGAGCGCTGGGTCATACGTCCCATACCCAAAGATATTCAGAATGGGGGTAGGAATACTCCAGTCCCACTCCTTCTCTATTGCATAAGGCTCGTGTCACACTCTTCTAACTTTGAGTTAACAAGTGTTGAAGACGCCACCTTTGATGTGCTTGAATAATCCGCTGCTTGATATGACTGAGGATGCCTTGATTGAAGATCTTGAGTTGAGGCCTTGAGCTCCACAGCTTGAAAGAAAAGTCTTACTAAGTGACCAAGGGTCTTTTGGTCACTTAATTAGACTGGGGGATTATACAAGTTCAAAGGATTTAATTAATCAAAATTGTTTTTGATCAATTTAATCATGGGTTTTGCTTTATTTTTCGGGAACTAGGTTAGGATCTAAATGAAGTTAGTCCTTGTTAGAAACTATCCTAAGGGATCATGCATTAGATATTTTCTGAATATTCTAAGTTAGATTAGAAATTCTAAGGGAGCATGTCAAAGTTGATCAAAATCATGATTAAAATTCTATGTTAAATCCTATGAATTGATTGCCTTTTAATCCTAAGGGGAGCATGCAATTTTAACACAAGAATAACAAAATGAGCCTAAAAGGGTAAAATAGTCATTTCCTAAAATATGTCCAAATTTACTCATGACCTAAAATTGATTCTAACCTAATGTGGAAAACTGACCTAATGTTAAGAAATGTCAAACTCTAAATTTAATCAAGCCTAATCTAAAAAAACCTAATTGAATTTTCTATTTCAAAGTCCTAATTAATTCTAATGAGAATTCTAAAGATGTGAATTAATTCTAATTGAAATTCTAATTAAAATTCTAAAATCTAGATTAATCCTAATTGTCAATTAACCTAATTAAGCTAATATTATTCTAATTAATCAACTTGCAAAAAAAAAACAATTAAGAAAAATAAAGAAAATAAATAAAATGTACATGGGGTGCAATGGCTAAATGGGGGTTGAAAAGAAAATCAGGTTGTTGGGCTGCTAATTGAGCCCACTGAGTTTTCTTTGGTCAAACAAAGAAACTCCAAACAGGGGGTGCACGTGGTAAAAGAAGAAATGGGCCTCTGAGCCCAAAGTGTCTCAATATCCATTCCAGATAGAGGGTGCGTGCTGAATTCGCATGGTGAAACAACAAAGAGATTAATGGGCTTGGTGAAGCCCATTTCAAATACTTTGTAAACGAAAGGGGGGTGTATTAGAAACATTGGTGTATGGAAATTAAATTAATTGGGCTGAAATGTGTTGAGCCCAACTACACTCTGTGTTGACTTATCTCAATGGATTTGAATTGGTAAACTGTGCGCCCTAACTCTCACCATGCCTTACTGTTCATTGGCCGTGAGCCACCGTGTCGGCGGCGGTCACCGAAGCCGGTGGCAGCTAAAACCTAACCCTAAACACCAATTTATGCGCAAAGATGCGCTGATGACGAAAATGGGATCCATTTGAGGGATTGGTTCCTGGATCAACCGGATTGAAAGGATTTTGGGAAGAACCCTAAGATTCTAAACTCAAATTAAATGGCAACCAGCAAGAATTGGTACTTATTACCATGGGGGTTGGATTATCCTCTTCATGTTCTATGCTCTGGTAATCGTAAAGCAAGAAAAAGCCGCGAAGAAAAAATGACTTACCGGAGAAGGATACCGGAAAATTTCACAGGTGAGTTCTTGATCACTGCAACACGATTCGTCCTCTTCTCTTCTTCCTCTCTTCTTCTTCTTCTGGAACTTCTTGAAGCTAGTAGCGATGGAAGTGATGAGGTTTAGCTCAAGCAAATTGAAGCTTCAATGCGAAGCTTCAATGGCTTATGAAGATGAGAGCTTTGAGTAAGGTGAGGGAGAGATAGTTGCAGAAGTGAGAGTGAATTTGTGTGCAAAATCCAAGGGTGCTCAAATGATGGTGATGAATGTGATTAAATAGGCTTTAGGCTTGGATTGAAATAGGTTTGGAATTAGGATTGAATCTAGTTAGGTTCAGGTTAGGAGTTAGTTGGATTCAACTCACTGAGTTAATTGTGAAACTCAGTTAGTTAGAACCAACTCAATTAGTTAAATTGGTTCAAGAGTGAAAGGACCTTTGCTTGGATGTGTAGGTTAGTGTTTAAACTTAAAAGGCTTGAGCAATGACTGGTTGAACAGGTCACATTTAAATGAAATTGAGCTTGAGTTTTGTGTGTGACCTGTTATTGGCTTAGGCAAGGTGTAGCAAATGAAGGTTAGTTATGAACCATTAGCCTTGAGGTGTTTGTTCATGCTGTGACATTGTTCCCACTGCTAGGGCAAATTACTTTGCTTGAAGCCTAGTCTTGATGTTTGTTTTGGGGCCATGGCTTTCTTGCAGCATAACCAAGTTGGTTCTTTCTCTTTGCACATGCTGCAACAATTTGGTAGGTTGATGGTATTCAGTCTTATGAATCTCTTAGCTTTGCCAATTCCATGCTTGATTTCAATGTAACCAGGCTTTGCAGGTCTGCTTATGTTAGTCACCACATGTCCCTGTTTTCCAGTGTCTGCAAAAGCTCCCATGAGTCAAGTGTACGTTCAGTTGACTAGTTTTGCAGGTTTTGTCTGGTTTTGTCCATCTGTTATGTTATCATGATTGAATGCTGATTGCTGAACTGTTAATGCAGGCTTGGCTTTGGTCATGGCTCATGCAGCATAACTGGGTTTGGTTTTGGTTGAAGGATGTGGTAGGCCATTGGAATTTATGCATTTGGTGTTGGTATGAGCATGGTATTAGTTAGGTTAGATGTTGACTTGATGCAGGTTCCTTGAATGATGACAGGTCAGTGGTAGGTAGCTGACATGGTTATGTGATGGATAGGCTTGCATCATGAGCTTGGCATGTGGTTATGCATTATTGGCTTGATGCTACTGATGAGTACACTTCTGCTAACATGCTGTCAAGGTTGGAACTGAAGGTTAATTTTCCATGCTATTGATTTTAAATTGGAGTCAACTTGTGAATATTATGCCTACTGCTAACTTTGTGGTTTGTTGCAGGTTTAAGTTAGGCTAGATTGAAACTAGTTTGGACCTGAACCATTATGTGTGGTTTGGTTTAGTAGGTGTTTTGCATTATGCTCTTGGCCTTTTACTAACCCGCTCCTGTTCAATGCCAGGTTTGTCCATTATACTAAGACTGATGCACCCTATGATATAAATTGCTGTAAATAGATAATGATGGTGGATTGAATGGTATATAAGTGAATCCCAATCATCACCATAATTGAGCTTCCATGAACCTGATCGCGACTTTATGAGTCGAATTTGGGGTACAAACTGCAAGTGCACAGTTCTATCGCGTAGTTTTAAAAGATATCGATCCCACAGGGACTTATGAATCGATATACCGTTATCTAAGGTTACTACGTAAAGCTAAGGTGAATAATGGTTGATTGTTTGGGGGCGAAGTTAAAAACTAAACTAAGATCTAGATTAAATATTAATAAATCGGATATCGGTATGTAGTTCGTCGTAATTAGGGAATCAATTCTTTGTCGGTTTCTTGGTTTTAAAATAAATCGTTTCAGTTAACTTTATTGATTAAAGGTTTTATCTCAAACTCTCGCTCTGTTGAATAAACCATGATTTTATGTTAATGTAGCTGTCACTTATAATTAAGTCAAAAACCACTTTTTGAAAGCCATAAAGTTGCAGAAACTCTTTTTAAGAAAACACTGACCGTTTTAAACACCCTTATCTCAAACTCTCGCTCTGTTGACTTAGGTTATACAATTAAACCCGAATGCTTAACTCTCGTCCTCACATTCAATCTTTAAGAATACTTTTTGGAAAAGGTCAGAATTTAATTAACTCTAAAACTTGCTCTCGCCCTGATCTAGAATTAATGCCTAATTTACACTGTCCAGTTAAAACCTCAAACTCTCGCTCTATTGATTTTAACTTCTTTATGTCTTTTACTTTTGTAAAAAATTCTTGTTATTAAACCTGTAAATTGAGACCGTAAAAAGATTGATTTTAATTTTAAGTTTAATTAGACCGACTTAGTCTTGATCCCTTATTTCGCTTACTTTACATACCGATATCTAGGCGAATTAGCCAGACATGCTAAACAAACAAAAATACATATCATGCATAAACAGACTCATCCCAGGCAGATAATATAAATAAGTAATAAAACAAAGCATTAAATAATAATTAAAGAACCTGAATGCGTTAAACAA
Organism: Lathyrus oleraceus; assembly: GCF_024323335.1. Classification (NCBI taxonomy): domain Eukaryota; kingdom Viridiplantae; phylum Streptophyta; class Magnoliopsida; order Fabales; family Fabaceae; genus Lathyrus; species Lathyrus oleraceus. The sequence continues at coordinate 103,945,299 of NC_066579.1, read as the reverse complement.
TAGTCTTGAACACTCCACCACAGGCCGGTAGGATTTGTTCTTGGATTCTTCAATTAAACAACAAACTAAAACGAAGGAAATAAAAACTAGATTCTAACGTAAGGTTAGATCCGGTAAAAGTTGCGCAATAGTTTCCGGTGTAGAAACTATTGTGCGAAAAGAATTAATTAAATGCTAGAAAAGAAAATAGAATTGCAAAAAGGTAAAACAATAAAAATTCTGCAAAGTAATACTATAAAAATATAAGCCTAAACTGCTGGAAGAAGAAAAAAATGCGAAAACGGCAAAAGGCGTGGAAAATCTCCGAACCCAGAGCTTTCCCCATTAGCTGCTATTTATACTGCTACTTGTGTAACTGCTTTCCAAGGGTTTCCGTATACACGATCTTTTCGTTCCGAGGGTCAAGCGTGGAAATAGCTTTCAACGTGGTCAGTTGCGTTCCTAGTGCCAAAAATATAGGGGAATGGTGTGACGTCCGTCACACCATGTGTGACGCTCGTCACAGGAGTGTGCTTAGTGTGACGCTCGTCACAACCTTTGTGACGCCCGTCACAGGCACAACGTGCGCTTTCTTTGGGCTGGGCTTGGTCTTTGTTATTTGTTTCCTTTTTATTCCTTTTTACACCTCCTTTTCTTCCCTTTTTCACTTTTGCTTCAAAATGGATACCTGACATAAATAGAAAGGAAATACCGCATAATATCTGATAAAATGAGATAAATTAAAGTAAATGATAATATAATCTAATTGAATTAAGTCCTAAAATGTGATATAATTTCATGTTATCAAACTCCCCCATACTTAGATCTTTGCTTGTCCTCAAGCAAAATTCAGTATAGAACTCGTTTTAGAAATTTAGCCAGATGAAATTTCAAAACACACATCAATTCGTAATAGGTTGCAAGTGGATTTTGTTTAGAAGCAACTTGAGTTAAATCTTGATATCAACAACTACCGTCACAACCTCAGATAACCCCACCTTATGCAAATCAGTTCAAGTACCCTATGATAGCTATCTTGGTTCCCTTATTCTTATTTCACCCGTTTTCATTCTAGCGAAATCACATTAAGCCCTTTATCTTTTCGCGCACATAGTGGAGTAACCGGTTAGTGATTCTGATCCCCTTTTAGCTAGAAGTTCTGGTACATAAGTCGGATAACTTCGTTATTCAGTCCATTGCAAATTGCGGGGGATCGGACCGTAGTCCGCCCTACCGAGTTCAGTACCAGATACCTACTGAACCAACTCATAATGGATCTTTCATATTGTGTTTTTGTATGATCTGCAACCTTTAGATTAAATGATCTGGTAAGGATCACCTAACTTAATTAGTGCATTTCCTGATATATATATATATATATATATATATATATATATATATATATATATATATATATATATATATATATATATATATATATATATATATATATATATATATTATATATATATATATATATATATATATATATATATTTTTTTTTTTTTACTTTGGGAATCATTCACTTATATTCATCGGCTCTCCACGTAGTTTGCTATTAAGATGGTGCTGACTTCTCGTATAAACTACTTTGGGGTTACTATAAAACTAAAAGTTCAAGGAATTGGTATAATAGGTACTTATCCTGATCTAACGTGTTGAGGTTCGTTTAGAGTGTTTGGCGGCAGTAGTCTTTGTCTTGATTCGACTCAAGATCGATAAGATGAGCAACCTTTATACTTATTGGGTGTTGAATTTTTGTTGTTGTGGCTCATGAAACTTTGAGGGAATAGATAATGGAAATTTTGTTCACACTCGGGTCTTAACTTAAGATAATAGATTTTTTTTTTTTTTTTTTTTTTTTTTTTTTTTTTTTTTTATAATTAAAAACAAATAATAATTGAAATAGCAATGAAAGGAAAGGTACATACTTGAAGAAATGGAAATAGAAAGAACATGGTTTCCCCCCCATACTTAAACTAAACATTGTCCCCAATGTTTTAAGGAAATGAAATACAATATGGAAAGGGAAGAGAAGCTACAACTAAGGTTGTCTTCCGCCTCTGGTTCTTGGACCTGGTGATCTCTGACGTAAGTCTAAGTTGTCGAACCTGCTGAACAACTCAGTAAACCGCTGGTCGGTTATGGCATTCCTAGCATCCTGTTGTTGTTGCATTTGATGCATTATCTGCATCATCTCGACATTCTGTGCCTGCATACCCTCAATAGCGTCTATGATGTCGTCGTTGGTTGCAGGCCGTCTTCGTCGACGACGTTGGGAGGATGGGCCAGTTGCATTGCCGGAAGGGTTGAGTGGGACTGACTGTTGTGTAGGCGGATGATCACCTTGCTCCATTGCTTCAAACTCGTCTGTGTGCGGGTTTGTTTGTGAAGGCTCGGTGGCTTCGGGAGCGTTTAGATCATAGAGGTGGCGGTCGGGGTTTGTGACATCAGTTAGGGCGATATTTGGTAGAACAACGCTTGGGACTGCCTGGTTGTTCACCATAAGATAATATCCTCCGCCTACTCTGTTCTTAATCAAGCGGCTGGATCGACAGTAGCTGATATCCATAGATAGGGGAGGTAGAGATTCTAAAGTTTGGAGTTTATCCCCTAGGTTTAGGCCAAGTGCTATGGTGGTGAGTAATCCACTAATTATAAAAGGTTGTCGGCCTCTAGCACATAAGGTGCGGATATGATGAAATAGAAAGGAGGCGGCGTTTACCTGAGTATCTGGTTCGAAGACGCACTGGAGGAAGAATAGCTCCTTTGAGTTGACCTTGCTGTTGTTTGGTCTTCCAAAAACTGTGTTTTGCAAGATGCGGATAAAGTACCGGATAGTGGGGTTATGTATATGGGAGAGAAGGAGCTCTTCCTAGTTGTAGGTATCTATACCGGAAGTTTTCTTAAAAAGGCCAAAAACGCCAACTGTGTTCCAGTTTGAGTTTGGAGGGATTCTGGGGTGTAGCAGACCTTCTATGGGGAATTGTAGCATGGTACTCAATTGGTTTTGGGTTAAGGAGTACTCGGTGTTAAACATACGGAAGGTTGCGGTACCGGTTAAAAATTCGTCTTCACCGGCGGGAGTGGTGTAGTCGTATGAACTTAAGAATTCTAAGGTTAGGGATGGGTAGGTGGGTATTTATAGGAGAAGAATTTGGAAGTTGGAAAGAAGAAGTGGTTGAAAAGTAATTAAGTGTGGTTGAATGGAAATTAATGGGGAAGGTAAAAAATAAAAAAGGTGTAACGTTCGTCTCCAACGGCTCCTTAACGTTCACTAGTCTGAAGGGTGTTACGCTCGTCACAGGGGTGTGACGCTCGTAACAGTCACTTGGTGTGCCGTCCGTTATGGATTGTGTGACGCTCGTCACGCATTCCATTTTGGCAAGGCTTCAGTAGCGTTTCACATAATCACTTTGGTAAAGGATTTTATTTTTGTTATTTATTTTGTTTTGTTTTGCTTATGATTGGTTTATTCTGCAATTTAATTTATTGTGCACGCTTAATCTGCTTTGTATAATAATAAGTCATAGGTAGCAACAGTAGAGCATAGTAGCTATTGTATAATAAAATTAAATAAACAGCTTCAATAAAATGATCATGATGTAATACAGGAAAGGAAAACAATGAAATGAAAGAGAAATAAATGTGAACATGAATTCAAATAACATTAATGAATAATCTAACTTAAAAACTAAATAACTTAGAAAAATAACTAAATTCTATCCCTCTGTACGATCTCTGGCCGGAGGAGCAAAAGAGTTAACACGATGTAGCAACTCGTGAAACTGATCTGTCATACTGCTCATGTATCCTAGAACTTCGTGTCTCATGTTAGTAAATTCTCCTCTGAGGGCGTCTTGTTCTGACATCAAAGCTTCAATGGCGGTGTTATAATCAGTTCCGGGCATATGATGCCGGAGGTCGGATATGGATGATTCTTCGGTCTGAACAGGCTAAGGAGGAGGGTCAATATCATAATAGCCGGATGGTGTCTGAGGGTCAGATTCAGCATGAGGGATCTGGTCATCATAAGTCTCATAGTCATCACAAATCTCATAGTCCTAGATGGATTCAGTGGATCTAGCAGGAGTGGGAGTTTCGTTCAGGTTATAGAGCCAGTTACTGCGGTTATGAATGCTAGTCCTAGGATCGGGCATGGTGAATAGGCAAAGAACCTGGTTATCAATAATAAGCTCAAACTCGTCAGACCCTAGGTTTGCTATAAACATAGTGTTGAAGAGGAAGGGTATACTCATAGTAGTGATGCCACAAAAAGGGCTTAGGTCAAGCATAGGATGACGTAATCCAATAACATTACCTATCATAGTTATCAAACCGCCTATTCTAATGGGTGCTCGCTCATCCTGGATAAGGTGGTCCAAATTAGCTAACATAAAAGTGGCACCGTTTACTGGACGGTTCTGGGAAGCACAAAATATGATGAAGAGTTCATCACGTGAAACTGAAGTACTATTTGGCTTCTTCCCAAATAAAGTGTGGGTCAGGATCTTATGGAAATAGCGAAAGGCCGGGTTGTGTATGTTTCCAGAGAGAAACTCATGTTCTTCGGGCTCATCATTTCCAGTCAGCTTACCCCAAAAGTGTTCAAGTTCTCTACGTTCAAAAAGTTCTTCCTGGCTTACTGTGAATGTGTCAAAGGAGGTAGGAAAACCCAAAAGATTGGTAAAGTCTCTAATATTAAATTGGTACTCCATATTGAACATTCTGAATTGGATAAAACCTCTGCTAATTCCTTTTCCATGGCTGGGTAGATAGATTAATGAGCTAAGGAATTCTAGTGTGAGTCTCCGGTAGGTGGTGAAATGTCTCAGGATAGGGGATGTCTCCCATCCTATCTGGTTCAGCAAATACAGGACACTTTGTCTAAGTCCAAGGGCAGTCATAGCCCAATCATCAGCATATAAACTAGGTAGCATCTCTCTAGTGGCTAGTTCTTCAAACTTTTGTTTCTGAGCCATTCCTCTGAATTTGATACTCATACGATCAAAATGTCCCATCTGGTTAGTGTTAGCTAGAGAAAAGAAAACATGAGTTTTAGTCAGGATTTGGCCAAATGCCGAAAGGAGAAAAAATTATTATTATATATATATATATTTTTTCTGAATTAAAATAAATCAGGAATTAATACTAAACAGAAATTAAAAGAATAATTTAGGAAGAAAAATAGGAAAAAGATAATAATAGAATAAGAAAATAATTGTGGGTTGTCTCCCACTAAGCGCTTTGTTTAAATGTCGCAAGCTCGACAAAGAAACTGTTAAGTATAATCTGTAGGTCCTGGGGGCATTTCGTCTAAGTGTAGGATTTGCGAATCTCCATTGGTTTCCGCATAGTGATAGTGTTTTAGACGTTGCCCGTTTACGGTAAACGGTTCTGTGGATTTGCCTTTAATTTCTATTGCTCCACTGGGGAAGATGTTAGTGATATGAAAAGGTCCTGACCATCTGGATCGTAGTTTTCCCGGGAATAACTTTAGTCTAGAGTTAAATAAAAGGACTGCGTCGCCTTGCTTGAAGATTTTCCTTGATATACGCTTGTCATGCCATTGTTTTGTTCTTTCTTTATAGATTCTGGCATTTTCATAGGCGTCTCTTCTGAGTTCTTCTAATTCGTTTATGTCAAGGATTCTCTTTTCACCGGCGGCTTTATAGTTTAGATTCAGATTTCTAATAGCCCAATAGGCTTTATGTTCTAATTCTACTGGGAGGTGACAGGATTTTCCATAAATGAGCTTAAATGGGGTCGTCCCTATGGGGGTTTTATAAGCAGTTCGGTATGCCCACAAAGCTTCTGGTAATTTCAATGACCAATCTTTCCTTGAAGTGGCAACCGTTTTTTCTAGTATTTGCTTGATTTCTCTGTTAGATACTTCCACTTGTCCACTGGTCTGAGGGTGGTAAGGTGTCGCTATCCTATGTCTCACTCCATATTTAAATAATAATTTTTCGAGTACCTTGGATATAAAGTGCGATCCACCATCACTGACTACTATTCTTGGGATGCCAAATCTCGGAAATATTATATTCTTAAAGAGTCTAGTTACTACTCGGGTGTCGTTTGTTGGGGAGGCTACAACTTCGATCCATTTTGATACGTAGTCAACTGCCACGAGTATGTATTTGTTACCGAAAGAGGATGGAAAAGGTCCCATGAAGTCTATTTCCCACACGTCGAAGATCTCTACTTCCAAAATACCTTTTTGTGGCATCTCGTCACGTCTAGATATGTTTCCCGTGCGTTGACATCTGTCACATTCCTTAATAGCCGCATGTACGTCCTTCCATATAGTTGGCCAATAAAAGCCGGCTTGTAGGATTTTAGAGCAGGTCTTGGATGTACTTGTGTGTCCACCATAAGGAGCGGAGTGGCAGTGTTGGATTATATTTTCTACCTCTTCTTCGGGTATACATCGACGGAAAATACCATCGGGGCCTCTTTTGAAAAGTAAGGGATCATCCCAGTAATAGTGTTTTATGTCGTAGAAGAATCGTTTCTTCTGCTGGTAAGATAAAGTAGGTGGAACTATTCCGGCGGCTAAATAATTGACGAGATCAACGTACCATGGTGTGGCAGATATAGCTAAGGTGGTTTCTACTTGCATGTCGGAGTTGTTCTCTTCCAAAGTAGCTATAAGTTTGTCATACGAGAAATCATCATTAATTGCTGTTCTTTCCGGTTCAAGGTTCTCAAGTCTAGAGAGGTGGTCTGCTACTACGTTTTCAGTTCCTTTCTTGTCCTTGATTTCTAAGTCGAATTCTTGTAGCAACAAGATCCATCTTAGGAGTCTAGGTTTAGCATCCTTTTTTGTTAAAAGGTACTTGATAGCAGCGTGATCAGTGTAAACTATTATTTTAGCTCCAACCAAATAAGAACGAAATTTATGTAGCGCAAATACCACTGCTAGGAGTTCTTTCTCGGTAGTGGCGTAATTCATTTGCGCTTCATCCAAGGTTCTGCTTGCGTAATATATAACGTGAAGCTTTTATCCTTTCGTTGTCCTAAAACAGCACCTACAGCATAATCGCTGGCATCGCACATTATTTCGAATGGTTCATTCCAGTCTGGTGTCTGCATTATGGGTGCGGAGATCAATGCTTGCTTAAGCGTTTGAAATGCTTTTAAACAGTTATCGTCGAATATGAATTCGGCATCTTTCATCAACAGTCCGGTTAAAGGTTTAGTTATCTTAGAGAAGTCTTTGATGAATCGTCGGTAAAAACCGGCGTGTCCTAAAAAGCTTTGTACTTCTCTCACGGTTCTTGGGGGTTGAAGATTTTCGATTACCTCTATTTTGGCTTTGTCTACTTCAATTCCTCTGTTCGAGATGATGTGTACTAAAACAATTCCTTCTTGTACCATAAAGTGGCACTTTTCCCAATTAAGTACTAAGTTTACTTTTACACATCGCTCAAGAACTCTTTCCAGGTTTTCAAGGCATTCTTCGAAACTTTGTCCGTATACAGAAAAGTCATCCATAAATACTTCCATGATGTTTTCGAGAAAGTCGGCGAAAATTGCCATCATGCATCTTTGAAAGGTTGCAGGGGCATTACACAGACCAAACGGCATTCGTCTATAAGCGAAGGTACCAAAAGGGCACGTGAACGTTGTCTTTTCTTGGTCATCAGGGTGAATTGGTATTTGAAAGAAGCCTGAATAACCGTCTAGATAACAGAAATGTGAATGTTTTGCTAATCGTTCTAACATTTGGTCAATGAATGGTAAAGGGAAATGATCTTTTCGGGTTGCTTTGTTTAGTTTCCTATAATCAATGCACATTCTCCATCCTGATTCGATTCGTTTAGTTATGGTTTCCCCTTTTTCGTTTTCAATAACGGTTATGCCTCCTTTCTTTGGTACAACGTGCACAGGACTAACCCATTTGCTATCAGATATAGGATATATAATACCTGCTTCCAATAACTTGGTTATTTCCTTCTTTACTACCTCACTCAGGATCGGATTTAGTCTTCTCTGGTGTTCCCTAGAGGTTTTACAGTCTTCTTCTAACATGATGCGGTGCATACAAATAGAAGGACTTATTCCTTTAAGATCGGTGATGTGGTACCCTAGTGCGGTTGGATACTTCCTTAAGATATGTAGGAGTTTTTCTGTTTCGAGTCTTCCTAGGTCTGCATTAACTATCACAGGTCGTTCAAGTTCTAAGTCTAGGAATTCATATCTCAGATTTTTGGGAAGTGTTTTCAGGTCAGGGGTTGGTTTGTTAAGACATTGCGTAGGATCCGGTGTTATTGCTAAACATTGGTTAGATTTGTCTTCTACAAGGCAATCAGATGATTTGTCTTCTTCTAACTCTGCTTCTTTTATGCATTCATCGATGATATCCATGAAGTAACATGTATCTTCTATTGCAGGTGCTTTCAAGAATTGGGAAAGAATGAATTCAATTTTCTCTTCACCTACTTCGAAGGTGAGTCGTCCTCGTTTTACGTTTATGATTGCACCGGCAGTTGCTAAGAATGGTCTTCCCAGTATAATGGGTGTAATATCATCTTCTCTAATGTCCATAATTGTAAAATCAGTGGGAATGTAGAATTGACCTATGCGTACGGGAACGTTTTCAAGGATTTCTACAGGATATTTGATGGAACGATCTGCTAGTTGCACAGACATTTTGGTTGGTCTTAATTCTCCCATTTCCAGTTTCTTACATATGGATAAAGGCATAACGCTAATTCCGGCTCCTAAATCGCATAAGGCTTTGTCGATGACAAATTTTCCTATGTGACAGGGTATAGAGAAACTACCTGGATCCTTGAGTTTAGGGGGCATGTTTTGGATTATAGCGCTACATTCGGCAGGGAGTGTAACGGTTTCGCTATCCTCAAGTTTCCTCTTATTAGAAAGGATTTCTTTTAAGAATTTAGCATATGAGGGCATCTGCGTAATAGCTTCGGTGAACGGAATTGTAACGTTTAATTGTTTAAGGAGATCAACAAATTTTCTAAATTGGCCCGCATCTTTGGTTTTAACAAGCCTTTGAGGGTAAGGTATAGGTGGTTTGTAAGGTGGTGGAGTTACATAAGGTTCCTTCTTTTCTAGGGTTTCCTTATTACTCTCTTCCTTTTCCTTAGGTTCACTTTCCTCAGTTGATTTCTTAGGGTTTTGGTTTTCTATCCTTGGATCAGACGGTCCTTCCACTTCCGTTCCACTTCTTAATATAATTGCATGAGCGTGGCTTCTCGGGTTAGGTTGGGGCTGTCCAGGGAATGTACCAGTTGGGGCAGCAGTAGGTGCTTGTTGTTGGGCTACTTGTGATATTTGTGTTTCCAGCATTTTGTTATGGGTAGACAAGGCATCTACTTTGCTTGCTAGTTGTTTAAGTTGTTCGCCAGTGTGTACATTCTGGTTTAAGAAATCTTTATTGGTTTGTTGTTGGGAAGCTATAAAGTTTTCCTTCATGATTTCCAAGTTGGATTTCCTAGGGGCGTTATTGTTAGGCATGGATGGGTTCGGTTTCTGATATCCCGGAGGTATAGCTGGGGCTTGATTTGGAGACTGTCCAGGTGCGTACAAAGCGTTATTGCTCTTATATGAAAAGTTTGGATGGTTCTTCCAATTTGAGTTATAGGTGTTCGAATAGGGGCTTCCTTGAGCATAGTTTACTTGCTCTGCTTGGATTCCTATCAAGAGTTGACAGTCCGTAGGAGTGTGGCCTTGGATTCCACAGACCTTGCAATTCTGAGTTATAGCAACCACGGCGGCTGGAGGTGATACGTTTAAACTTTCAATTTTCTGGACCAAAGCATCCACTTTCGCGTTAACGTGATCAAGGTTACTTATCTCGTACATGCCAGTTTTCGTTTGAGGTTTTTCCACCGTTGTTCGTTCGGTTCCCCACTGATAGTGGTTTTGGGCCATGCTCTCGATAAGCTGGTAAGCATCAACATAAGGTTTGTTCATTAATGCACCACGTGCAGCGGCGTCTATTGTTAACCTTGTGTTGTATAAGAGACCATTATAAAATGTGTGAATTACTAACCAGTCTTCCAAACCATGGTGTGGGCAAAGTCTCATCATGTCTTTGTATCTTTCCCATGCTTCGAAAAGAGACTCGTTGTCTTTCTGTTTAAATCCGTTTATCTGGGCTCTTAACATAGCTGTTTTGCTTGGCGGAAAGTATCGGGCAAGAAAAACTTTCTTCAACTCGTTCCATGTGGTGACTGAGTTGGAAGGGAGAGATTGAAGCCATCTTCTAGCGCTATCTCTTAATGAGAAAGGAAAAAGACGAAGTCGAATTGCCTCTGAAGTGACACCATTAGCTTTAACAGTATCAGCGTATTGGACAAATACGGATAAATGAAGGTTTGGATCCTCGGTAGGATTTCCAGAGAATTGGTTCTGTTGCACCGCCTGCAACAGCGAAGGTTTAAGTTCAAAGTTGTTTGCTTCGATTGCGGGTGGAGCAATACTTGAATGCGGCTCATCTTGCGATGGAGCGGCGTAATCTCTAAGAGCACGAGCTGGTTCTGCCATCTCGGTTATCGAAGGAAAAAGGTTTTTGAAATAAGGAAGTTCTATAGGAGGGAGATTGTTTGCAGCACGATATTCCCGAATTCGTCGTAAGACTCGGAGATATAGTTCGATATCGTTGATTCGTAAATAGAGCGGTTCGCCTTGTGAGCAAGTGCGTGGCATACAAATCAACGAAAGAAAGAATAGAAGAAAAAGAAACCTTAGTCTCTACAGCGTAACGGAAGAGTTACGATATCGATTAAATAAAAGTCCCCGGCAACGGCGCCAAAAACTTGATCGCGACTTTATGAGTCGAATTTGGGGTACAAACTGCAAGTGCACAGTTCTATCGCATAGTTTTAAAAGATATCGATCCCACAGGGACTTATGAATCGATATACCGTTATCTAAGGTTACTACGTAAAGCTAAGGTGAATAATGGTTGATTGTTTGGGGGCGAAGCTAAAAACTAAACTAAGATCTAGATTAAATATTAATAAATCAGATATCGGTATGTAGTTCGTCGTAATTAGGGAATCAATTCTTTGTCGGTTTCTTGGTTTTAAAATAAATCGTTTCAGTTAACTTTATTGATTAAAGGTTTTATCTCAAACTCTCGCTCTGTTGAATAAACCATGATTTTATGTTAATGTAGCTGTCACTTATAATTAAGTCAAAAACCACTTTTTGAAAGCAATAAAGTTGCAGAAACTCTTTTTAAGAAAACACTGACCGTTTTAAACACCCTTATCTCAAACTCTCGCTCTGTTGACTTAGGTTATACAATTAAACCCGAATGCTTAACTCTCGTCCTCACATTCAATCTTTAAGAATACTTTTTGGAAAAGGTCAGAATTTAATTAACTCTAAAACTTGCTCTCGCCCTGATCTAGAATTAATGCCTAATTTACACTGTCTAGTTAAAACCTCAAACTCTCGCTCTATTGATTTTAACTTCTTTATGTCTTTTACTTTTGTAAAAAATTCTTGTTATTAAACCTGTAAATTGAGACCATAAAAAGATTGATTTTAATTTTAAGTTTAATTAGACCGACTTAGTCTTGATGCCTTATTTCGCTTACTTTACATACCGATATCTAGGCGAATTAGCCAGACATGCTAAACAAACAAAAATACATATCATGCATAAACAGACTCATCCCAGGCAGATAATATGAATAAGTAATAAAACAAAGCATTAAATAATAATTAAAGAACCTGAATGCGTTAAACAATAGTCTTGAACACTCCACCACAGGCCGGTAGGATTTGTTCTTGGATTCTTCAATTAAACAACAAACTAAAACGAAGGAAATAAAAACTAGATTCTAACGTAAGGTTAGATCCGGTAAAAGTTGCACAATAGTTTCCGGTGTAGAAACTATTGTGCGAAAAGAATTAATTAAATGCTAGAAAAGAAAATAGAATTGCAAAAAGGTAAAACAATAAAAATTCTGCAAAGTAATACTATAAAAATATAAGCCTAAACTGCTGGAAGAAGAAAAAAATGCGAAAACGGCAAAAGGCGTGGAAAATCTCCGAACCCAGAGCTTTCCCCATTAGCTGCTATTTATACTGCTACTTGTGTAACTGCTTTCCAAGGGTTTCCGTATACACGATCTTTTCGTTCCGAGGGTCAAGCGTGGAAATAGCTTTCAACGTGGTCAGTTGCGTTCCTAGTGCCAAAAATATAGGGGAATGGTGTGACGTCCGTCACACCATGTGTGACGCTCGTCACAGGAGTGTGCTTAGTGTGACGCTCGTCACAACCTTTGTGACGCCCGTCACAGGCACAACGTGCGCTTTCTTTGGGCTGGGCTTGGTCTTTGTTATTTGTTTCCTTTTTATTCCTTTTTACACCTCCTTTTCTTCCCTTTTTCACTTTTGCTTCAAAATGGATACCTGACATAAATAGAAAGGAAATACCGCATAATATCTGATAAAATGAGATAAATTAAAGTAAATGATAATATAATCTAATTGAATTAAGTCCTAAAATGTGATATAATTTCATGTTATCAGAACCTCTTGAGATAAACATGGAAATTTAATGTTGTTGGACAACTTATGTTTCTTTGAATTGCATCAATGGCCCTGAATAATTTGGAATGTTGTAGGCTAGTGGGTTTTGACTGGTTCAAGGCTTGGCTGCAAGTATGCTTGATCTACCTTGACCAGGTTTTGTGTTACTGAGTTTGGTTATGAATATATTCCATTCTGCACTACTTCCAATTCTCAATCCTGATTTGTTTCTAGTCTATGCAGGGATGTGGTTTGATGATGATTACAAGAAGAAAATTCTGCAACAGGTGGACCCTTGTTGTAACAAGATGTCACATCTGATGCAAAGCTTGTGGTTATGCTTGTTACCAACCTAAAGGACATGATTATGTTACACAGTTTCTAAGACTTCTGTTGGTCTGCAACATGCCTTACAGGTTTGTTTTGCCATCCTCTTTGATCTTGACAAATGATGCTTAATGGTTGGATGTTGCTACTGCCTTGTGATGCGTTATAGGTTTTCTCATGGTCTTCTTATTGTAGAACTACTTGTGCATTTCTAGGTCTAGTGTGTAAGGCATATTATGGACTGACATGATTCTGCTATAGGATAACAAGGAATGGCCTGCTGCTTGTGATATATTGCAGGTTTTGTTTTTGTTGGGTTAGAACAGGTAGCATTGCAAGCTGCTCACTTGTGCATTTTGCCACTTGACTCAGATGAATGGTTGTGATTTGTTTTAGCTCTGTTAGTACAGTCATTTGCAATGCCATCTGCAAGTTTGGGTGGAGTTAAGCTAATGATGGTTAGTTCAATTATCATTGGTTAGTTGAGTTTAACTTCTTAGGATTATTTGCTGCAGCTTTAAGGCTTAGCCATGCTGCTGATAACATGAGCATGTTGGTCTGTAACTAATGGAGTTGGTCTGCTGTATTGCAGGGCTTTCAAGCTGCTAATTCATTTGGCTTGGTGCAACATGGTGAATGCAACACCTGTTTAATGCAGATGAAGTTTTGCACCACTTGGATGGATCAAAATCAAGGGCCATCAGTTCATGCATAACTTGCCATGTGTCTGCTTGAAGTTCAATTCTAACTGATTTTTCATGTTGTTGTTGTTGCTGATACAGGTCAATGGTCTTGCTAGCAGGATGTAGCATGTATGTTTACATAACAAAAGGGTGATGTTCATGTGCACCCTGGTTTACTTGGCTTGGAACCTGTTTATTTCCACTTCTACTTTGGGTTATGCAACAAGGTTCATAGCATGTGTAAGACCCTAATTTTGACCCTAAGATCCCTCATGGCATCATATCATTTGCTCAATGCATTGCCTCAAGGATCATAACATGTGTGGCTCCTTAACCCTAGGGGTGGGACTTGTGTGAGTTGGTTTGAGACCACCAATCATGCTTGTATTGTATATTATTTCTTTTCTTATTTTTTTACTAACCAAAAGCACAAAAATATGTCACTAACTCTTTTTGTTTTGAAGCTCAAGTGATCATGTGCTCCAATGCTCCTAGAAGGCTCCTAAGCTCAATGAAATGGCTAGATGAAGATGAGAAAAAGCATGAAAATGGTCCACAAAGCTCATAATCATCATATATGTCTCTCAAGTATCTCAATTTTCCAATTTGGTCAAGATAACCCAAAGGGCTTGAGGATTGTTTCCCAAGGAAACCCTAATTCAACTGTGCATTGACTGTGCCTTGCTCATGAAGCAACCTCAACCTATGATCAAATTTAATCAAGGGAAGTTATTTAATTCATTATTTTATGCATATATGAGCCTATGTGAGGATACTCAATCATTAATTCATCAAGATTTGAAGTTTGGCCTTGAGAAATTGACCAATCAAGTCATCTGACTAAACTGAGGATCACTGAGACACAACTTGTGATGTGTTTGTCAAATGAAGATGACCCCAAGAGAAAAAATGTTCTTAAGAACCATATGAACAACTTTAATGTTCATCAAAAATCCATTTGAAACTTGTAAGGTCATTATTCATTTCAAAACATTATAGGTCATTTTGACTGAAACCCTAATTTTAGGTCAAATTCCCAAGGACCTAACTTCCTTAATTTTTATGATTTTTAGGTGAGACCAAATGCATTGGAAATCTTAAGTTGTCTTCTTCAAATGTTATGTTGGACAAAATTTCATAATCCTAAAATAAACACATGTGTTAATACAAAACATTATAGGTCACTTTGGACCTAAGTCATTGAATTTGAAAAATGTCCAACTTCAAGTACCCATAACTTTCTCATGAAAAATACAAATGATGCAAAATTCAAGTCTAAATTAACCAGTGTGAAAATATGTACAACTTTGATGTTGGAGGTTTTTCCATTTGAGGCTTGCATCATTGAAACAGAGGGGCTTGAAGAGGCTTGCTTTTGGTAAAAAATTTCAAAGGTGACTTAAACATGTTTTGTACCCAAAATTTCACAGCCAATTTTCGTTAAGTTCCAAACTCCAAATGAATTTTTTCCCAACGTGACTTTTGTTCCTTATTTCAAGGGCTTTCCAACCATTACTCACATTAATTTTTTGGACCTTCCATGTTGGAGTTTCGAAGAGCTTTATGTTTATGTTCATTTTTGCATTTCACATTAAAACTTGATGTGCAAGCTTGTACAGTCCCTTGTGCATGTCCAATTCAACTCCATTTGATCTCAGCATGGATTTCCATTCATTCTTGGGCCTCACATGCGCCTGTACATGCCCGTGCAAGGAGGATTCAAACTTCATGCACACGAGGGAACCATGCTCCTCATCACATTTTAGCTATAAATAAGAGTGCATTCTCATTCAAATGGTAACCAAGTGGAGATCTGAATTGCTGCTGAATTGAAATCCAAACCCTCACTAAAGGAATTTTCAGTTTTCTTTCTCTTTTTCAAGCTTGAATTTCAACATCATTAGTTGATTTTCAAAGCTCAATTCCTTAACCTAGCATCACCATCACACTTCCAGAGTAAGAGTAGATCAAGAGCTTGAAGGATTCGTGCTGTTTGAAGTTTCATTTCAGAGGTAGAACCTCAAACTTTTTTTGATTTAGATCTTGCAATACAATGTGAATTCCTTTGGTTTATGTTGTTTTCTGAAGCCCTCATGCTTGAGGCAAGCCGGTGGTGATCTTAATTTATCAAATCGTGCCATTTCAGTTCATGCACCATGATCTTCAAGCTCACATTTCTCTCTAAATAGGAACTGTGAGGATGATCCATGGTTACAGGGGTGTTGTACATCACCTCAGCTCCATTTTGATGTCCTCAATTTTCATTTTCATTAAACTTTATTTTCCTGCGCGTGGTGGCCGGATCTTGTTGGATCACCGGAGAAGATGGTGGTTTCCACCACCATCCCACGTGGTAGCCTCCCATCCATTGGATTGTGTATAAACATTATAATCCTGGCCGTTCCATGTGTTTACTTCTTTTAAATCATGGTGTTACGCGTTTGACCAAGCACACCGTGTATCCGCGCCTTATAGCCATATGATCATTGCCACGTCAATTAATGAGATGATCTGATGGCGCTGAATTTTCCTGATTTTCTTATTTTCTTTTAATTTCATTTAATTCCTTTTATTTTCAAAAATTCATAAATATTTTATTCGAAGTCACAAAAATATGAGACCAATGCCAAAAATTTTCTTGAAAAATCTAGTTTCATATTTTGAATTTTAAATATTTTTGTGACTTCATTTAATATTTTTTGTGAATTATTTGATTTTTAATAGTTTTAATTCATTTTAAAATACTTTTTGATATCTGAAAAATCCAAAAATATTTTCCTAACACCTATGGATCATGATAAGTTAATGAAAAATAGTCTCATCAATTTCTTATTTGATTTGAGATTTATTTGTGATTTTAATTCATATTGTGTTATTTTTTTATTGTTTTTAATTGTTTTTAAATAGTTTCTGATTTCAAAAATTATTGAGGAAATTTGTCAAAGTTTGTTTGACCATGTTAGACCTATGAGAATTTAATTGGACTTGTTGGAGTTGATTTGAATTAAATTTGAGGTTTGACCATATTTTGTTTATTTTATTTTGCATTTAATTTTAATTCAAAAATTACCAAAAAAATATGTTTGATTTGTTGACTTGTGATCTTCATTTCTTTTCTGCTTAGCATTGATTGATGATGATTTGGTTCACATTTGATCATTTGTGTTTGATACTTGAATTCTCTTTCCATCCATTTCATCTCCATCCCTTTTCTTTTCATAATTTGGCCGATGAGTTAATGTCTTATGGTTGGTCTTAACAAATGAGAGGTTTAACCTTCTTTGATCCAAACCAAACTCAACTTGATCCAAGATCAAGTGAGTTGTTTTGCGTCCAAGATAGGTTGCTTCTTGGTCAAGCAAAAAACCTAAAGTCCATACAAGGCCTTTCCCCTTTTGTTTTGGCATGGCAAGTTTTAGGAGCTTGGCTTACTAGTCATGATCTCTAACTTGTGTTTATTTGCATATAGTTTTATTGACTGGCCTCAGATAGGTGTGACTACAACATTAGTCCACTTACGATTGTTTAACATAGCGCTACACTGTCTTATGACCAACTAACATAACCATACTAATCACTAACTTTAATTTGAGCATTTAATTTCTTACAATTTACTTTAATGCCATTTATTTCTTGCTCATTTATTCATATTACTTTTCATTTTGCTCACTTGAGCACATATTTTATGTTTATGTCATTTTCCTTTTGCTCATTTGAGCTCATTATTGTATATAAATATATTGTTGTCTTGTGTTGGTTTTGTGTTTGTTTGTGTTAACCTAATGCAAAAAGGAGAAAGGACTTAGAATTAGGACTTACCCATGCTTAAAGGAGTTCAAGAGCAACTAGGCCTCATGCCTTTAGAATGCTAAATTTCAAAGTGGACTTCAAAGGACTTCATTTCCAAAACTTATTCTTTGTCCATTTCCCTTATTGTGTTGTGAACTTTTTGATGTTTGCTCTTGTGTGATAGGGATTCCATCTTGAGATAGTAAAGAGGACCATTGTCATGGATAGCCAAGTTAAGAGAGACAAGCCAAATGGAGATCCTAGGAGCTTGAATCTGAATTTGTTTGATTGCTTGATTGTGTGCTAAGTCCAAAGGAAAGGAGCATCTTGAATCATCTCTATGATTTCAAGAAAAGGAACTCCAAGGGTTTTATCTTCTCTCTTATCTTTGATTGCTTTAGGACTAGCCCTTCTTTTCTTCTCCACTATAACCCAAGCCAAAATCTTTTCTTGCAAACTTTGACATTGCTTTCAAATTAGAAACCTAGGCCTTATGCCTTTGATTTTTCAAAACTCTTTTCACCAATACTCATTGTGAATAAATCTTAATCCAACTTTGACTTCATTGTGTAAATAAACCTAACTTGTAAATATAACTCACTTCAAGGTGTTTTTGTGGTTCCAATGGCCACCCTTGTTAAAACCTTTTCATAAACATTAGTCATAGGTTTGAGTTATCATAGTGGTTGATGTGAATCTCACCTTATTCTTAATGATTGGATTATAAGTCTTCCATACTTATTATAGGGTTAACCCCTCACTAGTATGTTGAAGCTCTCCTCACATGGTGGATTGTTGGTTTAGGTTGAGTTTTCTCCCTTTGATAACAAAAGACCTTAAGGCTTTTGATCAAATCAATTCACCAATCTTTGAGATTTTTACCCCGAACTACGAGGTTTTGATCCTACCTTTGTGATGGTACGTAGGCAATGGGTTCATCCATTCAAACAACAAAACTTGTAAATATAATCTATTCTCTTCTCATCCCTCCAATCTTTTGCACATATTTTCACAAATACCAACCTACAACACATATTTGTAAAAAGAGGTTCCCTTAGAGTACTAAGGATGTTTTGGGTGCGTAAAACCTTCCCATTTCATAACCAACCCCCTTACCTAGATCTCTGACATTTTTATTAGTTTTTGATTTGATAAAACTTCTTACTTGACTTTTGTTCTCTTTTTAGCCTTTCCTTTGGACAAATAGAAGTGCGGTGGCGACTCGAATTGTATGTTTGCTTTTGGTTTAGTCAATAAACCTAAAGGTAACAAAAACCCCGCTACAGAAAAGTGGCGACTCTGCTGAGGAGATTATTCCTAGTGGGTTTAGCCTACTTTTTGCCTATGTGTGTTGTATGTTTATATTTATTTGTGACATATTTTTTGTGCAAATTTGGGATGACTGTATTGTTTGTAATGTATGAATTGCTTGATATATTAATTGCTTGTATGCTTGGTGGTTTCTTGTGAGATGAGTTCTATACCCGAACTCGAGTGCACTTATGATAGGAGAATGGAATAGTCTTGTTGAATTATGTGGAGTTATTCCTTAGCAAGTTAACTTGCAAGCCCATTCACTTGGTGGAGGTCTTATTGGGATCAATAATGTCACACGAGTAGTCATGGTTAGGCATTACTCTTTCCAATATAAACCTTAGAAGCCAAGGACCTTAGATACCTAGCCCATCTTGGCCTATTTTAGGACGTAGTGCAAAGGTCGTTCAAGTGTAAGATTTAATATGATTGTTACGCGATACTACACTCATAAGAGTCTCTCTTGAGAATATTTTTGGAATACGAGTAGTCGTTTTATCCGATAATATCCGAAAGATGAGATGATGACTATGGGGACCTTTTTAGAACATGATTGTCAGGTTTAACCATAGTACACTCCCTTTGGGTGGTTCTTAACCGAGACTCCATGCTCGTGACTTTCAACAAACCCGTGATTCTCGGTTGATCCGTTCTCGTATATCCTCAATATCAATGGAACTTGGGTGTTGATAAGGTGTAAACCATAATCCACCAAAATGGATGATTGATATTGATGATGACTTGAGCCATCCCGTGACCTTTGTATGGTGTGACTTGCTTGATCCTTGAGTGTGATTGTTGCATCCATGCATTCATGCATTCATTCGCATCCATATCATCAACAATGAAAGTTTTCAAGGAACTTAAGAGGTCTATTTGCAAATTTTCAGACATGGATAAACAAAGAAGGAATACAAAGAAGTACAGTTTCAGACAACTCGACTTGAAAGAGTTAAGAAGTTTGAAATCTTATGTATTAGAGCCTTTGGAGTTCAAAGCGTGCCATGGGAAGCTTCTGTCTATTCTTTCTACCAAGGTGGATGAGGGTTTGATGAGTGTGTTGGTGCAGTTCTATGATCCCTTGTATCAGTGCTTCACTTTTCCAGATTTCCAGCTTTTGCCTACGCTTGAGGAGTATTCCTATCATGTGGGTATACCTATCAATGACCCGATGCTCTAGAAATTCTATCACTGCATCCTTATCTTTGAGCTGCTGAAGAAGTTCCTCACGCTCACGAACCCATGCACGCGATCGGTCTTCATCTCTCAACTCCTCTACTCCTTGATTAGGGAGGGTTGAAGTCCCAACCATAACCATAGAAGTAGGTCTTGGATAATCGTATGGCATGCGGTACTCAAGATCTCTCCTCCTCACCCAAGCGGTGAAGGGTTCCAAAGCAATGCAATTCTTCGGACCAAGCTCATTCCTCCCTTTCCTATGAACTTTGCGCCAGGCGCGAACCATCCTATCCTTCAAGTTATGGGGATCTTTACCCTCTTGAAAGAACAAGCCTTCCAACGAAATGTTGTTAGGTTTATCCTTTAAGGGGAACCCAAGCTGACGGCGAGCCAAAGCAGGGTTGTAGTTAATTCCCCCACATGTACCAAGAAGGGGTACATTGGAGAATTCACCACAAGAGTCAATAATCTGAACGCCATCATAAACACGGTTATACCAAGAGATATCATCATTAGTGAGAGACATAAGTCTCGTGGAGCACCGTAGACATCCCTTGTTCTCCTTGAAGGCGAACGTCTGAGGCAAGGGAATGGATTGGCAAAGCAAGACTCTAATTTTTCACAACATGACCAAGCATGAAGAAAACAAGTCCACATGGTTTAATCATGGAGAATATGGAAATGAAGAGTGGAATGAGAGTTAGGGATAACCATTTAGTGATTAGGGATGACCAATAGCATAGGGTTAACTTTGGTCAAAATTGACCAAAAAGTCAATTGTTGACCAAAGTCAACAATTGGTCCAAATTCAATTTTATTTGGATTTTTCTTGTAAATGGACAAATGATTGATGATTGTGGTGAAAATTAGGGTTTAGGGGATTTGGGTTGACTTTGGTCAAAGTTGACCAAAAAGTCAATCGTTGACCAAAGTCCACAATTGGTCAAAATGGCAAGACTTGTATATTTTCTCTAGACTCAAATGTGATGTCTTGAAATAATGTGGGATGGATTTAAATGATGTTAACAAAAGATTTGAAATTGGTTCTTACAAAGGATTTTTCATGACTTGAATGCTTGACTAAAAAAAGAACATAACTTGACTGGCAATACATGTTATTAAAGCCATGAAATGATGGTATGTGATTAGGGTTTGAAAGGGATACCAAATGGATCAAATGGCATGATTGGAAGTTGGCTTGTGACATAAGAAGGATGGTTGTTTAGATGACCAAGACCATAGGTGTATTAACAATTACCTGAACAATACCATGACTTTAGGCCAAGACTTATGCCCATATAATCAAGGTAGGGCTAGGCCAAGCATGTTGGTAAGGATGAAGATTGAGGGGGGAATGGATTCACAATTGGGACACTGTAAGACCCCAATTTTGGCCCTAATATCCCTCATGGCATCATAGCATTGCATTTGTATAGCCTCAAGGATCATAAGCATCTTGGTTCCCTTTGCCTTTGGGTGGGACCTCTTGTGATTGGTTTGAGATCACCAAGCATGCTTGAATTGTATTTCATTGCTTTTCTCATTTTATTTATTAACCAAAAGCACAAAAATATGTCACTAACATTTCTTGTTTGTAGCTTGAGCAATCACAAGGTCTAAAAGCTTCCAGGAGATCCTTTGTGCAGTGATAAGGTCAAGAGAAGATGAAAGCAAGCATGGCAATGATTCCCAAAGCTCTCATCCATCAAATATGCCTCCCTAGTACCTCAATTTACCATTTTGATCAAAGCAAGTCAAGGGGTTTGAGGTTTGTTTCCCAAGGAAACCCTAATTCATCTGATCATCAATAATGCCTTGCTCATGAAGCAACCTCAGCCCATGGTCAAATACAATCAAGGGAAGTTCTTTAATTCATCATTACATGCATATTGAAACTCATTTGAGTATCATCAATCATCAATTCATCAAGATATGGGTTGTGAACTTGAGAAGTTGATCAGTCAATTCATCTAACTATTTTGAAATACACTGAGACCTAACTTTTTATGTGTTGGTCAAATGGAGATGATCCCAAGAGAAAAAATGTTATTAAGGACAATGTGAACAACTTTAAGGTTCATCAAAAATTGATTTGAAGCTTGGAAGATCATCATTCATTCCAAGACATTATAGGTCATTTTGACTGAAACCCTAATTTTGGGTCAACTTCCCAAGAACATAACTCACTCATTTTTCATGATTTTGAGGTGGGACCAAATGCATTGGAAAGCGTATTGTGCGTAATTCAAATGTTATGTTTAGTAAAATTTCAAAATCTCAAAAGAAATACATGTGATAATGCAAAACATTATAGGTCACTTTGGGCCAAATGCATTGAAATGTAAAAATGTCTAACTTCAAGTGCCCATAACGTCTTCATACAAAATCCAAATGATGCAAACTTTTAGTCCAAATTGATTTTCTTGAAAAGATATACAACTTTGTTGTTGTAGGGTTTTCCATTTGAAGCTTGCATCATCAAAACAGAAGGGCTTGAAGTTGGTTCATTTTGACAAAATTCTCAAAGGCATATTTTGTGCATTGAACTTCATGGCCTGTTTTCATAAATTTCCACACTCCAAATGAGTTTTTGTTCAACATAACATTTGTTCCTCATGGTAAGACCTTTCCAACCATTACCCACATGCCTATGTTTCAATTTTTCAAGTGGCATTTTCGAAGAGGTGAATTTTTGTGACCAATTGTGCATTTCATGTTAAATTTCTATACACAAGCCAATGCCTTGCAAACTGCACGTCCATTTCAACTTGTTTGATCATCAGCATGCAAATGCAATTGAGTTTGGGCCTTCCACATGATCACATAAGCCCATGCAAGGAGAAATCCATTTGCCATGCACACGAGTAAACTCACTTGCTCAGCCATTTCCAGCTATAAATACATGTGCTATGCTTCATAATTAACCAACCTGAAGGCGCCTGAAATGCTGCAAGAGTGAATCCTCAACCATACCAAAGGAACTAAGTTCATCTTTCTTCAAAAATTCAGATCTGAAATTCAATTGCATTTGGTTGAATTTCCAGATCTAAAGTTCCTAAACCTTCATCATTTGATCCATTGAAGTTCTGTTTTGCAAAAGGAACTAAGGAAAGAGACTCAAATCTTCACAATCCAAAGGTGTGGATCAATTGGTTTTTGCTTCGAATCTCTTTGTTCTTTGATCTATTGGCCTTAATATTGTGTTGTCTGAAGTCCTCTCTATAGAGGCATCATTGTTGTATGCTTAATTTTTGAAATCGAGCAAGTTCATGATGAACACCATCAAGCTTCCATCTCTGATTTCTCCCTCAATAGGAATCTAGAGTGGAAGTGAGTGGTATAGGAGTGATGTACATCACTTCACCTTTCGAACGGTGCCGGGATCGTCCATTTTGGTGAGCATTTGAACCTCTGTGATTTTTGGCTTCGCCGGAGCTTACCGGAGAAGACGGTGGCGCTGGCCACCGTCTCATTGCCAGATCCAATGTGGATCGTTGATCTCAATCTCCAGATTTAATCTCCACGCTTGGATGTTATGACTTTATTTAAATCTTTGTGTTTCTCATTGACCTTGGACTATAGTGCGCGCGCAGCTCATAACCATCAGATCCTCCACGTCAATTAATGAGGATCCATCCAACGCTCCCTGATTTTTGCTATTTTCCATTTTCTGATTTTATTTTCTTTATTTCCTTTTATTTCAAAAAATTCATATCTCTTTTATTATTGATCCAAAAAATATGGGACCAATTGCATTATTTCTCTTTTTAATTCTAGTTTCTAAAAATGATTTTTTTATTTTTTTTATTTTATCATTTGGTATTTTTTGTGAATTTTATCTTTTCTGGTTATTTTTAATTCATTTTAAATAGTTTTTGATATTCAAAAAATACAAAAATATTTTCCCAACCTCTTTGAATGATGATAAATCTATGAAAAATATTCTCATCAATTTATTAATTGATTTGAGATTTATTTGAGATTTTAGTTCAATTAGGTTATTTTTATTCATTTTTAATTGATTAAAAATAGTTTCTGACTTTTAAAAATGATGAAATTTTTTGTCAAACTTTGTTTGACCTTGTTGAACTTGGGATAATTCACTTGGACTTTTTAAAGTTGATTTGAAGTGAATTTGAAGTTTGACCTTTCTTTAATATTTTAATTCAAGTTTATTTTTTAATATTAAAAATGCCAAAAATATGTTGTTTATTTCTTGACCTCCAATCTTCATCCCACTTCTGTTTTTGGAGTTTGACCTTGATCCTCAATGTCTTTGGTCAACATTTATGGATTGGTACATTCCTTTTCATTTGATGTACTTTATTTTCTTCATTTCCATTATCCATCTTCTTCTTTTTCTTTCCTTTTTGATCAATGAGTTAAAGGTTGATAAGTTAGCATTGATTAGGGAGGTTTAATCTTCCTTGATTCAAATCTAATTCATCTTGATCAAATGATCAAGTGAATGGCTTTGCATTAAGGATAGATTGCTTCTTAAATCATGCAAAGGACTTAAACCAATACAAGATCATTTCTCTTCTTTTTGGCATGGCAAGTTGTTGGAACTTGGTTCACTAATAAAGACTTCTAACTTGTGTTGTTGCCTACTGTCATACGGTGAACTGACTTGGGGTGTTTTGCTTTTTATCGCAATTTCGCGGATAGCAAGAGTCGCCACCGACTTTTCTTTTATCCAATAAGGAAAGGTGGAAAAGAACAGGAAAGACAGATTTTGGGTTCGGGAGGTATATTATACAAAGGGAAGGTGTTAGCACCCTTTGTATCCATGGTTATCCATGGGCTCTTAATTGCTGGATCACTTATCTTTTTGTCTGAAAAAAGTGTTGGTGAGTTGCTTAAAAAATGTTTGAAAGAGATTTTAACTTTGTAATGATTCTCGTATGAATGTATACAAAGTGTTTATCTCGTTTGATTTTGAAAGCGGTTTAGAAAAGGTTTTGAAAAGAGAATTTAACTTTGTAATGATTCTTGTATGAATGTATACAAAGTGGTTATCTCGTTTAGTTTTGAAAGTTGTTTAAAAAAATAGTTTGGAAATGTGTGAGGTGTAAAAAGTATTTTAGGTTATGATCCAGTAATTGAGAGTTATACCTTCCTAAGGTCGTTATGGGCATTTCCTATCCTTATGAGGGTAAAACTGTCCTTACTATTGAGAAGTAAGTAGTTTTATCCTTTGGATGTAAAAGGGTCATCGTAGGGTCATCGATTGGTCATTGAAGGCAACAGTTGTAAGGATGCCTTAGCATTCGAAGGGACAATCATCGTTTAACCGTAGGCTACACCGAAGGGTCATCGAGGGACAAAATTGTATTTTCGAAGGCAACGTCCGAGGGACCATGATTTATTTTATGATGATTTAACTGAAGGGTCTTTGCTAAGTGTATCCCTACATTCGCGGGACATGACCATTATACCGTAATACCGGAGGGCAGCAAAGAGAGGTCCAAGATCACATATTCAAAGGTCATATTTTAGGTAATTAGGATGAATCTCCACATTAAAATCAATACATTAAAAATAATACATTAAAATTAATACATTAAAATTAATTATTAAAATTAATTATTAAAATTAACACATTAAAATTAATTAAGCAATTTAGGGTGAGCCTCCACAAGGGTATCCCACAAATAAAGTGGAAGACCTAACGGCGGTCTTTTTTCCTGGGACATATGAACCTTTGCAAAATTCAACAAACGGGTTAGCATACCAAATCAGGGTGCAATCGAGGACTACACCGCAAGAGAAAACACAGCAGCATGAATGTCATGCAAAATAATGTATGATGATAAGGGAACAAATCAGAGAAGCATGGCACAGAACAAACGAAATATAAGCGACTGTCCCGTTCGCCTCTGCCTCGCCTAGCGAAGGCCTAGCGAATACTCGCTACATGCTCGCTTAGCGATGTGCTAGCGAGCGGCTGCGGGTTTTGAATTTCAGAACAGTATAATCTCAGCATGCTGCAAGCCTTATGGTATTCAATTACAGAAACAATATGGTCAAACATTCAGGACAGGAAGGCATACTTAAACTCACATGCAAAACCTCAAATATGTTTATGAATTCAATTATAATATCACATGCAAGTTAAGAACATAAAGCGGTATCACATGCAAATTAAGAAAATGAAGCGATAATAGTAATGCAAACCTGTTTGCAATCGAGTTGCAACCTTGAATTGGCGAGCCAGATTGAGTTGGACGGAGGTGGCTTTGCTGCCGCCGGCTTTTCCTTCAGGGTTTTCCGTTAGGGTTACTCGGAACTCTCAGGGTTAGCCTCCGTTAGTGTTAGGGTTTGCTTGCTAGGGTTCTCCTCTCCCCCTTTTTTTCGTTCCCCTTTTCAATACTGAAGTGCTGGTATTTATAATGCTCTTTTTCATGACCTAATGGGATCAGAATGAAGCCCAAAATTTTTTGTTGTCTGTCAGCTTCGCTAGGCGAGCTGGTAGCGAACGTGTAGCGAACGTTCGCTAGGCGAGCGTGTAGCGAACATAACGTTCGCTAGGCGAGCGTGTAGCGAACAGGCCAGTTTGGGCCATTTTCTGGATTGGGCCATTCGTGAGCTGGGCTTTCGTTCCTTTGAGATCAGTGTCATAACAATGATTCGGAATGCCTTGAAAAATGTCTTGAAATATTAATGGCAAATTTTGGGGTATGACAGCTGCCCCTGTTCAATATTCTTGAACCGAGAGAGTTAGAATGGTGTATATGCCATTCGTGGTTTGGAGGTGGAAGATTATTGAACACTAAAATGCCCAAAAATTTGCGCTTGTCAATCAGGAGCTAGTCTTGATGGAGATGGGCTTAAAGATGCCATCTAGGAAGTTTGATGATGAGAGCTTCAGATTGTGTCGTACGTTAGACGATATCTGAAGACATGGGTGTCATACCGGGTCGTACGTTAGACCATATAGTGAGTCCTCCATTATGCTGTCGACTTCGCCGGGGAGTCAGAGTGTGTTATACGTTGCTGGGGATAAAGAAATCAGAATGGATCACACGCTAGACCGTATCTGAATACCAGAGTGAGTTGTTCATTAGGCGGATGACCTTGCTGGGAGGAAAGATCAGAATGGATCGTACACTAGATCTTATCCAAGTTGCGGAATGAGCCGTTCGTTAGGCTGTGCTTGGGGATGAGAGGTCAGAATGGATCGTACGCTAGATCGCATACTAGGTAGCATCTGAGGACTTGAAGGTCTAATTGGGTCGTACATTAGACTGTATGTGAGCAGAATGAGCCGTTCGTTAGGCTGGATCTGATGATGAAAAGGGGGTAGTCGTATGCTAGGCTACACTTCAGAAATGTACCGTACACTAGGTAGCATCTGAGGAGATGAAGATCTAACTTGGTCGTACATTAGACTGTATTCGAGCAGCATCTGGTCTAACTTGGTCGTACATTAGACTGTCACTGAGCAAAATCTGGTCTAACTTGGTCGTACATTAGACTGTATCTGAGCAGAATCCGAGGACTTGACGGTCTAACTTGGTCGTACATTAGACTGTCACTGAGCAGAATCTGGTCTAACTTGATCGTACATTAGACTGTATCTGGGCAGAATCCGAGGACTTGACGGTCTAACTTGGTCGTACATTAGACTGTCACTGAGCAGAATCTGGTCTAACTTGATCGTACATTAGACTGTATCTGGGCAGAATCCGAGGACTTGACGGTCTAACTTGGTCGTACATTAGACTGTCACTGAGCAGAATCTGGTCTAACTTGATCGTACATTAGACTGTATCTGGGCAGAATCCGAGGACTTGACGGTCTAACTTGGTCGTACATTAGACTGTCACTGAGCAGAATCTGGTCTAACTTGATCGTACATTAGACTGTATCTGGGCAGAATCCGAGGACTTGACGGTCTAACTTGGTCGTACATTAGACTGTCACTGAGCAGAATCTGGTCTAACTTGATCGTACATTAGACTGTATCTGGGCAGAATCCGAGGACTTGACGGTCTAACTTGGTCGTTCATTAGACTGTCTTTGCAGAATCTGACTTGGAGGTCTAACTTGGTCGTACATTAGACTATATTTGCAGAATTTGACTTGAAGGTCTAACTTGGTCGTACATTGGACTATATTTGCAGAATCTGACTTGAAGGTCTAACTTGGTCGTACATTAGACTGTATTTGCAGAATCTGACTTGAAGGTCTAACTTGGTCGTACATTAGACTATATTTGCAGAATCTGACTTGAAGGTCTAACTTGGTCATACATTAGACTATATTTGATGACTGGAAGGTCTAACTTGGTCGTACATTAGACTGTATTTGATGACTGGAAGGTCTAACTTGGTCGTACATTAGACTGTATTTGCAGAATCTGACTTGAAGGTCTAACTTGGTGGTACATTAGACTGTATTTGCAGAATCTGACTTGAAGGTCTAACTTGGTCGTACATTAGACTGTATTTGCAGAATCTGACTTGAAGGTCTAACTTGGTCGTACATTAGACTGTATTTGCAGAATCTGACTTGAAGGTCTAACTTGGTCGTACATTAGACTGTATTTGAGTGGTTGAAGGTCAGAATGGATCGTACGCTAGATCGTATCTGAGTTGTTGAAGGTCAGAATGGATCGTACGCTAGATCGTATCTGAGTTGAAGGAGTCATATGTTGAGATGAATCAGGATGAACCGTACGCTAGGCTATATCTGATAGTATTTGTGTATGCTGTATTTGCAATAAATGTCTGGGATGGGCTTATAGACGCCATCGTTAGGAGGATGTCAAAATGAATGTTGTCATGGAGTGTATCTGAAAGATGTAGTTGAATCCTGAAGGTAATTGATAAAGATGTCCGTCTGAATGGACCTTTGTTTTGATTGTATCAAGAGGATAATTAACCTGAAAAATAAAGTTAGCTTCATGCCATGTCATGATGCATGAGATGTTTTATGCCTGCGAACATGGTATGCGTGTGCATGCTATGAAACGATGTAATGTATATGATGCGGAATGAAATAAATGTGAACACTGTATGCAGGTATGTGATGTGAAATGATGTAATGAATGCACTATGCGTCTGAAACGTTCTTCCAGGGGACTCTAATGGGGAAATAAATCTCAGTCTTCTGGTCGGAGATATTTGTATTGATGACCCTTCCTTAGCTAGGGGTATTTGACCTTTATCTGATGGCAGAGATATTCAACAGAGCCTGGCTGGGGGTAGAAGAGATGACCAGTCTAGTGATGCCCATTTCTTCTGGGGAATAACTGGCTTAGCCGGGGAATAGAATTGGCAACAGATTCATTGGGAAGCGTGATTAGACCTTCTCCTCGATCCTAAAGTCCTTTCGTAATTGCTATTTCCATTTTAGGCATGCATTTTTTTGTAAACATTGATCATGCATAAATCAATTCAAATTAAATCAATGGACGTTTACGCAAACAAAACAGAGAAAGTAAAACAAAAGCATCTTTTTGGAAATGAAATTGTATTGATTTTGAAAGAGGGCCTATAAATAGGCGATTTGAGTACAAGGAGATAGAAATCCTAGTAAGAGGAAATTGTCAAGAGAACAAAGAGAAGCTATGAGGAAAAAAAAACCTGTTGATTTTAACTCCACTACTGTCATTATGTCTTCAAGCATCTCATCTCCTGCTGTCGGATAGAAGTGATTGGCTTGTTCAGTCCCTTGAGCTTGGTTGAAGCAGACAGAGAACAGGGCATAGTCATACGCTTTAATCCCTAATTTTTGCCTGGACCGCCTTTTCAGGTTTTCAGTCCACCGGGATACCCTTTTTTGCTCAAGCCGCCTTTTCAGGTTTTCGACTTGCCAGGTGTACGTCTTTATATGTTTATCCCTAATTTTTGCCCGAACCCTTTTGGTTCGCCGGGATGCCCTTACTTTTGCCAAGGTACGTCGACCTAGCGGGTCTCTTTTATGCGTAGTATTTTTTAACTATGTCAGCGTTCACAGGATGCGGGAACTCTTCGCCGTCCATTGTAGCAAGCATCATGGCTCCACCAGAGACTACCTTCTTAACTACAAATGGCCCCTCGTATGTGGGAGTCCATTTGCCCCTGGGATCACCTTGTGGTAGAATGATACGCTTGATAACTAAGTCGCCGATTTGGTACACTCGTCTCTTGACCTTTTTGTTGAATGCCTGGGTCATGCGCTTCTGATATATCTGCCCATGACAAACAACCGCAAGTCTCTTTTCATCAATCAGATTTATCTGATCGAGTCGAGTTTGAATCCATTCATCCTCATCTAAGCCTGCATCTTTCACAATTCTTAGAGAGGGAATCTGAATTTCCACTGGTAAAACGGCTTCCATTCCATAGACTAAAGAGAACGGAGTTGCCCCCTGTCGAAGTGCGCACTGAAGTGCGATAACCATAAAGAGCAAAGGGTAACATCTCATGCCAGTCTTTGTATGTTACTGTCATTTCTTGCATGACCTTCTTGATATTGTTAGCAGTCCCCACGGCGCCGTTCATCTTTGGCCGGTACGGAGAAGAGTTATGGTGTTTTATTTTGAACTGCATGCAGAGTTCAGTTTAGTACCATTATCAGTGATAACTCTCTCAGGAGACAACAGGTTTCTCAAATAGATATTTGATAGAATCCATCTTAGAAATCAATAAAGTGGTATGATTCAACATATACTGTCTTAGTCGGCGAGCAACCCAAGCCAAAGCGCAGCAAGCTTTCTCGAGCTGTGAGTATCTTGTTTCACAGTCGGTACCTTTTGCTAAGGCAGTGTATGACATGCTCTTTTCGACCAGACTCGTCATGTTGCCCCAGCACACCCTATTGAATTTTCTAACACGGTCAAATACATGATTAGAGGTCTTCCTTCAACTGGTGGCATCGGAATTGGAGGTTCTTGGAGATATTTCCTGATTTTGTTATTCATCATTCCATACCATCTCTTGATTTTTCCTTTTTAGTAATTTGAATATGGGTTTGCAGGTAGCAGTCAAGTGTGGAATGAATCGGGCAATGTAATTCAAGTGTCCCAAGAAACCTCTGACTTCTTTCTTGTCTATTTCAGTACCCAGATTTACAATTTCGATTGATTCCTCATGCGGCTGTACGGTCTTTCCTTCTTGTAGTACCAGTCTGGCAAGTTCTCCAGGGACTTCACAATCTTCCTCACTTCCATCCTCGGCTTGGTAGATCGGATTTTCAAAGTCATAATGAACAGTAGCAGAGTCATTACCAACAGGATCCAGAGTGGATATGGATCGGCAAATTGTTACGTGAGTGTCTGCAAGAAAACATAGCTTGTTTGAAAAATGACAGGAAAGATAAAGAGCGCAATATTTGAATGCAAAAAGTCCATTGATTTATTGAATATGAATATGCTTATGAAAATGACAAAACCCTTTGAAAAATTAGCTTATTGTGCCCCGGGTATAGACACAATGCTTTTGAAACACTAAAATAGCAATAACAATTACTCCTGACTAAAGGAAATCAAGATAGTGTCTTCAGCCTTCCAATTATTGAGTCCGTCACCAATTGTCGGAAAAATCCAGCTATCCCAGTCATAATCGTTATCAGTATCTTCCACAACATTGACAGTCTCGTCATGATTTGGCAGAGGAGCAGTGATGACATCAGGAGTCTCCGGAGGATCAGAGGTAGCCGCCTGTATCTTTCCACTTCGAATTCCGCTTTCAACATGTTCACCAGTTAATATAAGTTTAGTGAAACCCGATGAGGAACTTCTCAATAGATGGCTGTAGAATGGGCCGGTCAGTGTGCCCATGAACATGTCCACCAATTCTCTGTCAGTCATAGGGGGTTTGACTCTGCCAGCCAAATCTCTCCACTTTTGAGCATATTCTTTGAAGCTTTCTTTAGATCCCATAGTCATATTCTGCAACTGTAGCCGGGTAGGCGCTAGTTCAGAGTTATACTGGTAGTGCTTGTAGAAAGCTGTCGCTAAATCAGTCCAGGTGCGGATGTCAGAGCTCTCGAGCTGATAATACCATTCCAACTGTGTGCCAGCCAGATTTTCTTGGAAGAAATGGATCCATAGTTTCCTATTGGTGGTATACGTCTGAATCTTTCTCACATAAGCTCTCAGATGCATCTGGGGACAAGATGCCCCATCATACTTAGAGAAAGCGGGGACCTTGAATTTGCGGGGAATGACCACATCAGTGACTAGACCCAAGCTTTCGAAATCCAGACCGGGCGCCTTCTGAGCCTCCATAGCTAGCATACGTTCTTCCAGCGACTTGTACTTGCCATCTCTTGGAGAGTACTGCTCATTTTCATAATCTTCATTGTCATCCTCAAGGTTGGAGAAATCCTTCTCATCTTCCGAATCATTTTCTGTTTCCTCTTCTTGATCTTGGAAGTCTGATCTTGACTCCCGCAGCCTGTCCTTTAAGCCTTCTTCCCGGGTTAATGTAACTCACAGGTTTCTTGTCTTTCTTTTTCTCGAGCAAGAGAGCCTTCAGTTCCTCCTGCCCCTTGGATAAGTTCAAGATCATCTTCTGGAGTTGAGCATTCTGAGCCTGGAGATCTCTGACAATTTGTTCGAGGTCCATTTTTCTGTTTGGAGGAAAACCGTGAGAACACTGATCTCTTAGAATACCTGTTATGCAATGTTATGCTATGCAATGTATGAAATGTTTTCAAGGACTTTTGGAATTTAACTTTGCATAAACTACCAAAACAGGAAACTCTTTTTTTGTTTTTTTTTTTTTTTGTTTTTTTTTTTTTTTTACGAACTAGAGAAAAGTTAAATCCCTAAGTCCTCGAAATGGTTAGTACAATGCCATGATGTTATGATGATGTTATGTTGTTATGAGGTTAAATAAATAACAAGCACAAGTAAGTCACACAACCATCATTCCTAGGTTTTAAGGCTTGCATGAGTTCCATAGGTAAGTACCCTCCCCACTGAAGTTTGGTTGGTTCAACCTGTCCTAGAATAGTAACCGGGTTCTAGAAGGATCTCAAATCATCGACCTTCCTTTAAGTCCACTTCAGTGCAACGCCAAGTGGTTGACCGAAGCTTCCCTAAAGTCCAATCTCAAAGAGTGTAGTATCGAGTCTCAACCAACCCCAGTCGGAACCGAAGTCAGTTATCTCACTACTTTCTAATGGCCAGGATGAGTCAATTAGGGTTCTAAAGGTCTGGTTAATGCTTTGATGACACCACGCGGAAGCCAAATTTTTCCTTAAGTAACATGAGGAACATCAGGACAACCAAAGTGTCACATTAACCGTAGCCATCATTTTAACCATTCCAGTATACGCCGGATAGTCGCGATGATCTATTGCTACTTACCTAAGGTACACTAGATCCGGGTGTAGGATCTTTCACTCAAAAATACCCAAGCAATCCCTTAAAAGTAAATCAGACAATTTTAAATAAGTGATCTTGTTTTTTTAAGGTAACCTCTCTTTTTAAAGTCCCCAGCAGAGTCGCCAGTTCTGTCATACGGTGAACTGACTTGGGGTGTTTTGCTTTTTATCGCAATGTCGCGGATAGCAAGAGTCGCCACCGACTTTTCTTTTATCCAATAAGGAAAGGTGGAAAAGAACAGGAAAGACAGATTTTGGGTTCGGGAGGTATATTATACAAAGGGAAGGTGTTAGCACCCTTTGTATCCATGGTTATCCATGGGCTCTTAATTGCTGGATCACTTATCTTTTTGTCTGAAAAAAGTGTTGGTGAGTTGCTTAAAAAATGTTTGAAAGAGATTTTAACTTTGTAATGATTCTCGTATGAATGTATACAAAGTGTTTATCTCGTTTGATTTTGAAAGCGGTTTAGAAAAGGTTTTGAAAAGAGAATTTAACTTTGTAATGATTCTTGTATGAATGTATACAAAGTGGTTATCTCGTTTAGTTTTGAAAGTTGTTTAAAAAAATAGTTTGGAAATGTGTGAGGTGTAAAAAGTATTTTAGGTTATGATCCAGTAATTGAGAGTTATACCTTCCTAAGGTCGTTATGGGCATTTCCTATCCTTATGAGGGTAAAACTGTCCTTACTATTGAGAAGTAAGTAATTTTATCCTTTGGATGTAAAAGGGTCATCGTAGGGTCATCGATTGGTCATTGAAGGCAACAGTTGTAAGGATGCCTTAGCATTCGAAGGGATAATCATCGTTTAACCGTAGGCTACACCGAAGGGTCATCGAGGGACAAAATTGTATTTTCGAAGGCAACGTCCGAGGGACCATGATTTATTTTATGATGATTTAACCGAAGGGTCTTTGCTAAGTGTATCCCTACATTCGCGGGACATGACCATTATACCGTAATACCGGAGGGCAGCAAAGAGAGGTCCAAGATCACATATTCAAAGGTCATATTTTAGGTAATTAGGATGAATCTCCATATTAAAATCAATACATTAAAAATAATACATTAAAATTAATACATTAAAATTAATTATTAAAATTAATTATTAAAATTAACACATTAAAATTAATTAAGCAATTTAGGGTGAGCCTCCACAAGGGTATCCCACAAATAAAGTGGAAGACCTAACGGCGGTCTTTTTTCCTGGGACATATGAACCTTTGCAAAATTCAACAAACGGGTTAGCATACCAAATCAGGGTGCAATCGAGGACTACACCGCAAGAGAAAACACAGCAGCATGAATGTCATGCAAAATAATGTATGATGATAAGGGAACAAATCAGAGAAGCATGGCACAGAACAAACGAAATATAAGCGACTGTCCCGTTCGCCTCTGCCTCGCCTAGCGAAGGCCTAGCGAATACTCGCTACATGCTCGCTTAGCGATGTGCTAGCGAGCGGCTGCGGGTTTTGAATTTCAGAACAGTATAATCTCAGCATGCTGCAAGCCTTATGGTATTCAATTACAGAAACAATATGGTCAAACATTCAGGACAGGAAGGCATACTTAAACTCACATGCAAAACCTCAAATATGTTTATGAATTCAATTATAATATCACATGCAAGTTAAGAACATAAAGCGGTATCACATGCAAATTAAGAAAATGAAGCGATAATAGTAATGCAAACCTGTTTGCAATCGAGTTGGAACCTTGAATTGGCGAGCCGGATTGAGTTGGACGGAGGTGGCTTTGCTGCCGCCGGCTTTTCCTTCAGGGTTTTCCTTTAGGGTTACTCGGAACTCTCAGGGTTAGCCTCCGTTAGTGTTAGGGTTTGCTTGCTAGGGTTCTCCTCTCCCCCTTTTTTTCGTTCCCCTTTTCAATACTGAAGTGCTGGTATTTATAATGCTCTTTTTCATGACCTAATGGGCTCAGAATGAAGCCCGAAATTTTTTGTTGTCTGTCAGCTTCGCTAGGCGAGCTGGTAGCGAACGTGTAGCGAACGTTCGCTAGGCGAGCGTGTAGCGAACATAACGTTCGCTAGGCGAGCGTGTAGCGAACAGGCCAGTTTGGGCCATTTTCTGGATTGGGCCATTCGTGAGCTGGGCTTTCGTTCCTTTGAGATCAGTGTCATAACAATGATTCGGAATGCCTTGAAAAATGTCTTGAAATATTAATGGGCAAATTTTGGGGTATGACACCTACATTATTATTGACCGGCCTCAGATAGTTGTGACTTCTACATAAGTCCAATTACGATTGCTTAACATAGCGCTAAATTTGCCTTATGGCACACTAACTACTAACACTAACCATTAACAATTAATATTTACTTTTTGCTCTTTACTTTTATGCAATTTAATATTCTTGTACATATTATTCATTTGATTTTCCCTTTGCTCACTTGAGCACATGTTTTATGTTAATGCAATTTGCCTTTTGCTCACTTGAGCATATAATTGTGTATATATTATTGTGCTTGTGCTTTTGTTTTGATTGTTGTGGACCAAAATGCAAAGAAATGGACAAAATGGACTTAGTTTCTAGGACTTTCCCTATGCAAAAATTGGAGTAAAAGGCCTAAATGTTGAAGATGGATTAGAAGGACCAAACCTCTAAACTCACTCTTGTCCATCCTTGATTTGTTTTCATGAAACTTTTGATGTGTGTGCTCTTGTGCTAGGAAATCCTATGAGAGCTCAAATTGAAGAACCATTGCCATGTTCATCCAAAGTGAAAGATACAAGATGCATTGAAGATCTCTTAAGAGACTTGTTTGATTGTTGCTTGAGCTTACTATTATTTTGCTTATCCCAAAGGATGGGAGCTACTTGGATCATCAATATGATCTCAAGAGAGGAACTCCATTTGTGGTCTTGTTTCTTATCCCTCATCTCTTGTATGATTAGGACTTTAGCCATTATTCTTCTTTCCTCCACTCTAACCCAAGCCAAAACTTTTGTGCAAACATTTAACACTTCTTTTCAAACATTAGAAACCTAAGCCTTATGCTTTTGATTTTCAAACATTAGAAACCTAAGCCTTATGCTTTTGATTTTCAAACTTTCTTTTCATAACACTTATTTTGAATTGAATCTTTAAGTCAACTTTGACCATATTTTGTAAATACTTTTCATTGGTAAATATAACCCATTCAAATACTTTTGTGGTTTCAATGGCCACTTTCTTAATCTAAACTTTTTCATAACCTTTAGCTATTAGGTTTGAGTTATCCTTGAGGTAGATATAATACTCACCTATATCCTTAGTGATGGACAATGAGTCTTTCATGCTTATTATAGGGTTAACCCCTCACTAGCATGTTGAAGCTATCCTCACATGGTGGATTTGTGGTTTTAGGTTGAGTTTTCTCCCTTGGATAACAAAAGACCTTAAGGCTTTTGGACCAATCAATTAACCAACTCATTTTTTGAGATTTTTACCCCGAACTACGAGGTTTTGATCCTAATCTTTTTTAAGATGGTACGTAGGCAATGGGTTTATCCATCCAAACACAAATTGTAAATAAACTTGTATATTCTCTTCTCATCTCTTCAATCATGTTTGCACAAACAAATTTTCACAAAACACCAACTTTACAACAAATATGAATAGGGCTCCCTAGGAGTACCTAGGATGTTTTGGGTACTTAAAACCTTCCCATTGCATAACCAACCCCCTTACCCCGATCTATGACATTTTTACTAGTTTTTGATTCGATAAAACTTTTAGGTTTTTGTTCGCTTTCTAACCATTCCTTTGGATAAATAGAAGTGCGGTGGCGACTCGACTTGTATGGTTTACCTTAGATTTAGTCAATATATCTAATGGTGACGAATACCCCGCTACAGAAAAGTGGCGACTCTGCTGGGGACACATTTGCCTAGTGGGTTTTGCCTACTTTTCATATTTGTTGTATTGTATTGTATATTGTTTTGTGACATATTTTTGTGCAATTTGGGATTACTGTATTGTATGTAATGATTGAATTGCTTGAAT
The DNA here is from genome assembly GCF_024323335.1 of Lathyrus oleraceus. Classification (NCBI taxonomy): domain Eukaryota; kingdom Viridiplantae; phylum Streptophyta; class Magnoliopsida; order Fabales; family Fabaceae; genus Lathyrus; species Lathyrus oleraceus. The sequence continues at coordinate 103,908,181 of NC_066579.1, read as the reverse complement.
ATTAATTCCTTGTTTGCTTGGTGATCTTTGTGAGATGAGTTCTATACCTGAGCTCGAGTGCACTTAGGATAGGAGAATGACATAGTCTTGTTGACTTGTGTGGAGTTATTCCTTAGCAAGTTGACTTGCAAGTCCATTCACTTGGTGGAGGTCATGTTGGGATCAATAATGTCACACAAGTAGTTGTGGTTAGACATTACTCTTTCCAATATAGACCCTAGAAGCCAAGGACCTTAGTTTACCAAGCCCATCTTGGCCTATTCTTAGGATGTAGTGCGAAATTCGTTCAAGTGTAAGATTTGATACGATTGTTACGCGATACTACATTCATAAGAATCTCTATTGAGAATATTTTTGGAATACGAGTAGTATTCTATCCGAAAGATGAGATGATGACTATGGGAACCTCTTGTAGAACATGTTTGGCAGGTTTAAACCTTAGTACACTCCCTTTGGGTGGTTCTTAACCGAGACTCCATGCTCGTGACTTGCAACAAACCCTTGATTCATGGTTGATCTGTTCATGCATCCTTAATATCAATGGAACTTGGGTGTTGATAAGGTGTAAACCATATTCCACCAAAATGGATGATTGATATTAAGGATGACAGGATCCATCCCATGACCTTTGTTTGGTGTGCTTTGTTTGATCCTTGAGTGTGATTGTGGCATCCATGCATTCATGCACCCATTTGCATCCATATCATCAATAATAAGAAAATTTTCAAGGAACTTAAGAGGTCTATTTGCTAATTTTCAGACATGGAAAGACCAAGAAGGAATACGAAGAAGTACAGTTTCAGACAACCCGACTTGAAAGAGCTAAGGAATTTGACATCCTATGTATTAGATCCCTTGGGTTTCAAGGCTCGTTTTGGGAAGCTTCTGTCTATTCTGACTACTCAAGTGGACGAAGGATTGATGAGTGTATTGGTGCAGTTCTATGATCCCTTGTACCGTTGCTTCACGTTTCCGGATTTTCAGCTTTTGCCCACGCTTGAGGAGTATGCCTACCTTGTGGGTATACCTATTCTAGACCAGTTTCCGTTTGTCATACCCCAAAATTTGCCCATTAATCTTGCTAAACATTTCTCAGAGCACTCCAACTTATTCTGCAAGGCACTGACCTTCAAGGAACAAAAGCCCAGCTCACAACAGGCCCAATCCAGAAAATGGCCCAAACTGGCCTGCTCGCTAGGCGAGCAAATCCTTCGCCTAGCGAACGTTCGCTACACGCTCGCCTAAAGCTGGCAGATAACAGAAAATTCTGGGCTTCACTCTGAGCCCATTAGGTCATGAAAAAAAGGCATTATAAATACCACAACTCCAGTCAGAAAAAGGGAGGACGAAAAAGGACGAAAGGAGAACCCTAGCAAGCAAACCCTAGCGCTCACAGACGGAAAACCCTGAAGGAAAAGCCGGCGGCAGCAAAGCCACCTCCGTCCAACTCAATCCAGCTCGCCAATTCAAGGTTGCAATTCGATTGCAAACATGTTTGCATTACTATTATCGCTTCATTTTCTTAATTTGCATGTGATACCGCTTTATGTTCTTAACTTGCATGTGATATTATAATTGAATTCATAAACATATTTGAGGTTTTGCATGTGAATTTAAGTGTGCCTGAATATTATGAATGCTGAACCATGTAATTATGTATTGGATGCCATAAGCCATGCAGCAGGTTGAGGTCGTAATGTTCTGAAACTCAAAACCCGCAGCCGCTCGCTAGCACATCGCTAAGCGAGCATGTAGCGAGCATTCGCTAAGCCTTCGCTAGGCGAGGCAGAGGCGAACATGACAGTCGCTAATATTTTGGTTGTTATGTCTTATGCTTATCTGATCTGTTCTATGTTAATCCTGCGCTATTTTGCCTGACATTCTTACTGCTGTATTTCTTTTTGCGGTGTAATCTTTGATTACGCCCTGATTTGGTATCTGACCTGTGTGCTGAATGTTGTAAAGGTTCACATATTCCCAGGAACAAGTGGCTTGCTAGGTATTCCACTTTATTTGTGGGATACCCTTGTGGAGTTTCACCCTAAATTACCTAATTAATTTTAATGTATTAATTTTAATGTATTAATTTTAATGTATTAATTTTAATGTGGAGATTCATCCTAATTACCTAATCGATTGTAAAATACGGCCTCTAAATATGTGATCTTGGACCTCTCTTTTGCCTTACGATATTACGGTATAACGGTCGTGTCCCGCGAATGTAGGGATACACTTAGCAAAGACCCTTCGGTTAAATCATCATAAAATAAATCATGGTCCCTCGGATGTTGCCTTCGAAAATATGATTTCGTCCCTCGATGACCCTTCGGTGTAGCCTACGGTTAAATGATGATCGTCCCTTCGAATGCTAAGGTATTCTTACAACCGTTGCCTTCAATGACCTATCAATGACCCTACGATGACCCTTAAACATCCAAAGGGTAAAATTACTTACTTCTCAATAGTAAGGACAGTTTTACCCTCATAAGGATAGGAAACGTTCATAACGACCTTAGGAAGGTATAACTCTCAATTGCTGGATCATAACCTAAAACATTTCCCACCTCTCACACTTTGCAAATCCTAGAAAATCACCACTTGGTATACATTCATACTAGAATCATTACCAAGTTACATTTTTCTAAACCGTTTTCAAAGTCAAACGAGATAAACACTTTGTATACATTCATACGAGAATCATTACAAAGTTAAACTCTCTTTTCGAAACATTTTTTAAACAATTCACGAACACTTTTCAGACAAAAATATAAGTGATCCAGCAATTAAGAGCCCATGGATAACCATGGATACAAAGGGTGCTAATACCTTCCCTTTGTATAATGTACCTCCCGAACCCAAAATCTATTGAGGTCTTTCCTGTTCTTTTCCACCTTTCCTTATTGGATAAAAGAAAAGTCGGTGGCGACTCTTGCTTTCCGCGACATTGCGATAAAAAGCAAAATACCCCAAGTCAGTTCACCGTATGACACCGTTCATCGGCTTAGAGAATATTCCTACTTCTCAAGAGATAGCAGACATGTTGCATATAGATGAATCTCTGGTTGGTGCTCATATGACCACCAAAGGTGGAATTCAAGGTCTTCCTTCTGAGTTCCTCATTGCTCAAGCTACCATGTATGGGAAGGCCATGAGTGAGGATGCCTTTGAGGCCATATTTGTACTTCTCATCTATGGACTGGTATTGTTCCCCAACATCGACAAGTTTGTGGATGTGAACGCTATTAGGATTTTCTCTACTCTTAATCCCGTTCTGACTATGTTGGGTGACACTTATTTTTCTTTGCATATGAGGAATGCAAAGGGTGGTGGTGCCATTGTGTGTTGTTCGCCTCTGATGTATAAGTGGTTTATTTCTCACTTACCGCAGACGGTCGCCTTCAAGGAGAATAAAGGATGTCTACGGTGGTCCACGAGACTTATGTCTCTCACTAATGATGATATCTTTTGGTACAACCGTGTGTATGATGGTGTGCAGATTATTGATTCTTGTGGTGAATTCTCCAATCTGCCTCTTCTTGGTACATGTGGTAGGATTAGCTACAACCCTGTTTTGGCACGTCGTCAGCTTGGGTTCCCCCTAAAAGATAAACCCAATAACATTCTGTTGGAGGGTGTGTTCTTTCAGGAGGGTAAAGATCCCCAGGGCCTGAAGAGCAGGATGGTCCGCGCTTGGTGCAAGATTCATAGGAAGGGAAGGAAAGAGCTAGGACCGAAGAATTGTGTTGCTTTGGAACCTTATACTGCTTGGGTTAGGAGGAGAGCTTCTGAGTACCTCATGCCTTACGAGTATCCGAGACCTACACCTTTGGTTATGGCTGGGCCTTCAACCCTCCCTGACCAAGGAGTAGAGGAGTTGAGAGATGAAGACCGTTCACGTGCTTGGATCCGTGAACGAGAAGAGTTGCTTCAGCAAATCAAGGAAAAGGATGCTTTGATAGAGTTCCTCGAGCATCAGGTTATTGATGATCCTAATGATGCATGAACTTCTCTACTTCCTCAGTCTTCCAGGTTTTGGAAGAGGAAGTACGACCGAATCGCCAAGGAGAAGGCAGATATGGAGGCAGCCTATGAGGAAGAGGTGAAGAGGCTTCGTGCATCTTATCTTCTAGTCTCTCGGGCTTTAGATGATTGTTTCTAGGGATCCATAGGATGATCATTTTCCTTCTCTCTTGTATTTTATTACTCATGCTGTACTTCTTTGATGTAAAACCATTTCTCAGATATTATTGACAAAATATTTCCATATGCGATAAATGTTTAATATTTCCAACATTTGCAAATAAAACTCTAAAGTTCCTCTGAAATAAAAAACAAATCATATGCACAAGCATCGCATGCATCATGTGCATAAGCAGGTTTTGTTCCTGGCTTCCTGTCCTATGGTCTAACTCTGTGTTCTTGATTTATTTTGAAGACAAGCTGACTCACCGGTATTACACCAGAGCCAACTCATCGAGACTGATGGATCATTTGGAACAAGAGAACTACGAGCTGAAGGAAGAAGTAGCCAGACTGACTGCCCTGATGGAGTCATTCTTGGCTGCCCAGAGCCAGTCTTCCCCAACACCTGCAACTCCTCCCCAGAGGACAGCCATTTCTAAGATCGTGACATCTATTGTGCCTGCTGCAACAACCCACTTTGCGCCATCTATGTCGGCCGGGTTCCCGTGGGGAATGCCCGCCAATTTAATGCCAGAGGGTTTTGCTCCTACTCTTGCTTCTTTGCCGGCATCTAGCCCGGTCCTCTCAATGCCACCTCCCGTTGTGCATACATTACCAAGAGTTAAAGATACCATCTACCATTCTGAACCATCTGAAGGTCCAGATGTTTATGAGAAGATGGACGATATGAAAGACCAATTCCTTGAGCTTCGCAAGGAACTGAAAACTCTGAGGGGGAAGGACCTCTTTGGTAAAAGTGTTGCTGAGTTATGCCTTGTGCCCAACGTGAAGATCCTTATTAAATTCAAAGTACCTAACTTTGAGAAGTATAAGGGAAACACATGCCCTCTCAGCCATCTTGTGATGTATGCTCGCAAGATGTCGACGCAGACTGATAATGACTAATTGCTCATCCACTATTTCCAGAACAGTCTGTCTGGTGCCGCTCTCCGGTGGTACATGGGTCTGGAAAGTTCGAACATCCGCTCTTTTAACGATCTTGGCGAGGCCTTCATCAAGCAATATAAATATAATGTGGATATGGCTCCTGATAGGGACCAACTGAGGGCAATGTCCCAAAAATAGAAAGAGACCTTCAAAGAATACGCCCAGAGATGGCGCGAGTTGGCAGCCCAGATAGTGCCACCCCTTGAGGAGAAGGAGATGACCAAGATCTTTTTGAAGACCTTAAGTTCATTTTACTATGAGAAGATGATAGCCAGTGCTCCCTCAGACTTCACCGAGATGGTGAATATGGGAATGAGATTGGAAGAGGGGGTCCGTGAAGGACGTTTAACTAGAGATGAAGGCTCTTCAGCAAAGAGATATGGAAGCTTTGCAAAGAAGAAAGAGGGAGAGGCACACGCTGTGTCTTCCCATGTTAAGAGAAGACCCTCTGTGAAGAGGAAGATTGCCTGCCCCGTTAATAACCAGCATCAGGTGGCTCATATAGCACTTGTTTTCAGAGAAGCTCAGCATTATCAACAACAACAATCTCAGCAATATCAGCAACAACCACAACGTCCACAACAGCAGGCCTACCAGCCTCGAAACAATAACAACAATGCCAACACCAGCTACGAGAGGAAGAGGGTCACCTTTGATCCAATTCCGATAACTTATGTTGAACTCTATCCATCGTTGATTGATAGAAAGTTAATCACTCCACGAGACCCTCCCGCTGTACCTGTTAACCCCCAGTGGTGGTACAAGCCTGAGCTTCACTACGTATATCATTCCGGTGCTCCCGGACATGACGTGGAGAATTGTTATCCCTTGAAGACCAAGGTGCAAGACCTTGTGAGAAGCGGGATTTTATTTTTCGAGGACGTAGGTCCGAATGTGAAGAAGAACCCATTGCCCGAGCATGGGAAATCTGTCAATATGGTCCAGGGCTGCCCTGGCAAGTACAAAGTTAAATATGTCAGTCATATCCGACAATCGCTGGTTGAGATGCATCGTTTGCTGTGTGACTATAGCCATTATGAGCATGACCACGATAGATGTCGAGTTTGTTCCGTCAATCAGAGAGGTTGTCGCCAGGTGCGCAAGGATGTTCAGGAAATGCTTGATGAAGGAGTCATTGAGATCCTTCAGAACAGAAATGTTGACGAAGATGCTGTTGAAGTCAACGTAATTTCTCCCGTATTCCGGATACCTGAACCTGTCGTCATCAAGTATGATGGTAGCAAGCAGAAGGTTTCTCCTGCTCTGACTATTAAGCCAGCCGGTCCTATACCGTACTCTTCTGAGAAGGCGGTCCCCTATCGCTACAATGTTGTGGCATTGGAGAATGGGAAAGAGGTGCCCCTGCCCTCTTCATCTGTTGTTAATATTGCCGACGTCAGCGGTTTGACCCGCAGCGGTCGTGTCTTTTCGGCCCCGCCGAAGCCTCAAGCTGACTCTCGAGGAAGTGTTGATGCTGATTATGTTGAACGCCCGATTGGGAATGCTGTGAGCACTCAGAATCTGACACTTGTTGCTAATCCCTCCTCTACGTTGAGAACTCCTGCTTCTGCTGGCCCGAGTGGCAATGCGAAGGAAGATTGTGATGAGATGCTGAGGCTCATCAAGAGAAGTGAGTACAACGTTGTAGATCAACTTCTACAAACGCCATCCAAAATATCGGTGTTATCATTGCTATTGAATTCAGAACCACACCGAGAAGCTCTGCAAAAGGTGTTGGATGTGGTGTATGTGGATCACGACGTCACGATAGAGCAATTTGACAGTATTGTTGCAAACATCACCGCTTGTAACAATTTAAGTTTTTGTGACGCTAATCTCCCCGAGGAGGGAAGAGACCACAACTTGGCATTACACATATCTATGAGCTGCAAGGATGATGCCATGTCCAATGTGCTGGTGGACACTGGGTCATCATTGAATGTATTGCCAAAGTCCACTCTTACGAGGTTATCTTATCAGGGGCCTCCCATGAGGCAGAGTGGAGTAGTTGTGAAGGCTTTCGATGGGTCTCGCAAAACTGTGATTGGTGAGGTTGATCTCCCAGTCAAAATCGGACCAAGTGATTTCCATATTACCTTCCAGGTTATGGACATTCACCCATCGTATAGTTGTCTCTTAGGCAGACCATGGATTCACGAAGCTGGCGCCGTGACATCCACCCTACACCAGAAATTGAAGTTTGTGAAAAACAAGAAGCTGGTGGTGGTAGGGGGAGAAAGAGATCTCCTGGTTAGCCATTTGTCTTCCTTCTCTTATATAGATGCTTAGGATGAAGTTGGAACCTCGTTCCAAGCTTTATCTATCGCCGAACCTGTTAAGAAGGGAACTCCTTCATTTGCTTCCTTTAAATATGCGAAGTTGGCCATTGAGCATGGTGCAACTGCTGGTTTAGGGCAAATGATTAAGCTGGAAGATAACAAGTCTCGGGATGGTATAAGCTATTCTTCTGGGGTCTTCAACAAGCAAGGGTTGTTCAAGAGTGGTGGTTTCATCCACACCGGTCAGGACGAAGAGGTTGTTGCCATTTTGGAAGAAGAGGAAGAGGATTCTGGCAATTTCATCATCCTTGGAGGGATCTGCAATAATTGGGTCGTTGTTGATATTCCGGCAGTTGTCCATAAGTCAAAGTAATGTTCATTGTGTTTAAAAAACCCTTCTCCCATGCCAAAAGGAGAAGTGATGATATTGTTGGCGCATAAATACAATGACATTTTCATTCAAATTCATGTTAAATGTTTGTTTTTCCAATTATTTTCCCTTTTCGCTTTTGCATGAAATTGGTGATCACATAAAACCCAAAAAAAATGATGAGAATAAAATCAATCTTTTCATTTGCATAATGATTTGCTTTGTTTGAAATCTAAAATCTCTTTATATCCAAAATCATTATGCAGGTTGATTAAACCCATTGAACATAATGATCCAACACCATCTCCCAACTTTGAATTCCCTGTATTTGAGGCGGAAGAAGATGATGTTGAAGAGATTCCTGACGAGGTTACCCGTCTAGTCGAGCATGAAGAGAAGATCATTCAGCCGCATCTTGAGAATCTAGAAACAGTCAACTTGGGGTCTGAAGATTGTGTGCGAGAAGTGAAGATTGGGGCACTCCTGGAAGAATCCGTTAAGAAGGGGTTGATTGAGTTGCTACGAGAATATGTTGACGTCTTTGCCTGGTCATATGAAGACATGCCTGGTCTGGATACAGATATCGTGCAACATTTCCTGCCTTTGAAGCCTGAGTGTGTGCCTGTGAAGCAGAAGCTCAAAAGAACTCATCCCGACATGGCAGTAAAGATCAAAGAAGAAGTTCAGAAGCAAATTGATGCGGGTTTCTGGTGACTTCTACATATCCTCAATGGATGGCCAATATTGTGCCTGTACCTAAGAAAGATGGAAAAGTCCGAATGTGTGTGGACTATAGAGATTTGAATAAAGCTAGTCCGAAAGATGATTTTCCTCTACCACACATTGATATGTTGGTAGACAATACAACTAAATTCAATGTCTTCTCACTTATGGACGGATTTTCCGGATATAATCAGATTAAGATGGCACCCGAGGATATGGAGAAGACAACATTCATCACACCTTGGGGAACATTCTATTATCGAGTGATGCCCTTCGGTTTGAAGAACGCCGGAGCCATGTATCAACGAGCTATGACTACCTTGTTTCACGACATGATGCATAAGGAGATCAAGGTATATGTTGATGATATGATTGCAAAGTCGAGAACGAAAGTTGAACATGTAGAGCACTTGTTGAAGCTTTTTCAGCGTTTGAGGAAGTATAAGCTTCACCTAAATCCTAACAAGTGTACATTTGGAGTCCGTTCCGGCAAGTTATTGGGCTTTATTGTTAGTGAAAGAGGTATTGAGGTTGACCCTGCAAAGGTCAAAGCAATACAAGAGATGCCTGCGCCCAAAACTGAAACGCAAGTCCGAGGTTTTCTTGGCCGCTTGAATTATATTTCCAGATTCATATCCCACATGACTGCCACATGTGCACCAATATTCAAGCTCCTCCGGAAAGATCAGTCTCATGATTGGACCGAGGATTGCCAAAAAGCTTTTGATAGCATTAAAGAGTATTTGACTGAGCCTCCGATTCTGTCTCCGCCTGTGGAAGGAAGACCATTGATTATGTATCTGACAGTTCTTGAAGACTCAATGGGTTGTGTCCTTGGTCAGCAAGATGAGTCGGGAAAGAAATAATATGCTATCTACTACTTGAGTAAGAAGTTTACTAATTGTGAGTCTCGATACTCAATGCTTGAGAAGACATGCTGTGCTTTGGCTTGGGCTGCTAAGCGCCTATGCCAGTATATGTTGAATCATACGACTTGGTTGATATCCAAAATGGATCCAATCAAGTATATCTTTGAGAAGCCTGCTTTAATCGGAAGAATTTCCCGTTGGCAGATGTTGTTATCTGAGTATGACATCGAGTATCGAGCTCAGAAGGTGATAAAAGGTATCTTGGCTGACTACTTGGCACATCAACTAATCAAAGATTATCGGTCTGTTCAGTATGACTTCCCAGACGAGGAGATTCTATATTTGAAAATGAAAGATTGCGATGAGCCTACGCTCGATGAAGGGCCAGAACCTAGTTCCAGATGGAGTATGGTGTTTGATGGCGCGGTAAATCAATATGGAAATGGTATTGGGGCAAAGATTATTACTCCTCAGGGCACACATTTTCCGTTTACAGCAAGGCTAACTTTCAAATGCACGAACAATATGGCAGAATGTGAGGCCTGTATTATGGGATTGGAAGAATGTATTGATCTTAGGATCAAACATCTTGATGTTTATGGTGATTCGACCCTCGTTGTCAATCAGATTAAGGGTGAATGGGAGACGAATCAGCCTGGCCTCATTCCATATAGGGATTATGCGAGGAGGATTTCAACGTTCTTTACTGAGGTTGACTTCCATCATATTCCTCGAGATGAGAATCAGATGGCAGACGCTCTCGCTACACTTGCTTCGATGATCGTAGTAAGACTCTGGAATGAAGTTCCCAATATCACTGTGATGCGTTTGGATAGACCAGCTCATGTATTCGCAGTAGAGGAGGTACAAGATGATAAGCCATGGTATTATGATATCAAGTGCTTTCTTCAGTGTCAGATTTACCCGCCTGGGGCATCTGTGAAAGATAGGAAGACTTTGAGGAGATTGTCAGGCAGTTTCTATCTCAATGGCGATGTGCTTTATAAGAGAAATTTTGACATGGTTCTGCTCAGATACGTGGATAGACACGAAGCAGACCTGTTAATGACTGAAGTCCATGAGGGTTCATTTGGTACTCATTCCAATGGACATGCCATGGCTAGAAAGATGTTGAGAGCAGGCTATTATTGGCTGACAACGGAGTCTGACTGCTGCAAATATGTGAAGAAATGCCATAAGTGTCAGATTTATGCGGATAAGATTCATATTCCTCCGACACTTCTGAATGTGATTTTATCACCATGGCCTTTCTCTATGTGGGGAATTGACATGATTGGCATGATAGAGCCAAAAGCGTCCAATGGTCACAAATTCATTCTCGTAGCAATCGATTACTTCACCAAATGGGTTGAAGCGGCATCGTATGCGAACGTGACCAGGCAGGTGGTTGTGAATTTTATCAAAAATCAACTCATATACCGGTATGGTGTGCCAGATAAGATCATTACTGATAATGGATCTAACTTGAACAACAAGATGATGAAAGAGTTGTGTAGCGAGTTCAAGATCGCGCATCATAATTCCTCTTCTTACAGACCCAAGATGAATGGGGTTGTTGAAGCTGCTAATAAGAATATCAAAAAGATTATCCAGAAGATGGTTGTTACGTACAAAGATTGGCATGAGATGCTGCCATTTGCTTTACATGGATATCGTACATCTGTCCGCACTTCAACAGGGGCAACCCCTTTCTCTCTTGTTTATGGCATGGTGGCTGTACTCCCAGTAGAGGTGGAGATCCCATCAATGAGAGTCTTGATGGAAGCCAAGTTGACTGATGCTGAATGGGTTCAGAGTCGTTATGACCAACTGAATTTGATTGAAGAGAAAAGATTGACTGCCATGTGCCATGGCCAGTTATATCAGCAAAGGATGAAGAAAGCCTTTGATAAGAAGGTCAAGCCTCGTGTGTTCCGAGAGGGTGACCTTGTGCCCAAGAAAGTCTTGTCTTTCGCGTTCGATTCCAGGGGCAAGTGGACTCCAAACTATGAAGGTCCATATGTTGTCAAGAGAGCCTTTTCAGGCGGTGCATTGATACTTACAACTATGGATGGGGAGGATTTCACTCGTCCTGTGAATTCAGATGCAGTCAAGAAATACTTCTCCTAAAGATAAAAACAGAATAGCTCGCTAAAGTTGAAACCCGAAAGGGCGACTTAGGCAAAAATGAGCATCTCGGTGGATTGAAAACCCGAAAGGGCGATCCAGGCAAAAGTTAGAGACATAAAAAATAAATATGTATCCCGCTAGATTGAGTACCTCATCCTGGGGAAATCTAGGAAAAAATTAGGGATTTGGCAAGTAACTGCATCCTGACAAGACACTGTTCTACAAACTGTCATCCGTCAGAGATTCTCGCTCAGTCATCATCAACTGAGGCTTCAAATACATCGGATTCAGAATTGGTGGAGAAATGGTCATTATGTTCAATGTAGCCCTTTTCCAATATATATCACCAATTTCAAATTTGTAAAGATCTATGGGGTTTTGCCATTTGCAGACTACCATTCCATCAAATAAATTTGAGCCTTTATCCAATTATTTGCACTCTTGTTTGTTTCTACTCAACAAATGTTTTGCATGTTTTAATTGAGAAATATCATTGTTTTTTATTAAACTTTTCATAACTTGTTTTTTTAAACAAAGTGGACATTCCCAATGATGAAAGGATATCGGGATGTCTTCAGTGCTCTCCCAAGGACGGTACGTTTCTCGACAGGGTAAGACATCTGTTCATGTTCCTGGCATGTTCCTCTGGAGCCTTTTGTGTTTTTCTTCCCGAGCAGAGTGTATCGGTAAAGGTATTTCAGCCTCCCTCCTCCTCAGCAGGTGTGAGCTCTTGGTTTGGTTGACCCTTGGAAACTTCTGATTGGTGGTTGTATCCCCACGAAGATCCACCTCCTCTTTGATAAATTCCCCGGTGGAGTGGCTTCCCCAGTGGAACTTATCTGTGTCGTGATCCTATTGGATTGGTTGTTGTTCATTCCCCTGCAGAGATCTTTGTGCCTGATCCCCGACAGATGGGGTGTTCTCCTTTGAGCCTGGCTTTCTCTCTTGAGATGTAGTACCAAATGTTTACTCAATCGATCAGTGGACCTGTTTGTGTTAGAAATGTCTGTTTGTCAGCATTCATCATACATAAACCATACACATATGCATAGTTTTAACATTCAGAGATTCATGATGCATCCTTTGCCATATATCTTTGTTTGATATCCTCTGCTAGACGGTAATATATTCCCCAAGCAGATGGTTTGCGTCTAATCTCTCCATAAAGAGTCAACTCCATAAGCAGAAAATGTTTATCCTTTCTTCCATATTCCCCACCGAGTTATGTCCTCGTGGATGATGGTTGTTTCTGTTTCCTTCCAACACATATATTGGGATGGAACCCCCAATTGAGTTATATCCTCATAGGGATGAGTCTTGTTTCATTGTGCATCTCTAGTTTGTTCCTAGATTTGGCTTCTCTTGTTTCATTGCTTTGGCTAAAACGCAGCGCTTAGGTTAGTGACTGCAGGAATTACAAAATTGCCATGCTGGTCAACCGTTGACTTGTTCATTCATGTCCTTTGTCCATGTTTGCTTCAATTATTCATCAATCTTGCAAAATTCATTTCTCCTTCATCATTTAGCTCCAAAAATCATGGAATTTTTTGCATAATGTTCACAAGAATGTCTACTTTTTTATCATGATTTTTATTGAATTTTTGGCTGGCTGGATTTTGAATGCTATTAGGTTTCTTAACATGTATGCCTAATTGACACCTTTGGCCATTCCTTTTGTGAAATGATGAGAATGTATCCAATGGTTCTGAAATTTTTTGTGGTGAAACTAGACTCATTCATCTTTGTTTTGATATAAAGTTTGTGCATTTATCATATGTGGTGTGTGAGATATGATTTTCTGAAGTAGGGTGTGACAATTTGTGTCACACCAATATTATGCCATTTCATGATTTTTGTTCACATGCTTCATGACCTCCAAATGATCCAATTTTTTGCATGATTGTTCTCACATATGTCTAGTTGATGTGTGATTTTTCCTGGAATTAATTGTGCAATTTCCAATTTGTTTGAGAATTTTCTTCCCTGCCTAGTCAATTGTGGACTTTGTGTGACACATCTTGCCAAATCCTTTGTGAAATTCTCATATCTTATTGTATGATCATGAAATTTAATATGTGCATACTAGACATCTTGAGCTTTGCATTGGTGTTAATCCCATTCATTTCTCATCTGTTTTCATTTTATTATGATTTTTTGAAGTTGACCCATGTTTGTTGACCTTCATTGTGCACACTTGAAATTGTGTTGACTTCCTGATTTTATTTGACTATCTTCCCATGATCCAATTGAGCTGAAATTTTATATGCATGCTATGTTATGGATTGTGATTGAGTATGAATTATTTCATAATTTTTGGAATTGATTATGTTTGCTTTTGAGCTTGGTCTTGCTGTTGACCTTTTGTGTGCTCCCTCTTGCCATGTTTTGACTTCTTTGGTCTATAAAATGACAATGATGCATGATTTGATTGTGAATCCAATTGAGGTAGCTTCTTAAATGTTTGAACATGAATTGGGTTGACTTTTCTTTGCTGTTTTGACCTTTTCTTTCATCTTTGACCCTAGGCTAGTCCTAGTGGTCTTTTGAGCTTACAATTGAGTTAATGTTTCAGGTTAAGCACCAATGCCTCAAAGATCATTCAAATTTGATTGAGTTGGATTATATATATCATGTGCTAACCCTTGTTTTGTAGGTGTGACTCATATAGTTGAGTCTTGTGCTTTGCACATTGGTCCCTCTGTGGTTGACTGTTGTTTATCCATTCCTTTTGTTTTAAACTGTTGAACTGTTTACTAATTGGTTTGACTTTTTTCAGGTACTTTAGTTGCTTAAGTTCTTTGAACTTGCTTTGCTTTGCTATTTAGCAATTTGATTTGAGGTATAATTACTTCTTCTTCATGTAGTCTGGAGACCCGGTCTGTTATTTGACCGGGCAAACTGTCTGAAGTCCTCCTTAAGAGGCAATGCCTGTGTGTGTTTAAAATTGTCCCAAGCAGGAAAAGTCCTTCAAGTAAGGCAATTGGTAGATCAAAGGGATAAGTAGCCTATCCCCTACTATTCAGTGAGTCCTCTCCTTGCTCCCATTACATGGTTGAAGCATCGAGATAAAAACCCAAGATCAATCGAGTCAATAATGTGGAGAGAGTTCCTACTTTCTGAACTCCCACACTTTCTGAAATGCTCTCCCTGATCAGGGATAGAAGCAATGAGGCACACCCCTCATATCCTTTCATCTGCTTCACCTTAGCCTCTCAATGATGAAAGGATATCGGGATGTCTTCAGTGCTCTCCCAAGGACGGTACGTTTCTCGACAGGGTAAGACATCTGTTCATGTTCCTGGCATGTTCCTCTGGAGCCTTTTGTGTTTTTCTTCCCGAGCAGAGTGTATCGGTAAAGGTATTTCAGCCTCCCTCCTCCTCAGCAGGTGTGAGCTCTTGGTTTGGTTGACCCTTGGAAACTTCTGATTGGTGGTTGTATCCCCACGAAGATCCACCTCCTCTTTGATAAATTCCCCGGTGGAGTGGCTTCCCCAGTGGAACTTATCTGTGTCGTGATCCTATTGGATTGGTTGTTGTTCATTCCCCTGCAGAGATCTTTGTGCCTGATCCCCGACAGATGGGGTGTTCTCCTTTGAGCCTGGCTTTCTCTCTTGAGATGTAGTACCAAATGTTTACTCAATCGATCAGTGGACCTGTTTGTGTTAGAAATGTCTGTTTGTCAGCATTCATCATACATAAACCATACACATATGCATAGTTTTAACATTCAGAGATTCATGATGCATCCTTTGCCATATATCTTTGTTTGATATCCTCTGCTAGACGGTAATATATTCCCCAAGCAGATGGTTTGCGTCTAATCTCTCCATAAAGAGTCAACTCCATAAGCAGAAAATGTTTATCCTTTCTTCCATATTCCCCACCGAGTTATGTCCTCGTGGATGATGGTTGTTTCTGTTTCCTTCCAACACATATATTGGGATGGAACCCCCAATTGAGTTATATCCTCATAGGGATGAGTCTTGTTTCATTGTGCATCTCTAGTTTGTTCCTAGATTTGGCTTCTGGAGATTATCCTTTGTTTATCCCCCCTTTGCAAAGTTAACCTTTTGTTCGTCCTAACCGATGACGGTTACTTTTCCGTGGTTTCCTACCCAGTATCTGGTAGGTGTAATCCCCTCCTTGACAGTTATTATTATCCAATATTCGGTATTGATAGTCCTTCACCCCGTTTGAGTATATCTCCCGGATCATTGCCTTCGTCAATGTATCCTCGGCAAGTCACCTTTCATGTGCCATTTGTCGGTAATGATTGTTTCTCCCTTTGATTGGTCATTATTTTATACCTGGTTCTCGGTATCCCCATGTCCTTTCTTTTCGGAAGATTTATCCTTTATTAACCCAGTAACCGGTTATGGATAATCCTCCATGCGAGTATGTTATCTACGTTCCGACGGTAATAGATAATGCATCTCATGCACTCTTTAGTCGAAGTCTTTTGCTCTTCCTCAGTCGAGTAAGATTCGTATCCCATTTGCGGAATCGAATGTCCATCCTGTAGTCGAGTTTTCTTTTAGCCCTCTTTTGGATGATGAGTGTCTTGGGAATATTCCCCAATTCACGCCTTGGTCGGTCACCTATCATATGCCCAGTAGCCGGTATCCCTGGTGTTCCTTCCCCTCTGCTCCCTATTATGACTTTTGATCCCCCTGTGGAGTCAGATTTTCCTGAGTTAAAATATACCTTTTTAGGTTTTCCTCAGATGATTTCGGATGTTTGATATCTCTCACCTTTATATTGGTCTTAGATATTCATTCTCCCCGAGCATGCTGTTTCTTTCACCCTTATACCGGTGTTAGGATCATATGTCTCTTTGAGCTTATTACCCAGTAACCGGTAATACCTCACCCCGGTGTTCCCCGGAGAAGTCCTGTTTGGATGTTCCCCAGCGAGATCCTTTAGTGGATTCTTCCCATCCGAGTCCGGATTTTTATTCGATGTGTCCTTGGTGGATAATTTTGCTGTATTGGCATATTCCCCAATACATGCGCCTTTGAGTCAGCTCGGGTCTTTCCATTGATTTATTCTTTTGGAATTCGGCTCCCCAAGCTTTGAGTTGTGACATGCTCACGCAATTTATCCCCTTTTCTATCCCCATAAGAGCCTCAGAGTCTTTGTCCCCATTGAGTGTGTTACTCATATTGGGTTGTCAGTTTCCCCTGATTTCTTTTCTCTTCGTGGACACATATCTCCATAGAGTATTACCTTTCTGCATACATACATTTGCATCATGAGGTTTCTTAGGGACCAAAATTCGTCTCTTTGTTACTATTTAAGCCCATTCTACCTCGTCGAGACGAAAATTTCAACCTTCACTTCTCCGGCTAGAATGACCTTAAATAGGGGCATCTGTAAGACCCCAATTTTGGCCCTAAGATCCCTCATGGCATCATAGCATTGCATTTGTATAGCCTCAAGGATCATAAGCATCTTGGTTCCCTTTGCCTTTGGGTGGGACCTCTTGTGATTGGTTTGAGATCACCAAGCATGCTTGTATTGTATTTCATTGCTTTTCTCATTTTATTTATTAACCAAAAGCACACAAATATTTCACTAACATTTCTTGTTTGTAGCTTGAGCAATCACAAGGTCTAAAAGCTTCTAGGAGATCCTTTGTGCAGTGATAAGGTCAAGAGAAGATGAAAGCAAGCATGGAAATAATTCCCAAAGCTCTCATCCATCAAATATGCCTCCCTAGTACCTCAATTTACCATTTTGATCAAAGCAAGTCAAGGGGTTTGAGGTTTGTTTCCCAAGGAAACCCTAATTCATCTGATCATCAATAATGCCTTGCTCATGAAGCAACCTCAGCCCATGGTCAAATACAATCAAGGGAAGTTATTTAATTCATCATTACATGCATATTGAAACTCATTTGAGTATCATCAATCATCAATTCATCAAGATATGGGTCGTGGACTTGAGAAGTTGATCAGTCAATTCATCTGACTATTTTGAAATACACTGAGACCTAACTTTTTATGTGTTGGTCAAATGTAGATGATCCCAAGAGAAAAAATGTTCTTAAGGACAATGTAAACAACTTTAATGTTCATCAAAAATTGATTTGAAGCTTGGAAGATCATCATCCATTCCAAGACATTATAGGTCATTTTGACTGAAACCCTAATTTTGGGTCAACTTCCCAAGAACATAACTCACTCATTTTTCATGATTTTGAGGTGGGACCAAATCAATTGGTAACATTATTGTGCATACTTCAAATGTTATGTTTAGTAAAATTTCAAAATCTCAAAAGAAATACATGTGATAATGCAAAACATTATAGGTCACTTTGGGCCAAATGCATTGAAATGTAAAAAAGTCCAACTTCAAGTGCCCATAACTTCTTCATAAAAAATCCAAATGATGCAAAATATAAGTCCAAATTGATTTTCTTGAAAATTTATACAACTTTTATGTTGGGGATTTTTCCATTTAAAGCTTGCATCATCAAAACAGAAGGGCTTGAAGTTGGTTCATTTTGACAAAATTCTCAAAGGCATATTTTGTGCATTGAACTTCATGGCATGTTTTCATAAATTTCCACACTCCAAATGAGTTTTTGTTCAACATAACATTTGTTCCTCATGGTAAGACCTTTCCAACCATTACCCACATGCCTATGTTTCAATTTTTCAAGTGGCATTTTCGAAGAGGTGAAGTTTTGTGACCAATTGTGCATTTCATGTTAAATTTCAATACACAAGCCAATGCCTTGCAAACTGCACGTCCATTTCAACTTGTTTGATCATCAGCATGAAAATGCAATTGAGTTTGGGGCTTCCACATGATCACATAAGCCCATGCAAGGAGAAATCCATTTGCCATGCACACGAGTAAACTCATTTGCTCAGCCATTTCCAGCTATAAATACATGTGCTATGCTTCATAATTAACCAACCTGAAGGCGCCTGAAATGCTGCAAGAGTGAATCCTCAACCATACCAAAGGAACTAAGTTCATCTTTCTTCAAAAATTCAGATCTGAAATTCAATTGCATTTGGTTGAATTTCGAGATCTAAAGTTCCTAAACCTTCATCATTTGATCCATTGAAGTTCTGTTTTGCAAAAGGAACCAAGGAAAGAGACTCAAATCTTCACAATCCAAAGGTGTGGGTCAACTGGTTTTTGCTTCGAATCTCTTTGTTCTTTGATCTATTGGCCTTAATATTGTGTTGTCTGAAGTCCTCTCTATAGAGGCATCATTGTTGTATGCTTAATTTTTGAAATCGAGCAAGTTCATGATGAACACCATCAAGCTTTCATCTCTGATTTCTCCCTCAATAGGAATCTAGAGTGGAAGTGAGTGGTATAGGAGTGATGTACATCACTTCACCTTTCGAACGGTGTCGGGATCGTCCATTTTGGTGAGCATTTGAACCTCTGTGTTTTTTGGCCTTCGCCGGAGCTCACCGTAGAAGACGGTGGCGCTGGCCACCGTCTCATTTCCAGATCCAATATGGATCGTTGATCTCAATCTCCAGATTTAATCTCCACGCTTGGATGTTATGACTTTATTTAAATCTTTGTGTTTCTCATTGACCTTGGACTATGGTGCGCGCGCAGCTCATGACCATCAGATCCTCCACGTCAATTAATGAGGATCCATCCAACGCTCCCTGATTTTTGCTATTTTCCATTTTCTGATTTTATTTTCTTTATTTCCTTTTATTTCAAAAAATTCATATCTCTTTTATTATTGGTCCAAAAAATATGGGACCAATTGCATTATTTCTCTTTTTAATTCTAGTTTCTAAAAATGATTTTTTATTTTTTTTGTTTTATCATTTGTATTTTTTGTGAATTTTCTCTTTTCTGGTTATTTTTAATTCATTTTAAATAGTTTTTGATATTCAAAAAATACAAAAATATTTTCCCAACCTCTTTGAATGATGATAAATCTATGAAAAATATTCTCATCAATTTATTAATTGATTTGAGATTTTAGTTCAATTAGGTTATTTTTATTCATTTTTAATTGATTAAAAATAGTTTCTGACTTTTAAAAATGATGAAATTTTTTGTCAAACTTTGTTTGACCTTGTTGAACTTGGGATAATTCACTTGGACTTTTTAAAGTTGATTTGAAGTGAATTTGAAGTTTGACCTTTCTTTAATATTTTAATTCAAGTTTATTTTTTAATATTAAAAATGCCAAAAATATGTTGTTTATTTCTTGACCTCCAATCTTCATCCCATTTCTGTTTTTGGAGTTTGACCTTGATCCTCAATGTCTTTGGTCAACATTTATGGATTGTGTAAGACCCCAATTTTGGCCCTAAGATCCCTCATGGCCCATATCATATCATATCATGGCCTCAAGGATCACTGCATGCCCTAGTTTCCCTCCTAGTGGGTAGATTGCTATGTGGGTTGATTCTTGATCACCAAGCATGTCTTGCATTTGTATATCTTTGCCTTTCATATGTTTACTAACCAAAAAAGTACAAAAATATTGTCAGTTTAACCTTGTTGCTTGCAGTTGAAGCAATCATCAGCAGTTAGGTCAAAATCAGTCACAGTCAGTCAAAGCAATGGATGGTGACCATTCTTGCAGAATTTGGGCACCATGATCAATAATCAAGAGTTCATACAACTTGGGACATCATTTGAAGTCAAGTTCTCAAGGAATTAGGGTTTGGAATTCATCAGAAGTGGTTCAATCATCCAAAACCCTAGAAAAGTCAAACTTGGTCAACTGTGGATTTAATCAGTGATTTGATGGATAGAATTGATTTGAAGAAGTTCATTCATGCTTATATAAGCCTCATATATCATGCCAAACCTCATCATGGAAGAATTTGAAGTAAAATCAGAAATTTCCCAAAATAGAAAGTGGACCTGTAATTTTAACTGCCAAAAATGGAAACTTCTTGATCTTAAACTTACATCATGATACAAGCTTCAAATGAATTTTTGCCCAACATGAAAGTTGAAGATCTTGTTCTCCCATTTTCAAAAAGTCCAAGAACTCTCAAATCCCATGCATGGTTTGCAAGATATGATCAATTCAATTTCAAAAATTTGTGAACTTCAAAGAGCCATATCTCATGAACCATAAGGCCAAATTTGGTGGGGTTTTTTCCTACAAACCACATTTTTCCTCCTCTTTCCAAAAATATAAATTTCATCTTCCAAAACCTTGCCAATCAAAATGGCATTTTTGGCCTTGACTTTATTCATTTCAAGTTTGACTCAAGTTTGACTTTTTGATTTAAACATTTTTGACACAATTGGCCAATTGGGATGTGTTTAATATGTTATTTGCAAGATGTTCCAAGCCCAAAATTGAGCAGCATTCCATCATACCACCTCCATATTCACCTTTGGTTCATAATGAGCAAATAATGCATTTTGGTTCATTTAAGCAAATCAAGGTTAGCAATTCATGAGCAAACTCAAAACAGCAAATATGAGGTCTGTCTACAGCCTGTTTCCAAGCCCAAATCGTGCAGCCATACACCCTCCACTTCCATATTTTCCAAACTTAGCAAAATGCAAATCACTTCATTAAAACAAAACCAGTTTAGCACATCATTAGGGAACCTTAAACAGTCATATTTAAAGCAATTTTCTGTCAATTCACAACCCTAGCTACAGCAGCCATCACAAAAAAATACTCTCATTCTCTCATTTTGCAATTTCACACTTTGAGAATTTCTGACCAAAACCTTGAAAGTTCTCGAGCACCCTTTGCACTTTTCATCACCTAGCCATCATGGTAAGTTCATTTCCAGCATGAAATCCCATCTGTAGTGCAGCATTGTGGTCTGTCCTCTCCAAGCATCTCCAATGGCAAATCAAGATTTGGAAGTTTCCAAGCTGAGCTGAGCCAAATAACTTCAAGTGCTCATCATTTCCAAGCATTGTGGACCTCTGTTTGAGCTTGCATCACTCAAAACACAACTGTTGCTCGATTTTCTTCACAACCAAGTAAGATTTCGACCTTCCTTTTTCTCCTATCCATGTCATGTTTATGGTAGAATGTTCATTGCTAAGTCCATTGCTACTTATATCATGCTAATTGGTTGATTATGCTGAGAGAAAGCTGGATTTCATTTTTTATGTTCATGATAACTTTTGCTCGATTTGCCTTGCTGGAAGTGATTTAATGAAATTTGATGATACATTCTTGTTGCTTGATGTTTGCTGATGCTATTAAAATGCTTATATTTTAATTCTGGGCATGTTAGAAATTTCGAGTTCATGAAGGTGATGAAGTTGTTGCTACTGTTGTGATGAACCCTATTATTTTTTTTCCAGAAATCCCAGAATCATGTTTGGCGTGCTGTTGTTATATGTTGCATGAACATTATGATTGTGTTGCCATGTGGTTTGTATCATTTTGTTTGAATTCATTTTGCCAGGATGAACATAAATTTATCCTGCTGCTGCTAAAACCAAGTGCATAAACCCTAGGTTGCATGAACCCTGTTGGTCATTTCCCAGAACTCATATGCATTTGGTTTGTTGTTGTTTTTCATGAACCATATCAATGCCATGTTGTGCGATTATTGCTGTTGGAAATCTGTTGCATGATGATGAATACATGATGTTGTTGCAAAAACCCTAGCTTGCCCAGAACTTGAAATACGATTGGTGGTTTCATTTGTTTTGCCCTGCGAATTCACTGTTCCATTGGCCATCAGCCAATGAGAACATTTCATTGCTTTGGCTAAAACGCAGCGCTTAGGTTAGTGACTGCAGGAATTACAAAATTGCCATGCTGGTCAACCGTTGACTTGTTCATTCATGTCCTTTGTCCATGTTTGCTTCAATTATTCATCAATCTTGCAAAATTCATTTCTCCTTCATCATTTAGCTCCAAAAATCATGGAATTTTTTGCATAATGTTCACAAGAATGTCTACTTTTTTATCATGATTTTTATTGAATTTTTGGCTGGCTGGATTTTGAATGCTATTAGGTTTCTTAACATGTATGCCTAATTGACACCTTTGGCCATTCCTTTTGTGAAATGATGAGAATGTATCCAATGGTTCTGAAATTTTTTGTGGTGAAACTAGACTCATTCATCTTTGTTTTGATATAAAGTTTGTGCATTTATCATATGTGGTGTGTGAGATATGATTTTCTGAAGTAGGGTGTGACAATTTGTGTCACACCAATATTATGCCATTTCATGATTTTTGTTCACATGCTTCATGACCTCCAAATGATCCAATTTTTTGCATGATTGTTCTCACATATGTCTAGTTGATGTGTGATTTTTACTGGAATTAATTGTGCAATTTCCAATTTGTTTGAGAATTTTCTTCCCTGCCTAGTCAATTGTGGACTTTGTGTGACACATCTTGCCAAATCCTTTGTGAAATTCTCATATCTTATTGTATGATCATGAAATTTCATATGTGCATACTAGACATCTTGAGCTTTGCATTGGTGTTAATCCCATTCATTTCTCATCTGTTTTCATTTTATTATGATTTTTTGAAGTTGACCCATGTTTGTTGACCTTCATTGTGCACACTTGAAATTGTGTTGACTTCCTGATTTTATTTGACTATCTTCCCATGATCCAATTGAGCTGAAATTTTATATGCATGCTATGTTATGGATTGTGATTGAGTATGAATTATTTCATAATTTTTGGAATTGATTATGTTTGCTTTTGAGCTTGGTCTTGCTGTTGACCTTTTGTGTGCTCCCTCTTGCCATGTTTTGACTTCTTTGGTCTATAAAATGACAATGATGCATGATTTGATTGTGAATCCAATTGAGGTAGCTTCTTAAATGTTTGAACATGAATTGGGTTGACTTTTCTTTGCTGTTTTGACCTTTTCTTTCATCTTTGACCCTAGGCTAGTCCTAGTGGTCTTTTGAGCTTACAATTGAGTTAATGTTTCAGGTTAAGCACCAATGCCTCAAAGATCATTCAAATTTGATTGAGTTGGATTATATATATCATGTGCTAACCCTTGTTTTGTAGGTGTGACTCATATAGTTGAGTCTTGTGCTTTGCACATTGGTCCCTCTGTGGTTGACTGTTGTTTATCCATTCCTTTTGTTTTAAACTGTTGAACTGTTTACTAATTGGTTTGACTTTTTTCAGGTACTTTAGTTGCTTAAGTTCTTTGAACTTGCTTTGCTTTGCTATTTAGCAATTTGATTTGAGGTATAATTACTTCTTCTTCATGTAGTCTGGAGACCCGGTCTGTTATTTGACCGGGCAAACTGTCTGAAGTCCTCCTTAAGAGGCAATGCCTGTGTGTATTTAAAATTGTCCCAAGCAGGAAAAGTCCTTCAAGTAAGGCAATTGGTAGATCAAAGGGATAAGTAGCCTATCCCCTACTATTCAGTGAGTCCTCTCCTTGCTCCCATTACATGGTTGAAGCATCGAGATAAAAACCCAAGATCAATCGAGTCAATAATGTGGAGAGAGTTCCTACTTTCTGAACTCCCACACTTTCTGAAATGCTCTCCCTGATCAGGGATAGAAGCAATGAGGCACACCCCTCATATCCTTTCATCTGCTTCACCTTAGCCTCTCAATGGCAAGGTTAAGAGCAACTCTTTGACCCTATTCCAGTTGGCCCCAGTGCTTAACCCTCTTGTGTGAGCCCCCCCTTGTTTGGCTATAGAGTGTGCTGTTTGATATTCATTGATTGATTGATCGCTTTATATGCACCTGTTTGCTTATATGTCATGCATTTATCATCATCATCAATTGCCATTAATGCATGATCATCCCATTTGTCTTTGTGATGCTATCATTGTTGTTTGCCCATTGAGGACAATTGTAAGTCCATTGCTTTGGCATTTGTTCCTATGATATGGAAGGATAGAGTGTAAGACCTCATTGGTCACTCATATCTTCTGTTTTATCTGTTTGTATGTGAGGATACAGTTATAAGTCCCTGTAAGTTGGCATCTGTTGTCCTGTGATCATAATTTGATCTGTTTGATTTGTATGTGAGGATACAGTTATAAGTCCCTGTAAGTTGGCATCTGTTGTCCTGTGATCATAATTTGATCTGTTTGATTTGTAGGTGAGGTTGCAGTTATAAGTCCCTGTAAGTTGGCATCTGCTTTTCCTGTGATCATTTGTTGCTTTTGTTCCTGTATGTGAGGATCCATTGTAAGTCCCAGTAATGTGGCATTGGTTTTCCTGTGATCATATGTGGAGTTAACCTAAGTCCAGATAGATTGGCAATTGACTTCCATTTCTCATCTTTGTTTTGTTTTAGGAGATTAGTATAAGACCATTGAGTGGCTTCTGATATCCTGTTCTGTTTTAGGAGACTGGTGTAAATCCATCTATTGGTATCCGGTATCCGCCTTTTACTTCTTTGTTTGAGGAGATTAGTGTAAGACCATTGAGTGGCATCTGATATCCAGTTTTATTTTAGGAGATTGGTATAAGCCCAGTGATTGGCATCCGATATCCGCTTTCTTTCTTGTTTGTTTGTCATTATCCATTGCTATTCCAAAGGACACACTTGAATCATCTTCTATATGATTTCAAGAAGTGAACCCTCTAAGAAGTTCTACTTTCCATCCTCATCCATTCATCCTCATTATGTCCTAAACCTTTTCACACAATACCTTTCAAATTTGACATAAGTGTTGTGCAAACATCTTCATGTTTTCTAACTAAAAACCTGGACCCAAGTCCTTGACTTTTTTCAAACTCCATTTTCATAATACTTCTTTCAAATCAATCTTAATCATACTTTGACTCCATTTTCATAATCACAATCAATTAACTTCACTCATTCACTTGTTTTGGCTTTGTCCATTGTTAATCTTTTCATGCATTAGCCATAGGTTTCAATTATCATTGTGGTTGATGTAAATCTTGCCTATCCTTAGTGAGTTGACAGTAAGACTTCCGTACTTAAAACAGGGCTAACCCCTCTAGTACGTCGAAGTTATCCTCGCATGGTGGATGTTGCTTTTGGTCGAGTGTTCTCCCATTGATAATGAAAAGCCTCAGTGCTTGTGTTTAAAACTGAATCCACCAATTTTTGGAAATCTTTTAGCCGAACTACGGCGTTTTGATCCTTACCTTTGATGGAAGGTACGTAGGCAGCGGGTTCATCCGTTCAAACCCAATAAAAATTGTATATTCTTTTCTCATCATCCCAATCATGTATGCACAATACTTATGTCATAACAAATAACAATATTATACAACAAGTGTGAAAAGGGCTCCCTAGGAGTACCTAGGATGTAGTGGGTGCCTAACACCTTCCCATTGCGTAATTTACCCCTTACCCAGACTCTCTGATCTTTTTATTAGTTTTCTACGTGTAAAACTTCTTAGGCTTTTGTTCGCTTTTTAGCCAATCCTTTGGATAAATAAAAGTGCGGTGGCGACTCGAAATTTCAACGTATCCCTTGCTTATGGTTTAATCGATAGATCATATAGCGACGAATACACCGCTACAGATTGGTACATTCCTTTTCATTTGATGTACTTTATTTTCTTCATTTCCATTATCCATCTTCTTCTTCTTCTTTTCTTTTTGATCAATGAGTTAAAGGTTGATAAGTTAGCATTGATTAGGGAGGTTTAATCTTCCTTGATTCAAATCTAATTCATCTTGATCAAATGATCAAGTGAATGGCTTTGCATTAAGGATAGATTGCTTCTTAAATCATGCAAAGGACTTAAACCAATACAAGATCATTTCTCTTCTTTTTGGCATGGCAAGTTGTTGGAACTTGGTTCACTAATCAAGACTTCTAACTTGTGTTGTTGCCTACATTATTATTGACCGGCCTCAGATAGTTGTGACTTCTACATAAGTCCAATTACGATTGCTTAACATAGCGCTAAATTTGCCTTATGGCACACTAACTACTAACACTAACCATTAACAATTAACATTTACTTTTTGCTCTTTACTTTTATGCAATTTAATATTCTTGTACATATTATTCATTTGCTTTTCCCTTTGCTCACTTGAGCACATGTTTATGTTAATGCAATTTGCCTTTTGCTCACTTGAGCACATAATTGTGTATATATTATTGTGCTTGTGCTTTTGTTTTGATTGTTGTGGACCAAAATGCAAAGAAATGGACAAAATGGACTTAGTTTCTAGAACTTTCCCTATGCAAAAATTGGAGTAAAAGGCCTAAATGTTGAAGATGGATTAGAAGGACCAAACCTCTAAACTCACTCTTGTCCATCCTTGATTTGTTTTCATGAAACTTTTGATGTGTGTGCTCTTGTGCTAGGAAATCCTATGAGAGCTCAAATTGAAGAACCATTGCCATGTTCATCCAAAGTGAAAGATATAAGATGCATTGAGGATCTCTTAAGAGACTTGTTTGATTGTTGCTTGAGCTTACTATTATTTTGCTTATCCCAAAGGATGGGAGCTACTTGGATCATCAATATGATCTCAAGAGAGGACCTCCATTTGTGGTCTTGTTTCTTATCCCTCATCTCTTGTATGATTAGGACTTTAGCCATTCTTCTTCTTCCCTCCACTCTAACCCAAGCCAAAACTTTTGTGCAAACATTTAACACTTCTTTTCAAACATTAGAAACCTAAGCCTTATGCTTTTGATTTTCAAACTTTCTTTTCATAACACTTATTTTGAATTGAATCTTTAAGTCAACTTTGACCATATTTTGTAAATACTTTTCATTGGTAAATATAACCCATTCAAATACTTTTGTGGTTTCAATGGCCACTTTCTTAATCTAAACTTTTTCATAACCTTTAGCTATTAGGTTTGAGTTATCCTTGAGGTAGATATAATACTCACCTATATCCTTAGTGATGGACAATGAGTCTTCCATGCTTATTATAGGGTTAACCCCTCACTAGCATGTTGAAGCTATCCTCACATGGTGGATTTGTGGTTTTAGGTTGAGTTTTCTCCCTTGGATAACAAAAGACCTTAAGGCTTTTGGACCAATCAATTAACCAACTCATTTTTTGATATTTTTACCCCGAACTACGAGGTTTTGATCCTAATATTTTTTAAGATGGTACGTAGGCAATGGGTTTATCCATCCAAACACAAATTGTAAATAAACTTGTATATTCTCTTCTCATCTCTTCAATCATGTTTGCACAAACAAATTTTCACAAAACACCAACTTTACAACAAGTATGAAAAGGGCTCCCTAGGAGTACCTAGGATGTTTTGGATGCTTAAAACCTTCTCATTGCATAACCAACCCCTTACCCCGATCTCTAACATTTTTACTAGTTTTTGATTCGATAAAAATTTTAGGTTTTTGTTCGCTTTCTAACCATTCCTTTGGATAAATAGAAGTGCGGTGGCGACTCGACTTGTATGGTTTACCTTAGATTTAGTCAATATCTCTAATGGTAACGAATACCCCGCTACACACACCAAGTTTATCTGATCCACCCTTTCCCAGATTAGGGTTTCATTGAGGCTTACCCCTTAAGCAAGTCTCTTGAACTAAGCCATAAGTTCCAACCACCTATCCTCTAGTGTGTGACCTTACATCATAGTTTTGAAGACCAAGACAAGGTCTTGGGAAGCTTTAAGAGGCCATGCTTTAAAAATTTAGGGTTTTGAAAACCAAGAGGATTGCCTGACCACACCTTCATTGAAGTCACCTTTACCACTATCATTAGGGTTTCATACCCCTTATGCTGATGTTGTGATTAAAGCATGCCTTTAGACTTTGATATCTATGTGAACACTAGCTTTATGGGCCCAAGCTACTTCTGAATCCATGAGGAATGATGCATATGGATTAGTTATGAATGTATGTAATTCATCTCCTAATCAAGTGTTTGGATGCATAGGTTAGAAAGGGGAGGGAAAATTTAGAGGTACAACAATGAGCAACACAAAGATGGGTTCAAAAGCATCCATACTACCGACTTGAGAAAAAGCAGTAGATTTCCCAATAAGGGACTCAAAAGTAAACCCAAATATTCCTCATTTCTTCACCCAATGAGCCTCAATCTCAGACTTCTTCAGATGAAGAGCTTCAACTATAAGATGAGATCTGGGAATCTCCTCCAATCCACTAAAAGGCACTTTGTCAGAAACAGGTATTCCCAAGAGATGGGCATACTCCTCCAACGTAGGCATAAGCTGATAATCGACAAAAGTGAAGCAACGGTAGAGAGGGTCATAGAACTAAACCAACACACTCAAGAGTCCTTCCACCACATCAGCAGTCAATACATACAAAAGCTTCTCATGACGTTGTTTGAAGTCCAAGGGATCTAATACAAAATATGATAGCTTCCTTAGCTCTTTTAGATAAGGACATCTGAAATTGTACTTCTTAGTGTTCCTTCGTCCATAATCCATGGTCTGAAAAATATTTGCAAATAAAACCTCAGTTCCTTGAAGTTACTTTTCGTGTGATGAATGTTATGATGCGCATGAATGCATGAATGCAACAATCACAAATAAGGGATCACACACAAGGAAAACAAAGGTCAAGGCATGAATCAAGTCATTGTCAAGATCAATCATCCATTTTGGTGGATTATGGTTTTCACCTCATCAACACCCAAGTTCCATGATATTGACAAGACTTGATTGGATCAACCAAGAGTCAAGGGTTTTTTGTGAGTCACGAGCATGGAGTCAAGTTAAAAACCATCCAAAAGTAGTGTGCTAAGGATAAAACTTGTAGATCATGTCCTAAAAATTTCCCAGAGTCTTAATTCCATCTATCGGATATTATAGGTTAGGATGACTGACTCATCAACCCATAATATTCTCAAGAGAAACTCATCTGAGTGTAGTATCGCGTAACAACTGTTATCAAGTCTACACTTGAATAGTCTCTGCACTACGTCCTAAATAGGCCAAGTTTGGTTAAATGTTCTACGGTCCTCAGCTTCTCGGACCCTAAATCAGAGAAAGTAATGCCTAACCACAAATAACTTGTGTGACATTCATGACTCCAAAAGGGTCTCCATTGAGTAAATGGGTCTCAAGCCAACTTGTTAAGGACTACTCCATACAAGTCGAACATGACTATACCATCCTCCTATCTTAATTGCACTCAAGTTCAGGTTAGAACTTATCTCACCACTCAGAGATCACCAAGCACAACCAGCAAATTATATCACACAAAACAAATATACAAACATCAAATATACAAATTATATACACATAAAAAAGTAGGATAAACCCACTGAGGACTACTCCCCAGCAGAGTCACCACTTAATTTCTATAGCGGTAAATTCATGAGCATTAAGCTATGGATAAACTTAACGTCAATAAAACCAGAGTCGTCACCACGCTTTTATTATTTCCAAAGGAAAAGGGAAAAGTACAAACAAAACACAAAGATAAGAAGTTTTCAAATCAAAATTAATAAAATTCCAGAGATTACAGGTAAGGGGGTTGGTTACATAGAGGGAAGGTGTTAGCACCCAAAGTGTCCTAGGTACTCCTAGGGAGCCCTTTTTTATATGTGTATGTGTTTTTGGTATAAAATTATGTTTTCAACAAATAAAGTGTGGGGATGAGAAAATAATTCATTAATTATATTTTTTTGTGTTGGACAAGACCTTCGGACTTGTGCCTACATACCAACATAAAATGAGGGATCAAAACCTCTTAGTTCACGGTATCAATTTCAAAGTGAGTGAATTGCTTTTAACAAAAATTTAAGTTTGAAAGAGGAAAAAAGGCCTAAAAGAGTTTGAATGAGTGTTAGTTCTTTTTGTCTTTTGAAATTTTAAGTCAATATGGTTAATTTCATTTACAAGTTTGATTAAGAAAAGAGTGTAAAAATACAATGGCAAAAGGCCAAGGTTTCTAATTTGCAATAAAGAGTCTAAGTTTGAAATCACAAGCAAAGAAGGTTTTGAAAAAGGGGGGAGAGATTTGAAATTTAAGAAGTAGGAGGAGATGAATAGACTAATCCTGAGCAAAAATTTAAAAGTCAAGGGTTGAAAAGATCTGACCAATGGGATGTAATCCAATAGACAAGAATGTCATATAGAAACCCATTTTTCCTTTGGACTTTAAATCAAGCAATATCAATAAGCAAGTAGCACAGTGAAGAGTAAGGCATCAAATAAAGATAGCTACATCCAAGCTAGAAAATTCATAGTCTTGTTCATAATCTTCCCCATGTATCATATGACATACTCCTTGAATGGCTCAGAATAAGGCATTAGACACGGATTCAAAGTAACATTTGCATCAAGACCATGTAACAGATGAACTCAAGTGGATCTCAATACTTGCACCAGATGAAAATTCAAATCACAAGAGCTTGGTTTCAAAAATGTTGGCATTGGCCAAGTCCTTTTGCATAGGGAATGTTGCCTAATTCTAAGTCCAAAGCTCAGGTCAAGTCCAACAGTCCACACAAACATTTTTTAGGGGTTTTTGTTGTTTATTAAGTATTTTAAGTTCCTAAGACCACAAGCATAAACAAAATATATAAACAGATATATACAACCACAATATATGGCTCAAGTGAGCAAAGGGAAAACGACATTAAAATAAACAAGTTAAATGATATGTTTAATGGCAAATGATAATTGGCTTAAATTTAAAGTGCATAAAGTAAATGATTTGAAATTAAAAGTTAATCAAATGTTAGTTGATTAGATGTTAGTGGAGTTTTGCTTTTTAATTGTTTAAGTCATTCTTTGGAGAATCCTTAACCCTTTATTCACAAGCATGGATCCTTGAACCAAGACATCTTCCAAAGGAAGGAAAAAAGGCTAAGTTTCTACACAATACCATGAAAGGGGGGAGACTTACAGTCTCACTTACTAGAATGATATGCATTTGTGTCAAAATTTAGCGCTATGTTAAGCAATCGTAATTGGACTTATGTAAAAGTCACAACTATCTGAGGCCGGACAATAAATGTTTTGGTGTTAATGCATGTTAGAGATATGGTATAATGAACCATACTCCTAAAACATACCACACACAAAAATAAAATGATAAAAGGATGGACTTAATCTCATCCATACTTGTATTGGTTCATCTAACACAAAGTTATTAATGAACCAATTAGCCTTAGGATATTGAGATGTCATTGGCCAATGAAAGAGATGGGATAAAATGGGATTGAAGATGAAGAGGGAGGGGAAATTAGACAAACACAAATTGATCATGGAAGGAATTTTATCAAATTAAAATCGTTCATTCATTTTGGGAGATGAAATGTATATTTCATCAATCCCCTAAGTCCAATGATTTTAATCCAACAAAAGTCAAATCAACCTTGACCAAGGCCCAAGCACATGGTCAAACTTCACAAGTCAATAAAAATGGCTCAACATAATTTCTACACAATTAAACAATTAAAAGTCAAATAAAAATGCATTAAATTAAATTATGTTTGATCAAAAATCTAAAATCTCTTCAAAACACCAAATAAATGGCCAAGAGATTTATCATAGGTCAAACAAGGTCAAAGGACATTGGAGAAAAAAATTCATTATTTTTGAAAAGTCAGAAGTATTTTTAAACAATTAAAAATATGCACAAAAACAATTAAATCATGAAAAATATCAATGTTGATCCAAAAAATAAGTTTTATTCAGATAATGAAAGAGAAAAATATTTGAGTTTTTTTGGTGAAAGTCCCATATTTCTTGGATCAATAATTGAAATTCTGGTATCAGATATGAGATGTCGAAGGTAATGTCACGACACTAATATCTGAGTAATGCAAACAGGATAAAGATAGATAATAGTAATGCAAGAGACACAAGCAATTATTAACCCAGTTCGGTCCAACTCACCTACATCTGGGGGCTACCAAGCCAGGAAGGAAATTCACTAAAATAGAATCAGTTCAAAGACTCTCCGTACACTTCAACAAGTTAGAGTCTTTCTCATCTAATCTCTACCCGTGCAATTTCTACCTAAGCACTCTTAGATATGAGAACCCACTCACTTCCCTACAATCACACCTGTGATTTTAAACAACAATTCCTTGAGAAAAGAAAACACTTTTCAATAACACACACTTGATTTTACTTCACAGTTTCAATCAAGTAGACACACACTTGATCTTGCTTCACAACTTTGATCAAGTAGACACACACTTGATCTTGCTTAACAACTTTGATCAAGTAGACACACACTCTTGCTTACAAGCTTTGAGTGACATATTACCACCACAAATCAGACCAATTCAATCATCTAAGGATGACTTGAATGGCTTACAAGTCTCACGACTAAACAAGACACAAACCCTAGCTCTCACTCAGTATTTCGCTCAGTATTGGTTGTGTCAAATCAGGTTTTCCAAGTCCCTTTTTATAGAAGCTTTCAGCTGGGCTTAGACATCTTGAAAACCCTAAAACTATTTTCCAATTAAATCTTCTCATGACAGCTGGTTAGATCTCCTTGGAAAATAAGTAAATCAGGTTGTAATCAATGATTGAATGTGCCTGCAAATCAGATCTTCAATCATACATAGATTGCCATTAAATGCGCAATCACAAAACACATAACATTCACCCTGAATGTTCTGTGTACAGGATGTCATGACACCGGGTCTGACATCCTGGAACAATCCTGCATAATTCCATAATTCCTTTTATAATTTCCAGCAGGTACATAATATCAGATGTCATGACGTCGTGTATGACATCCTGAAACAATCCTACATAATTATGTTTTCCATTTAAACTCCAGCAGGTACATAGGATATCATATGTTAAGACATCACACACAACATCTTGTGAACACTCTTTGTTTTACCAAAATTGATGCCAACACTTAGAACCAACAAACTCCCCCTTTGGCAAATTTTGGCTAAAACATATATCTGTCCTTTTTGTTCACAAGAAAACTATCAGCAGTTAAACTACAGTTTAAACAGCAGCAGAAGCAAACACACTTACTAGCTATAGCTACTAGTAATACACACATGCACAAGGGTAATTCTTCTCCCCCTAAATTTGTGCAACACAAACATAATTACTAGTTATAGAGGCAACTAGTAAGACACACAAATGCACAAGGGTACTACTTCTCCCCCTAAATCTGTGCATCACATACATCTCCTTTGATAATAACAGCACCTGTAACCATAACACCTGTAACAATCAGAATGTCATTCTAACATCTGCTTCAACATCACCTGTGCACCACATCAGACATCCCCTTTGACATCTGTAAACAGAACAACATTCTGTTTTACACCAAACACATCTCCCTCAATAATAGTTGTTCATCTGTTCAGCTACACCAGCACATACATCTCCTCACAGCTCCACATCTTTAACTGCTTCCACAACAACACTATTCTTCTCCCCCTTTTAGTCAAAATTGACCAAAGGTGACCAATTAGACAAAATAAATGTCAATTAGCCTAGCAGAGAATATCAAATCAGATGTTATAACATTAAAAATGTTAAAACATAATTGTTAGGAGATACAAACCATCATCATACACAATTGTGATAGCTGAGATAATGAACAAATCCATGGAACTCATTAAGAGCCCAAAACATTACATAAAGGCATCAGTAAGGACTGCCAAAAATTACACATATTTAAAAAAAACAATAAATTCTTCAGCATCCAAATAGGAGGGGGACCGACTTCCATAACAGCACACACAACAACCACACCAGAACAGTATTCATCACAGCACAGTCTTCAAAACACGGGGAACCATTATCACTTACTCTAAGGAAGAAGTATCATCTTCACCTTCAGAATCAGAGCTTCCACTAGATTGAGCATTGGACCTCTCACTTGTGGTATTGGCATTTGAATCCTTGGTTTCACCAGCCTTCTCTATCTCTTCCTTCTCTAGTCTACTTATAAGAACTTCCAAAGCCTCTTTTCTTGCCTTGGCAACCCTAATACCATTATCCAGTTCCTTGCAGGTTTCCTTTAATTGATCAATCAAGCTACCTTGAGATACAGGCTCCTTTCTGGAAGATGTCATGACAACATCATTGACATGACTTCCCTCAAACAGCTTGTAGTGAATAGATAGTGGGGGCTTTCTTCTGCTTGGAATGTCACTTGTGTTGAGAATGCCTGGTTGCTGGCTCAAGATAATACCATAAATGATGGATGGGAAGGCAATGGGCAGCTTTACTGCATTTGTTGAGGCATGTCTGACAATTTGATCAAACATAAACCTTCCAAAGTCAAAGTTTATCCTTGTTCTAATAGTATGAATGATTCTTCCAAGACCAATGGAGATGGTTGAGATATGATTAGTAGGCACCCAGTTGGTTGAACCAATCTTGTGCAAGATGGCATATTTGGCAGTTAGCTTGCCAGCTGATAGGTGATTCCTACTAGGCCATTCCTTAACTTGGCCAACTATAATAGTCCTACATACCTCATTGTTTGTAGTCTCTAAATCCACTCCTCCATCAGTTCCTCTCCCTATGAAATTGTTGATTATGATAGGGGAGAATCTCACACATTTGCCTCTTACAAACACCTTGCAGAATTCCCTACTGCTCTTTTCAGAAATATCCTCAAGGATATTCACAACAAATTCTTTTACTAACCCCTCATAACATTGGGGTAAACCAACAACTGTCTTCATCAGTCCAGCAGCCTTAATCAATTCCATGACTTCCTTCACCTCAACAGCCTCTTTTCCCAGCTCTCTTTCAACAGCTACCCTCCTCTGAATGACAAACTTCCATTTTGCAGCACCATCTTCTAAGTGAAAAGAGATGTTATCTAAGTTCACAGCTGCAACTTTTCCTGGAGACTTCTTAATAACCTGCTTTTTAGCAGGGGAGATGTCAGGGACATCGTCTTCAACATCCTCTTCAGA
Source organism: Lathyrus oleraceus (assembly GCF_024323335.1). Classification (NCBI taxonomy): domain Eukaryota; kingdom Viridiplantae; phylum Streptophyta; class Magnoliopsida; order Fabales; family Fabaceae; genus Lathyrus; species Lathyrus oleraceus. The sequence goes on along the minus strand of NC_066579.1, from coordinate 103,872,931 downwards.
GTCAAAACTCTTTCTTTCTTTCCTCTTCCTAACCTCAACTTTACTCCAAGATTTGGAGGGTCCTACACCAGCAACCTTTTTCACTCTTCTTGCTGTTCTCATTTCAGCCACGGTCTTTCCTTTTCTGGTCCTCAGTTTCTTTGCTACACTTGGTTTCACCAGATGAACCAAGGTGTCATCTTCTTCCTCAGAACTTTCTTCCTCCAGATCAATAATATCCTCAGCAATTTCATGAGACATACTTGCTGGTTTCTTGCTAGGTAAGTTTTTACCTAGAGAACATAATCCCTCAGCAGCCACTTCCTTTTCTGATCTAGATGAGTCATCATCTTTCTCAACTTGGGGTTTTACCTCAGGAGAGGGATCCCTTCTGGACAGAGGGGTAGAAACACACTTGACTGCATGCCCTTCATTCAGAATCCTAGTAACTAGGTTCCTAATGGTACGATCAGTAAAGTGCATGTCATCTTTATGAGGAGATTTTTTAGGAATGTTACCTTGCTCACTTCCAACCATGGAAGAAGGACCTGGGGCGTCACCTAGTATCACACAAAGGGGAGTAACATCCAGCACGTCTTCATCTAGAAACTCCATGGAGGGAGTCCTTGCATGATGAGTGGGTTTTGATCCTGAGGATGAGGGATGTTGAGACATGTTGTTGAACTTTTGAAAACACTTTATTTGCCCTAGCAGAGGTTTTCTGAGAAGTTGGATGGAGATGGGAATGGTTGTGTTTAGATAGCGTGTGCAAATGGCATAGATACTATTTCCAATGCTAGGAAATGATTCATCATTAATTTGGCTATTTCTTTTAAGTGGGCAGACACTATTTTTATTTCCTTTTTCACTCCACTTTAATTTCCATAATTTCACAAGAATCCAAATCCCTAATTTCCCTCTTACATATTCAAATTGATTATCATCCAAATCCCTTGCAAACTTGTCAACTAATTGCATTTCATGCTTTAGAGCTATGAATTTGTCTTCCACAAATTTTCTAATGGAGTGATGACAGCAAATAATGTGCTTGGTCCAACTATGTTGAATAGAATTTTTGGACATAGTTTTAGCATTCAGGTTGTCATAATACAATGTCATGACATCGTGTGTGACATTGTATGCAATCATCAGTAGTTTCAACCAACCCTATTGAGAACAGCTACTACCATCTGCTATATCTTCAACATAAACACCATTTTCATCTCTCAAATATGTAGGAGCAGGTGTCCTTTCACTCTCCATCTCAATCTTCTCAACATTGCTCTTGGCACTTTTGCTTTGAGATAGATACATAGGCCCTTCTATCTGTTTGACTTGTAGCCCAAGTCTAATAAAGCTCTTTCCAACTTCAGACTGCATATGACCAGTAACATGTTCACCCATCTGATCCAACCTCCTATCTATTTGAGCCATCATGAGCTTTTCTTATTTGAAAGTGATGTGAAGTATGAGCTCATGGTGTGACATCCTTGTCTGACATTTCCCACAGACTTGTCTTTCATCACTCTTGAGAGTCCCTCTAGCAGATATACTCATATTCATTCCTTTGACATAGGTACACTTTGAGGAATAATCAATTTGAGAGTTCCACATGTAACAATTGTCTTTGGTCCTGATTCCTTTCATGATCACTTCACTGTCTTTGTTAGTAATCAGATATTCAGTTTTGGTAAAGTTAACATTCAGACCTTGATCACATAGTTGACTTATGGTTATTAGATTTGCAGTCAAGCCCTTAACCAGTAGGACCTTGTCCAGTTTAGGCACTCCAGGACAATCAAGCTTGCCTATCCCCTTGATTTCACCCTTTTCTCCATCACCAAAGGTTACATAGCTTATGGCATGAGGATGAAGTCAAGTTATCAGGTCTTTGTTTCCAGTCACGTGTCTGGAACATCCACTATCAAAATACCACTCTTCTTTGGCTGAGACTCTGAGGGGAATGTGAGCTATTAGACTTGTAACATTCGTTTTAGGAACCCATTGCTTCTTGTTGACAGGTCTGTGCTGTTTGGGTCTGGGTTGATAGTGAGTCTGATGATGAACAGGGCTAGGATAACCATACAACTTATAGCAGAAGGGCTTCAGGTGACCAAATTTCCCACAGTAATGGCATCTCCATCTTTGGTATTTCCCTTTCTGCTGTCTTCTCTTCTGATGTTGTGATATATGATGTGACATCACAGGTTTGCTTTTACTATGGCTGCATTTTGGTTTGGCTTGAGGTTTGCAACCAGTGTAACTGCACTCAGGCTTAGATTCATTATACCCAATGCCAGATTTGTCTCCTGTTATTTGTCCAGTTTGGAGAATCTTGTCTAGGGAGTCAGATCCATTGTTTAACATTCTTACATACTTGGTCATCTCTTCTAGTTTAGAATTCAAGAACATAGCTTCAGTTGTTAACTTGGAGATGGTTTCCACATGGTATGCCTTCTCATTCTCCAGCTGTACTATCTTCTGGCTTTCAACTTGTTGACTTTCATCTATCTTGGCCTTCAGAACCACTGCTTCTGTTTTTAATTTAGAGATGGTTTCCAAGTGTTCTACCTTCTCATTCTCAAGTTGAGTTATTTCCTTCTTCTGGCTTTCAACCTGTTTACACAACTCTACACTTTTGTGACACAACTTTCTGTAGGTAGTGGCCAACTCTTCAAAGGTTACTTCGTCATCACTTGAGTCTTCATCATAACCCCATCTTTCAGTCAAGGCAATTACTAGATTTGTAGATTCTTCTGTTTCACTCTCATCAGACCAAGTGGCAGCAAGACTCATCTTCTGCTTCTTGAGGTAGGTTCCACATTCAGTACTAATGTGTCCATACCCATCACATTCATAGCACTGAACTTCTTTTCCTTCTTTGGGCTTCTCATCTGACCTTGCTCTTCTTCCAGCATTGTTGGATTTACTGATGTCAGATGAGATGTTCTTGACATTAGCCTTAGATCTTACATCCATCTTTTCCAACAGTTTGTTGAATTGTCTTCCCAACATTGCTACATCATTGGCCAACTCTTCATCACCATCCTGACTATTTTCCTCTTCTGTGTTTGACATGAAGGCCATGCTTTTGGTTTTCTTTTCAGAACCATCATTCAATCCCATCTTAAATGTTTGGAGGAAACCAATTAGCTCATCAACCCTCATGTTGGAGATGTCTTGAGACTCTTTAATGGCAGTCACCTTCATAGCAAATCTCTTAGGGAGTAACCTGAGTATTTTTCTTACCAATTTTTCATCTGACATCTTCTCTCCCAGGGCTCCTGAGGCATTAGCAATTTCAAGGATACTCATATGAAATTCATGAACATTTTCATCTTCTTTCATCCTTAAATTTTCAAACTTGGAGGTGAGAAGCTGTAGTCTAGACATCTTTACTCTAGAGGTGCCTTCATGAGTGGTCTTGAGAATGTCCCAAGCATCTTTAGCCACTTCATAGTTGTTTACCGACCTGAAAATATTCTTGTCTACTCCATTGAACATTGCATTCAATGCTTTAGAATTTCCAAGGGCTAGATCATCCTCCTCCTTGGACCAATGTTCTTCAAGTTTCTTATCAGTTGTGGCCTCTCCTTCTTTAGTAATTACAGGATGTACCCAGCCTGTTAACACAGCCTTCCAAGCCTTGTTATCAAGAGATTTTAGGAAAGCTACCATTCGAGGTTTCCAATATTCATAGTTAGATCCATCCAAAATTGGTGGCCTGTGAACAAATCCTCCATCTCTCTCCATTGTACCAGAAAGTATTGTCCCTAGATCTCACCTAGAACCAGAGCAGGATGCCTGCTCTGATACCAATTGAAATTCTGGTATCAGATATGAGATGTCAAAGGTAATGTCACGACACTAATATCTGAGTAATGCAAACATGATAAAGATAGAGAATAGTAATGCAAGAGACACAAGCAACTGTTAACCCAGTTCGGTCCAACTCACCTACATCTGGGGGCTACCAAGCCAGGAAGGAAATTCACTAAAATAGAATCAGTTCAAAGACTCTCCGTACACTTAAACAAGTTACAATCTTTCTCACCTAATCTCTATCAGTGCAATTTCTACCTTAGCACTCTTAGATATGAGAACCCACTCACTTCCCTACAATCACACCTGTGATTTTAAACAACAACTCCTTGAGAAAAGAAAACACTTTTCAATAACACACACTTGATTTTACTTCACAGTTTCAATCAAGTAGACACACACTTGATCTTGCTTCACAACTTTGATCAAGTAGACACACACTTGATCTTGCTTAACAGCTTTGATCAAGTAGACACAAACTCTTGCTTACAAGCTTTGAGTGACATATTACCACCACAAATCAGACCAATTCAATCATCTAAGGATGACTTGAATGGCTTAAAAGTCTCACGACTAAACATGCCACAAACCGTAGCTCTCGCTCAGTATTTCGCTCAGTATTGGTTGTGTGTTAAATCAGGTTTTCCAAGTCCCTTTTTATAGAAGCTTTCAGCTGGGCTTGGACATCTTGAAAACCCTAAAACTATTTTCCAATTAAATCTTCTCATGACAGCTGGTTAGATCTCCTTGGAAAATAAATAAATCATGTTGTAATCAATGATTGAATGCGCCTGCAAATCAGATCTTCAATCATACATAGATTGCCATTAAATACGCAATCACAAAACACATAACATTCACCCTGAATGTTCTGTGAACAGGATGTCATGACATCGGGTCTGACATCCTGGAACAATCCTGCATAATTCCATAAGTCCTTTTATAATTTCCAGCAGGTACATAATATCAGATGTCATGACATCGTGTATGACATCCTGAAACAATCCTGCATAATTATATTTTCCATTTAAACTCCAGCAGGTACATAGAATACCTTATGTTAAGACATCACACATAACATCTTGTGAACACTCTTTGTTTTACCAAAATTGCTGCCAACACTTAGAACCAACAATAATGAAATTAATATGAATTAGTGAAAAATAAGCAAATAAAAGGAAAATTCAAAAATTCAAAAAAACGTGGACCATCTGATCTCCCTTAGTAATTGAGGTGGAAAATCAGATGGTGATCAACGCGTTTTCCACACATGCCTTGGTCAACTGAGACACACGCATGGTAATCAAAATCAACGCACGAGATTAAAACAATTTTAACGGATCATGTGGGTGAGAAGCAAGACACCTCATCACCGGAGCTAGAGCTCCGATCTTCTTCTCCGGTGGACCTCACCGGACTGGTTCACCACCAACCATCTCCAAAATGAAAAAGTAAGACATGGATTTAAAGAAAAAATGCTCAGGAGCTCGAATCTGGCCTCAATTTTGTCCAATTCCAAGTATATGAAAAGATACAGGGAGTTGAATTTTGTGGATCATGAACTAAGTTGCTTCGATTTGACCTCAAAGCAACTCAATCTTGTTGCCTACATTTGTAGGGCTTCAGCAAACCAAAAATCAACAAGAATACTGGAGAATTGAGAGAGAATCAAAGAGAAGAAGTTTCTGAAAAATCACATTCGAGTTGATCTAATTCCACTTAATCTTGATCTGTATTTGATTGCTTTCTCCTCCTCTTGGTTGCAGAAACCAAATAAGGTGAAAAGGGAATTGAATTTCTGGAGTTTGAACTTCCAAACAGAAGATGAAGTTCAAGCTTGATTTCAAGCGAAACCTTCAGAAATTCTATGGCAGTGGGGGTTTGGATTGGTCTAGCAAATCTTGGGCAAGGTGTTGATCATGAATCTGAAGCCTTAAGCTTGTTTAAATAGGAAATTCACTTGATATTTGCACCACTTGAAAATTGGACAAATTTGGAAACCTTCTTGCATGGGTGCATGAGCAATGGTTTGGACCTTGATAATGATTCAATCCACTTCCCATTCATGTGTAAAGAGTACTGAATGCATCATGTGTAAGCATGCAAAAGAATTTGATCATCTTAAATCCAATCTTGCCAAAACACTTTCCATAATGAAGCCATGCGCAAGTCCCTCAATTTTAATCCAAATGAAATGATCTTGGATGTTTTGGAAAGGTGAGATCAAGGGGAACATCTTTCATGTTGAACACTTTTTATTTTAAGCTTGTATCATGATAAATTTTGAGGGGGAAGTTTGGGAAATCAAACATATTTGAAAATTTTCTAAGTCCCAAGTCAAATGTTCACTTCTTCCACCTTGAATAACTTTTTCTATGGACTTCAAATGAGAAAAGTTCCTTCATAATAGTTGTAGCTCTTTCAAAACTCTTAAACATGGTCACATATTTGACCTCATTTAGATTTGGCATGAAGGAGTTATTCATTTTAGAAGTTAAGGAAAATCACCTGTTCAATGGTATTGGCCCAAAATGACCTATAATGTTTCCTCTTGGCACATGCATTTGAAAGTTGAATTTTCACTTACTACAAACATAAAAGTTTAATTAGACATCTAGAAATTGATCATGGAATTTTAATGGCTTTCATCTCATAAAAGTTGAGCAAGTTATGTTCTTGAGAAGTTGACCTCCAAACTAGGGTTTAGACAAAATGACATATAATATTTCACCATAAAAAATGACTTTCCAAGCAAAATTATCTCTATACCTAATCATTAAAGTTGTTAGGAATGTCATTTATAGTAACGTTTCTCTTCGAATCATTTTCATATGACAAAACTTGTAGGAGATGGGGTCTAGGGAACCCCAGTTTTGATCAGTTGAGTTTCTCTGGTCAACCACCATGAACCAACTTGCTAGCTTAACATTCTCTTGACTTTTGGGACTAATGGAGGATAATATATACATAATATGATGTAATTTAAGTGTCCCTTGAAATATTTGATCAATTGTTGAAGAAACTTGTTGAAGAAGTTACACAAGATACCCAGATGAATTAGGGTTTCCAAGGCAAACAAACTCCAAACTTTTGATGATTTCTTGATCAAAATAACATGTGAAGATCATGGGGATCCATATATGATACTTAGAGCCATATTAAATCATTTCTTGATTGATCTCCTTGCATTGAGGGTCTCAAACCCTAGATATGAGCTTGATAGAGCATAAGTGAGCATGTACACTACATACAAAAACAATAAACTATACATTGGCATATTTTGGTTAGTAAAATAAAGAAAAATGAAGTATGATATAATCAAAAATACTTGGTGATCTCTCCCAATACAAACCCAATGAATGAGGGGTGAGGAGGATGCCAAATTGTGATCCTAATGCTAATACATATGATGAGATATCATGAGGGATCTTAGGGTCAAAATTGGGGTCTTACAGACATAAGCTTGTAAAAAATTTGTTTGTTGGTTCTTTAGCTAAGCTTGTATAAAAGCTTTATTTGTTGTTAGAAGGTTTGTAGGTTAACCCTGTTATAACAAAATTTGGTTCTGCATGTATTTGTGTAAGAACAATTTTGGTACCCTAATGGTTTGTTATTGTGTAGCTTTAACAACCAGTTCTGATTCTGAATATATGATATGCAACGTCATCAATTTCTGAGCTATGTGTTCCAAATCCATTTATGCACCAACTATTAGAAGTTCTCAAAGATGTTCAATATTGCTTCTATAATGATCTTTATGCTTATGTGTTGATTCACTCATAAGAAGATTATGAGGAGACATTACGTTGCTGCTGCAATGTTCTCTCAGTTCATTCTTCTGGACGTGACTCTGATCACCAAACTTCTGAAGAAAGACAAGCTTCTAAAGTTGTGTTATGCAACAGAAGAATCTTAAGATCTCAAGCCAAACGATTGAAGATTCTGAAGATCTCAAGCCATACTACTGACACTGTCAAGGTTCTGACCAAAGATTCTGAAGTTTCTGAATCCAGCTTTATGTTTCTTCATTTGATGCTTCATCAACTTTCACCAGAAGCCAATGAACTTGAAGATAAGATCAAAATAGGAATGTGATCAAATAGTACATGGTACAAAATGAACATCCTTTCCACTACCTGATTTCATGGGCAGGGGCAGTATTATACATCACACCTATCACTGATTTTATAGGCGAAGGACAATACACAATATCATTCTTTTCCTATCCAAAAGTGGGCATTCGCTCAAATGAGTTTTCCCCATTTTACCCTCTAATGGTTGTATGCTTATGCTATATAAGTAAAACTTGGAGAGTTGAAGAAAAGACGTTGGTGATACAATATTTTGACAAGTTATTTTCTTTGTGAAAAGCTATCATTATTTTGTACATAATTTTTCTTTAAGTGTTTGTTGTTCATTTGTGTAAAAATTTGCTTGTGTAGAAGCATCTTGTAACACACAAAATATTATTCAAACTATTTGTTTGATTCCTTAAGGAGGTTATCCTTAAGAAGACAAAGAAGGTTGTTCTTTACGAGTCCTTAAGGAAACGAGGGTATAGTTGGATCCTTGAGAAGACAAAGAAGGTTATTCTTTGTGTTTGTTGTAATTTGTTGATTATAATGGATTAAGTCCTTGTGTATAAGGCAAAATCACCTTGGTAGGTGGACTGGATTAGCTTTGAGTTTCAATCGAACCAGGATAAAAATACTTGTCTTTTTATCTCTTTGTTATTGACTTGTTAATGGTGTTCTTGTTTTGGAAAAAACTTTTGCTTGTAAAACCTAATTCAAACCCTATTTCTTGTGTTTTTCACACCTTCAGATCCCGTGTAAAAGCTTCAAGTGTTGATGAAGGTTGTTTAGGATGATCCCGTAAAATCTCAAGGTTTATTTTAGTGGCACTCTCAAGTAGAAATTCTTTGTGAGATAAGTATTCCAAGTTGTTAGGCCGGATCTATATACACCTCAGGTGCAATCTCTTTATCCTTTAGTTTTCCAACATAGTATTGGTAAAATAAATCAACAATAAGTGGTGCATGTCTATTAATTACTCATATATGAATAGGGCATGCCCAAAAGATTCTTACACGCTTCACAACATATACTAACTCGTTGGCAATTCACCAGGGTTTAAGTTGTTATCTCTTATGGACCCCAACTCGGGGTATAATCAAATACCAATAGATCCTCTAGACTAGAACAAAGTTTATGAATGATAGATGAGAATTTAGTTAAAGGGTCATTCCCTTCACCCTTATAAATGTTAGGGCAACTTACTAGTGAATGATGAAAAAAGTATTCAATAATCAGATGCAGAAATGTTTGAAGTATGTACGGACCACATGGTTGTCAAATATAAGGAGTATCAAGAGAACACAACCCATATAAAATCCATATTCAGCGAAGTAAGGAAATATGGAATGTGCTTCAACCCCTAAAAATGCACCTTCAGAGTGCATTCAGGGAAATTCCTAGGACCTTACAAAAATGGGATAAAGGTGAACACAATTCAATTTTGAGTATTGTTTAACATGGAAACCCCAAAGACCAAGAAAAATGATCTAAAAGTTGAATGGTATGTTGGGTTCCTTATCCAGTTTTATCTCTAGATCAACACACCGTGAACTCCCATTTTATAAGCTCTTGAGGAAATAAGTAGTGTTCAATTGAACACACGAGCATAACATGGAATTCACGAAACTCAAAGAAGTTTTATCACAACCGCTCGTCTTATATCGACTAGAGGAAAGCGAACCCTTTTTGTATCTCAAGAAATTTTAGGAGAGGGTCAGGTAAGAGAAAGAAACTCATCCCAAGACCAACTATATTTTATTAGGAAGTAGTTATAGGGACCAAAAGTATGATACCATAAAGTGTAGAATGTTGGAACAAGATTTGCTCATATCCCTTGGGTTTTTATGATAACAATGTACTTAAAGAACAATTAGGTATATTAACATATGTTCATGTATGCAGGATCATAAAGCTTAAAGTCTACTCAGAATTGACCCTGCTAAAGGCATTTGTTGACAAGCAAAATGTCTAAGATTCCGATGGATCAGAATCTGATGACTTTGAAGGATCAGCCTCTGGAGGATCAGACTTTAGTCATGATACTTCTGCTTCTAGTGACAGTTCATAATCTGGAGTCCTTAGCTAGAAAAGCTCAACCTTTAATTTGTACTTTATCCCCTCAGTAGACCTATCTTGTCAACACCAGACTAAGGGTAAAAGTCAAGTAGAATCCTTTAGTGCAAGGCTCAAGAAAAGCTTATGGGACTTGTCTAGTTCTCCCCCTCGCCTGGTTTATTTCTAGTATGCAATGGACTATGTTTTTACACTCTAGTTGAAGATCTTAACAATATTTGTCTTCCAATTACTCTCTCTTGGAGCTGTTACATTTTAAAATGTTTCTCTAGTGCAAACAACTTTCCTACGATTCTTTTACCTGCATCTATAAAAGGAAGTTGAAGACTTGAAGGAGAGTTACACAACTACTACACAATCTAACAGAAACGTTGAGAATAAACTTTGAGCTAAAGTTTCATATGTTCATTTGTATAATCTTTTAAGATTTCTTATCTTTGTATATCTTAGAAATCTTAAGTTTTTAGAAACATTGTAGCTGGTGCAATACCTCTATAATTTTGATTGTGTATCAAAGTATAGTCGTAATTATTTATACTAAATTATTTGTTTAAAGTATAGGAAGTCTCTAGCAAGGTTGATTGGGCAAGGAAGTCTCTTGTGTGTGTGCTTGAGCAGTGAAGTATCTTTTAGGTGTGATTTAGAAGAAGTCTCTTGCAGGATTGCTTGAGCGGAAGTCTCTTTCAAGATTGATTGAGAAGTAAAGCCTCTTTATGGGTTGATGAGAAAAGTTGTAATCGTGATTGATTATAGTGAAAATTGTTAGAACAAGATTTTGGTTCTGCAATATATCTCTAAGTTTTGATGATAATAACGATTAAAATAATTTGGTACTCTAATAAATTTATCTAAGTGTGCAGGTTTCTAAGAAAAAATAATCTAATGAGAACAATATCTAACAACTAATGAAGTCCAGAACAGTTGATCCAGCATTTAAGAGATCATATCTAACTACCAACAAGAACTCTTTTGAATATAGAATCTGTCATTGCATTTATCATACGAGGACTCTGAAGATATGTACATCTAAAAGACTCTGAAGACTGTACACCTAAAGACTCTGAAGATATGTACATCTAAAAGACTCTGAAGACTGTACACCTAAAGACTCTGAAGGCTGTAAATCTGAAGACTCTGAAGACTTCACATCAGAAGACCTCTATCTAAAGATCAGACAAGTTAACATTGAAGATTACTCATCAAAACAACTATCTGAAGAATACAAGCTCTGCTCAAAGACTCTGAACTCCGCTCACTCTGATTCACGCCCAACAGATCATCTAACTCATCAAAATCAAAAACTTAATCAAGAAGTATTCCAAGTATGGTATGAATCTATATATGGACAATATTGGCTACACTACAAGACTACTATGGAAAGGTCAAGAAAGTTAATGTCATTAAGTCCCATTATTGGCAAGATATCACCATCAATTTTCTCTCCAACGGTATCATCTTCATGCTCTATAAAAAGGCCTCACCATCATCATACCAAAACACGAAGCAATTGCACAGGAATTCTACAATACATCTTGAACCATATACCAAACACTTGTTATTGTAAAATTCAGTAATCACACAAGAGTTGTTGCTCAAAGTGTGATCATTGATCATATGTTCCTAATTATGTTCATATTGCTTGTCTAGAAGCACCAAACACACACCTGTAATTCTCAATAGTTGTTGTGATTCCTCAAGTGACTTGTGAAGTCTGTAGACTTTAGAGGGATAAGAGATTGCTGAACTCTTTAGACGATTATTGGATTAAGTCCTTATTGAAGGAGAAATCACCTTGGCCGGGTGGACTCGAGTAACTTTGATTTTCAAGCAAACCAGGATAAATTTCTTGTGTTATCTGCTTTTATTTTCGTGTGCATGGTGTTGAAAAAGTTTTTATTTACTGTGAAAACAATTCACCCCCCCCCCCTTATTGTTTTTCTCTACCTTCAATTGGCATCATAGCTTCGACTCTGTTATTGATTTTTGAATCAAACACTTAACCGTGTAAAGAGATCCAGCGTGAGAAAAACATCATGGCTAACACAAACGAAAGAGATAACTACAATGCTAAACCTCCAGTTTTTGATGGAGAAAAAATTAATTACTAGAAGGACAGAATTGAAAGCTTCTTCTTAGGCTACGACGCTGATCTATGGGACATTGTTACAAATGATTATGAACCACCCATCTCTGCTCTTAGTATCGCTATTCCAAGAAGCAGAATGAGTGATGATGAGAAGTGTGATTTCAAGAATCACCATAAAGCCAGAACTATTTTGTTAAATGTAATATCCTACAATGAGTACGAAAAGATCACCAACAGGGAAACAACTAAAGAGATATTTGATTCCTTGAAGATGACTCATGAAGGCAATAATCAAGTCAAAGAGACTAAGGCTCTGGCCTTAATCCAAAAGTATGAAACCTTCAGAATGGAAGATGATAAAGCTGTTGAGGTAATGTTCTCTAGATTCCAAACCTTAGTTGCAGGACTCAAGGTTCTGGATAAAGGATACACTACAGCAGATCATGTCAAGAATATAATCATAACTCTTCCAAAGAAATGGAGACTTATGGTTACTGCTTTGAAGTTATCCAAGGATCTGAGCAATATAAGCCTTGAAGAACTCATCAGTTCCCTCAGGAGTCATGAGATAGAGCTAGAGGAAGATGAACCTCTGAAGAAGAGTAAACTAGTATCTCTAAAGTCTAGATCAGAAAGAAGAAAGTCAGAAAGAAACAAAGCCTTTCAAGCTGAAGAAGAAGACGACGAGGACTCTAAGAAGGAATATTCTGATGATGAAGAGGAATTATATATTCTATCCAGAAGAATCAAACAACTATGGAGAAAAAGAAATAACAACTTCAGAAGACCCGGATAGAAGGGAGATCGTCCAGAGTCAACCTCCAAAGGCAGACCCAACAAAGAAGTGACCTACTATGAATGAAAAGAACCTGGACACTACAGAAATGAATGTCCAAAGCTCAAGAAAGATAACTCCAGAAAGGAAGGTTTCAAGAAATGCTCCTTCAAATAAAAGAAGAAGGGACTAATGGAAACATGGGATGACTCTGAATCTGAAGCTTCAGAATTTGATTCTGAAGAGGAGCAAGCAAATGTTGCGCTCATGGCCACTACTTCTGAAAGACAATCTGACTTTGAAGAGGTATTCTCTGATTTTTCTCGTTCTGATCTGGAAGCCTGTTTATCAGAATCTCTGAGCTCTAATCAAAAGCTTCGATATAAATTCAAGATCCTGAAAAAGGTTCATGAAGAAACTGTTGAAGAGTGTGATAAGCTTGAGAAAGAAGTTTCTGAACTTAAAGAAGACAACTTTATCCTTGAAAAAGAAAATAAATTTTCAACCAAAAAATGTTTAAAACTTGGAGAAACTCTTTCTAAAGCTCCACCTACTTTTGACACCATCATATATAAATATGAAAAAGCTTTTCAGAAATTTCTGAGTAATGGACTTGAAAGAAGCAAAATGGCTTCTATGATTTATGGTGTTAGTCACAGTAAGAAAAGAGGAATTGGATATGACTCTGATGAATATGATTTAAAACCTTCTATAGAAAACAAATTGAAATCTCCTTTTTCTTATCATTACACACATGCACAAACACAGAAATTTACTAATGCTAGAAAACCCAAAGTTCTCAGAAACTCTGGGAAAACTAATCCTAAAGGACCCAAAAGATTCTTGGTACCAAAAGATAAAATAATATATGTTGCAGATATCTTATGCAGCAGATTTAAAACACCAATCATGGTACCTGGACTCTGGATGCTCGCGACACATGTTCCAAAGCCTGGAACTTAAAGATGTTGGCTTCGTAGGCTTTGGAGGAAATCAGAAAGGAAGAATCAGAGGATCTGGAATAATTGGTAATGGATATATTCCCTCTATTTCTTATGTCCTTTATGTTTAAGGATTAATTCATAACTTGTTATCCATAAGTCAATTAAGTGATGACGGTTATGATATAATCTTTAATCAAAAAAGGTGCCAACCTGTTAATCAGAAAAATGGCACGGTCCTTTTCACTGGCAACAGGAAGAACAACATTTACAAAATTAAGCTTTCAGATTTAAAAGATCAAAATGTAAAATGTTTAATGTCGGTAAATGAAGAGAAATGGGTGTGGCATAGACGCTTGGGTTACATTATCTTGAAAAGGATTTCTCAGCTAAATAAACTTGAGCTAGTCAGAGGCCTACCTAAACTGAAGTTTTCTTCAGATTCTCTTTGTGAAGTTATAACGCGAAAACACATCAGATAATTGCCTTTATTTACACTCAGAAATCACATCATTTCGATTAATATCCAGATTATTGCGCAAGTATTCGTGTTGTTTTTGCAGGTATTTGAACCTCCATGCACTAAAGAGCAAAATGAAGAAAAGGAAGAAAAAGAAGAAGAAACAAGTAAAAAAGCACAGAAAAACCAGAAGAACAGAAAATGCAGATTTTGCTGATGTGACGATCGCCACACATTCATGACGCTCGTCACGACCCAGACTGTGACGACCATCACAGGCCCATGACGAGCGTCACGCAGCCACAAAGTGCGCTTTGAAGCAGTCAACAACAAGCACCCAAACGTGCCTATATTTCCTCCAACAAACTTTTCCCACGATTTCCTCTCTCAAGACCAAGTGTTCCTTGAATTCCTCAACTACCAAGACCTAATGGACACTATATAAAGGACTCAATTGGGAAAAATTGGGGACGCCTACTTTGATATTTACGCTCTGCAATTTAATTTTCAGCTTTCTAGCTTTTAGCATTTTTTCTTTCTTTCCAGCAACCTTGCTTCCGTTGCCTTATTGTATTCACCATTCTTTTCATAGTTTCCCTTTTCCAGTTAGTTTTTCAGTTAGCCATAGTAGTAGTTTCCTACACTGGGGAACTACTACATATTTAATTTTAAAGTAGTAATCTGTATTGAAGAAGCAAAGCCTACCGACTTGTGGAGGACTGCTCAAGTGCTCCAAGAATCGCTATACTTTGTACTTCGATCTCCAGGTTTTAATTGAATTATTATTATTATTGCCCATTTATTGTTATAAGCATGTTTGCCGCTAAGTTAATCTGTTTATGCCTTGCGATTTCTTTAATTAATATGTCCGGCTAAACTACCGGTATCGGTATGAAGCAACTTAATTTGATGAGATTTAATAATAACGGTGAAAATCCTTTTTCTCAAATAACCTTTTAGGCTGATGTTTTTAATCTAAATTTAATTAACTTTATCACAAAAGCGTGAAAATCTATTTAATACGATTTTGCCACGAGAGTGGGAAATTGGCTAAGGTGAGAACCAACAATCGCGAGAGCGTGAGGCTTGAGCTGGATAGTAAAAATTAGGCATTGGGTTTAAAAACAGCGAGAGCACTTTAAAAACAATTAGAATTTATTTATTTTCAAAAAGTAATTTTGACTTCAAATGGGACAGCGAGAGCGTATATTCTGACTTAAAGTTATAGGCTGGATCAACAACCACGAGAGTGTGAGATAAAGTCTTTTAAATAAACATTTTCTACTGAGAGATATTTGGCATTTAAACTATTCACCGGTGACTTATCGAATCCCTGACGATTAATGCGCTGCATACTGATTCCTTCCTTTAATTCTTTCTTAAAACCGAAAATTTCCCTTAGATTTACTATATTACCCCCGAACTCTTACTAATCAAATCCCATTAGCTAAACATAGTGACGTTAGTAGCACTAGTTTGACCATAGGTCCATGTGGGATCGATATCTTTTAAAACTAAAGCAACTAGACTGTGCACTTGCAGTCAAGTACCCGACATACTATATTTTATATATAGCCACGAGAAGCATCAAGTTTTTGGCGCCGTTGTCGGGGACCTGTTTTAGTCGAATAGTGTGATTCTTCCGTTGCACGGTATAGACTAAGGTAAAAACAAAAACTAATCTTCTCTCCCTTCTTTCCCTGATTGTATGCCAAGTACTCGCTCACAAGGCGATAACTTAGTACCACCAATCCCTGAATTAGAGCGTTTCCTATATGTGAGACGCCGAATACACGAATATCAACAAAAGTACGGTATTCCCGATATCTCATTTCCTCTTAAATCAGAAGAAAAACCAAACATGGCTGACGAAGTACCACAAAATCGTCCTCTTAAATTCTACGCTACCCCATCTCAACAAGAACCTCACAACAACATTGCTGCCCCTGCTATTTATCGAAACGATTTCGAGCTGAAACCCTCACTCTTATCTTCTGTCCAACAACATCAATTTGCCGGAAATCCAACAGAAGATCCTAATGAACACCTGACCAAGTTTGTGCAGTACGCGGATACTGTAAAAGCGAATGGTGTATCTCAAGATGCGATAAGAGTGCGCCTTTTTCCCTTCTCACTAAGAGACAGAGCTTGGGCTTGGTTGCAATCCTTGCCCTCCAACTCCGTTACAACATGGGAGGAGTTGAAGAACGTCTTCTTATCCCGATACTTTCTGCCGAGCAAAACTGCTATGCTGAGAGCTCAAATCAACGGATTTAGGCAAAAAGATATGGAATCTCTCTATGAAGCGTGGGAGAGATACAAGGACATGATGAGAATATGTCCACATCACGGTCTAGAAGACTGGGTGATCATTCACACTTTTTATAATGGGCTTCTGTATAACACAAGACTTACAATAGACGCTGCCGCGGGCGGTGCACTTATGGATAAGCCATACACTGAAGCCTATCAACTCATTGAAAACATGGCCCAAAACCATTGCCAATGGGGAGGTGAACGAACTCCAGTGGAAAAGTCCCAGACTAAGGGTGGAATGTACGAAATTAGTAGCCTTGACCATGTTCATGCGAAGGTAGATGCCCTTGTCCAAAAATTAGATAACTTGACCATACCACCCGCAGCCACCGTGGCTGCTGTAACTCCAAACTGTGAGCTATGTGGAAACCCCGAACACACTGCACAAGAATGTCAAATATTAGCAGGAGTCCCAACCGATCAAGTGAACTACACACAAGGAAATCCCTATTCTAATACTTACAACCCTGGTTGGAAAAACCATCCAAATTTCTCGTATAAGAATAACAATGCCCTGTATGCACCTGGCCAAACACCAGTTGTTCTGCCTGGATATCAAAATCCAGCTAATAATGCTCATAACATGCCTAGGAAGTCAAATCTCGAGTTGATGATGGAAAGCTTCATAGCTACTCAAGCTCAAACAAACAAGGACTTCTTGAACCAAAACATACATACTAGTGAGCAACTTAAACAACTAGCGAATAAAGTAGACGCCTTAGCCACCTACAATAAAATGCTTGAAACACAGATTTCACAAGTGGCTCAACATCAAGCATCTACAGCCGCTCCAGCTGGAACATTTCCTGGACAACCGCAACCTAATTTGAAGGGGCATGCAAATGCCGTTATACTGAGAAGTGGAAAAGAAGTAGATGGACCCGTAGATCCGAGACTCCAAAACCCTGCCATGTACCAAAAACCAGATAAAACCTTAACTGAGCAGGTGAATGAACCAAAGGAAACAAAAGATAATACCCAGGAGGCCAAAGAGAAAGAGAAACCTTATATGCCTCCACCTCCTTATAAACCACCCATTCTGTATCCTCAAAGACTCAAAAGTTCTAAAACTGTGAATCAATTTAGGAAATTTATTGAGCTTCTGAAGCAATTAAACATTACGATACCCTTTACAGAAGCCATCACACAAATGCCTTCCTATGCCAAATTTCTTAAGGAAATCCTATCCAATAAGAAAAAGATTGAGGATGACGAAATAGTTACACTTACTGCCGAGTGTAGCGCCATAATCCAGAACAACATGCCTCCCAAACTAAAAGACCCGGGTAGTTTCTCCATACCCTGTGTCATTGGAAAGTTCGTCATAGACAAAGCTCTATGCGATCTAGGAGCCAGCATTAGCGTAATGCCCCTAACCATTTGTAGAAGGCTTAGTATGGGAGAATTAAGACCGACAAAGATGTTCGTTCAATTAGCTGACCGCTCGATCAAATATCTTGTCGGTATACTAGAGAATGTCCCAGTTCGTGTAGGTCAATTTTACATTCCTACCGATTTCATAATCATGGACGTTAAAGAAGATGCCAGTACACCTATCATTCTAGGAAGGCCATTCTTGGCTACCGCCGGAGCCATAATAGACGTAAAGAGAGGTAAGCTGACATTCGAAGTTGGAGAGGAAAAGGTTGAATTCATCTTAACCTAATTCTTGCAAGCGCCAACTATAGACGACACCTGATATCTGCTTGATGTCATAGACGAGTGCGTGAGAGAAATGGAGATGGAAGAAACCATGTACTCTGAAATAATGAAAATCCAAATCCCTCTAATCCTTGAAGACAATAATTGGCATGAACCATACCAAAACGAAAGTCTAAGCGAATGCTTAGCACTTACACCCGACCACATGCCATGCCCAAAGAAACCTGACTTGGAACTAAAAACACTACCAAAGAACCTAAGATACGAATTCCTAGACACTGAACTGAAAAGACCAGTAATAGTCAACGCTGACTTAGGACAGATGGAAACCGAGAAATTACTAGATGTCCTAAGAAAATATCCAACAGCGTTAGGATATAACATCGCCGATCTAAAAGGAATAAGTCCTTCAATCTGTATGCATCGTATTATGCTGGAGGAAGACTGCAAAACCTCTAGAGAGCACCAAAGAAGGATCAACCCAATCCTAAGTACCGTAGTCAAGGATGAAGTAAAGAAACTTCTAGACGCTGGAATCATATACCCGATCTCAGATAGTCAATGGGTTAGCCCCGTTCATGTAGTACCCAAAAAAGGAGGTGTTACAGTTGTTAAGAACGAGAAGGGCGAATCCATAGCATAA
Organism: Lathyrus oleraceus; assembly: GCF_024323335.1. Taxonomy (NCBI): domain Eukaryota; kingdom Viridiplantae; phylum Streptophyta; class Magnoliopsida; order Fabales; family Fabaceae; genus Lathyrus; species Lathyrus oleraceus. The sequence continues at coordinate 103,854,098 of NC_066579.1, read as the reverse complement.
AGAGTTGTGACCGGAAGTAGAATGTGTATTGACTATAGAAAACTAAATAAAGCCACTCGTAAAGATCATTTCCCTCTACCTTTCATAGATCAAATTCTTGAACGACTGGCTAAGCATTCTCACTTCTGCTATCTAGACGGTTATTCAGGATTCTTTCAAATCCCAATCCATCCTGACGACCAAGAAAAGACTACCTTCACATGCCCTTATGGTACATTCGCCTACCGACGAATGCCATTTGGCCTATGTAACGCTCCCGCAACATTTCAAAGATGCATGATGGTAATCTTCGCAGATTTTATAGATGACATCATGGAAGTCTTCATGCACGATTTTTCTGTTTGCGGTCAGAGTTTTGAAGGATGTCTATCTAACCTCGAAATGGTACTCGAAAGATGCGTGAAAGTAAACCTCGTTTTAAACTGGGAGAAATGCCATTTTATGGTTCAACAAGGAATTGTATTAGGTCACGTGGTATCTGACAGAGGAATTGAAGTGGACAAAGCTAAAATTGAAATTATAGAGAACCTTCAACCTCCGAAAACTGTTCGAGAGATAAGAAGCTTTCTAGGACATGCCGGTTTCTACCGACGTTTTATTAAAGATTTCTCAAAAATAACCAAGCCACATACAGGATTATTAATGAAGGTCGCTGACTTCATATTTGATGAAAAATGCTTAACATCGTTCAACCAACTGGAAACATCTTTAATCACCGCACCCATAATGCAACCACCTGACTGGAGACTACCATTTGAAATCATGTGCGATGCGAGTGATTACGCAGTGGGCGCAATACTAGGACAAAGAAAGGATAAGAAGCTTCATGCTATTTACTATGTGAGTAGAATGCTTGATCCTGCCCAAATGAACTACGCCACCACTGAAAAAGAACTTCTAGCTGTCGTGTTCGCATTGGACAAATTCCGTTCCTACCTGGTGGGGGAGAAAATTATCATCTATACCGACCACGCCGCTATTAGATATTTGTTAAGTAAGAAGGATGCCAAACCAAGACTTTTAAGATGGATCCTTCTCTTACAAGAGTTTGATTTAGAAATAAAAGATAAGAAAGGTATTGAGAACGTAGTAGCAGACCACTTATCTCGTATCGAAGGGAACAAGCCTGACCAAATCCCAATTAATGACGATTTCCCTTACGAACGACTCATAGCCCAAATGGAAAGTGAAATGTCTGAACTGACATTAAGCGATACCGAAATAGACGAATCCGTGGAAGACTTACACGCGAATGCAACTCTGCCATGGTATGCTGACTTTGTCAACTACCTAGCCGTCGGAGTACTTCCACAAGACCTATCTTATCAACAAAAGAAGAAGTTCTTTCACGGCCTAAAACAGTATTACTGGGATGAACCCCTTCTCTTCAAAAGAGGGATCGACGGTATTTTCCGTCGATGTGTTCTGGAAGATGAAATCGAAGATATAATCTCTAATTGCCATTCCGCCCCCTATGGAGGGCATGCAAGTACCTCAAAGACCTGCACTAAGATCCTGCGATCCGGCCTATTTTGGCCTACCCTATGGAAAGACGTCCATAACGCGGTTATAAAATGCGATAGGTGCCAACACACTGGCAACATCTCAAGACGCGATGAAATGCCACAAACAGGAATCTTAGAAGTTGAAGTCTTTGACGTATGGGGGATTGACTTCATGGGACCATTCTCAGCTTCTTTTGGTAATAAATAGATACTCGTTGTTGTCGACTATGTCTCAAAATGGATCGAGGCTGTAGCCTCTCCAACAAATGACACACGAGTAGTAATCAAGCTATTCAAAAATATTATCTTTCCCAGATTCGGTGTGCCGAAACTAGTAGTTAGTGACGGTGGCTCCCACTTCATATCGAATATATTTGGAAAACTCCTTCTGAAGTACGGAGTCTGACACCGCGTAGCAACACCGTATCATCCACAAACTAGCGGGCAAGTTGAAGTCTCGAATCGAGAAATAAAACAAATTCTTGAGAAGACCGTAGGAATATCCAGAAAGGACTGGTCATCCAAACTAAACGAAGATTTATGGGCCTACAGGACGGCTTACAAAACCCCGATAGGAACCACACCCTTCAAACTAGTTTATGGTAAATCATGCCACCTCCCTGTAGAACTGGAACACAAAGTGTATTGAGCAATTAAAACCCTTAACATCAACTACACTTCCTCAGGCGAGAAACGGATTCTGGACATCCATGAATTAGAAGAGCTCAGATTGGACGCTTACGAGAATTCCAGGATCTACAAAGAACGAACCAAAAGATGGCATGACAAACGCATCTCTAGGAAGGAGTTTAAAGTCGGCGACGTAGTGCTGTTATTTAACTCAAGACTTAAACTCTTTCCAGGAAAACTCAAATCTCGGTGGTCTAGCCCTTTCGAGATCACCAAAGTTCTCCCTAGTGGAGCGATAGAAATAAAAGGTAGAAATAGGGACCCTTTTGTAGTAAACGGGCAGCGCTTAAAGCATTATCATAATATAGAAAACAGAGACTATTCGAACAGTCTCAGACTCATAGAGCTGCCCGCTCAACCCCAAACCTAGTACAACGCGACACTACTGTCGAACTTCCGACATTAAACAAAGTGCTTAGTGGGAGACAACCCACCTTTTTCTCTTTTCGTTATTTTTCTTACTATTTTTTTTTCTCCTTTCTTTATTCTTCTTCTTTATTTTGTTTGCTCCCCTCTTCTTGATTCTTTGCAGTCACTCTTGTTGTTTCTAGTAACTAACTAAGACATATTGGATACTGACTAACAGGAAAATTACTAACTAGTTAGTTAATTACTTTCATCATGCAACAACCAGAGACAATTTTCAGAGGCCGAGTTCAACGCAGGCGGTATGATTATCTAGCCAGGAAGAATATGGCATTGACCATATATTATGATGGACCGACCATGGATAAATTAGGCATCCGAGATAGTATCCTATATATGTTTAACCAGCTGGGGTGGGAGAACGCAGCCATTAAGAGACGGTTTGTCACGTACCGTGCGCTAACCTTAGAATTCCTGAGTTCCCTTGTATACATCCCTGAACATGGTTACGGACTTAACAAAGGGTTAATATCCTTTAGATTATTTAGCATGGACTTCACATACACCCGTCGAGACCTTTCTGACCTCCTAGGATTCCCTAGCGGCCCTTTCATCTTTACTACCCGCCAGGAGGACCTTATCGATGACATTAATCTCGATGACTTCTGGGGTTGCATATCAGGAGAATCCAACCCAAACCTGAATGAGATGCACTCACAAAAGATCCATAACCCTGCTATACATTATTTTCATAAAATACTAGCCCACACCTTATTTGGTAAGGAAGAGAATAACACCTAAGTGTCCCGCGATGAACTCTTCATCCTGTTGTGTGTCGATCAAGGTCGCCAGGTCAGTATAGTGACATTCATGATGGAAAGATTTGTCCACCTTGCTAAGAATAACCATACCCCACTAATCATAGGAGGCCTAGTTACCATGATAGCAGACGCTATAGGACTTGTACGCCCACTTTATGACCTTATACCTTTTGGAAACATCCGCCCAATGGATATCGACTTTTGCTTTAATTGCAGAATCATAGGTAACATTGGGACGGATACCTTTGATTATCTAATCAGTAATGAAGTGGTTCGACTTTTCACCTTGCCTAACCATGAGAAAACGAGTGTTCACAACCGAGATAACTGGCTCTATGACTTAGAGGAACACCCTATCGATCCACCTTCACCTCCCGCTACACCGCCCAAATATGAGTGTGTTAATGACCCTATCCATATGGAAGAATCTGACCCTGAAACACCTCCTAACTATTATAACATTGTTGAACCGGTTCCTCCATCTTGTGTTGATAATCATGCCATGCTCATCACCCGTCTGAATAATTTCCAAGCTGACACCACCATAGTGAAAGAAGAGATAAAGCTCATACGCTTTGATGTCCTGGGCCTGATGGATATAGCCGTTGAGCAGTTTCATTATCTGAACGAAGTTGTTGCTGCATTGGGACAAAAACGTGGCTGAAACTACTGACCACTGATTTCTCCTACTCGCACTAAGCAATGAGGACACTGCTTTGTTTTGTGTGGGGAGGGAGCACTTTTATTTATTGCATTACTTTTTCTCTATTGTTTTCATTTGCTATGTTATCGCTACATTCCTTTCCTATGTTACATTTAATTTCAATTCATTAATTCAATTGCTATTTAATTACGCTTACTTTATCTTTTTATTTATCTCTACATTTATGCTATTAAATTCAAATTGCTTAGCTATTATTTATGCTGCTATTCTGCTGTGTTCTGCTGTGTTGAGAAATTTTTTGAATTTAGCATGTGACGACCGTCACTATAGGGTGACGTCCGTCTCGCAGACGTGACGACCGTCACGAATCTGGAACGATCGTCACACACATGAAAGTGACCGTTACGAGCAAGTGACCGTTGCAGACGACCATTACGCATCCGTTGCGCATGACGACCGTCACACCCCTGTGACAACCGTCACGAATTTCAGAGAGCTCGCCTATAAAAGCAGGCGCTCCTTCAAACTTTCTCCTCACCAATATTCACTCTCTTTCATTCTGATCATCATCTATTAAATTCTTCACTATTTTTCTTCGAGCGTATAACTCACAAACCTTCCACCTCACCCACCAACACCAAAAGTTTCATCCAACTCATCAAATGGTCCGTCAAGAAAGAGGCACTCCAGACCTATCAACCGTCACATTCCGCGATGGAGAAGCCGGTGAACACCAAAGGAGAAACTACCTCAAATTCTATCAACGCTCCGTTCAAGCCACGAGGTATGTGGATCATGAATGCCTAAGGGAGTTAGGAATTTTGGAGGGTGTGGAATGGATGCTAGCGGCCTCCAGCCTGACGCAGCTCTGTACCACACTGCAGCCAACCTACGAAGCGCTGACCCTGGAATTTCTAAGTTCCTACTCTTACATCACTCCACTTGGCGCTACCCAATATCTCATCGGTGTAGCCACATTTAGAATGTTCGGCACCGAGTATTCCCTTAATCAAACCTTGATTTCAAGAATGCTTGGTTTTTGACATGGAGAAGGAATCCACTTCTGCATCCCAGAAGGATGGTCAGATATAGCATTCTAAGTTTGGCACAACCTCACCAACATGAACGCAACGAGCTGGGATACACTTAACGCAACATTTATCCACAACCCAACCATTAGATACTTTCACCGAGTCCTGGGGCACACAGTTTTTGGAAGAGTCAGCAACCATAAGGTAAACTCTAAGGAACTTTTCCTTCTCCACTGTGTGTTTGCCCAAATTGTGTTCAATGTTACTCCTTTCCTCCTAGCCAACATCCAGGCTGCGTGCATGAGAGGTAGCCATGCGTTTTATTGTGGGGGAATTATCACCTCCATAGCATTAGGCTTGAACCTGAGAGATAGGCTAGCCAACTTGCCAGCCCAGGAAGCAGAATTCCTCGACATCGACTACTGTCGTGCCTCACACCTAATCAAAGAAAGAGATAATGGGAAATACCATCATGTTGTCAAAAACAAGACAGTACAGAGCATCATCATGCCCAACAGGAACCGTACAGATCCAAGAGAAATGGAAAATTGGATTTTTGATCTGGAGGCCCCCGAGCCAAATGATGGAAATCCTGGTAATGGTACAGATGAAGTCGAAGAGGAGCTTGACAGAGGCATACACCAACCACTTCAAGAGCATGCTGCAGAGACCTCCTCCCGAGGACAACGAAGAAGCGAACGAAGACCCGCCTCCATGGAAAACATTTACGCCGAGATGTTGAGACACAATCAAATAATGGAAGACCGCCAAACATAAATGATGCAAGCGATCCAGCAAATGCAGCGGGATCAACACGATTATGCTCACTGGCATGATCAGGGGATGGCGGAACTTTCAGACTAGATGAGTGCCCTGACCTATCACGTAGATGCCATCCAGGAGTACACTCAGCACGTAGGATTGGATCCTACCCAGCGAGAATGAGGTGAACGCGTAAGAGCAAGAGCCAGAGCACGAAGAAGCCAACCGCGTAATGATGAGCAGTGATTTTTTTGTTTCTTTTCCTTTTTACTTTTGTATACTGTCGCATTGAGGATAATGCATTGTTTAAATGTGGGAGGAAATCCTTATCACTCCTCTACTTGTTTCTATTGCTAATATTTTCAGCCAATACAAAATTTTTTGCTTGTCCTTTTCAATCATTTACGCATATTTTGGCATAACAATTTTTTTTCTTAAGATTAAATGTATACCCTACGAGTACATAGATTATCCCGTGGAGGCTTTGTCAGGAAAACCGAGAAAGATCTAACAAGATTGATACCGTCCCGACACCCTAGACCCCTTATTTCTACGAGATCAATTTGAATAACCATTATCCTGACACCTTAAGTCTCCATTCTAGATTAACCCCTAGTAGTTTATACTAGCAGTCAGCACCATCTCAAGCGCAAACCACGTGGAGAGCCGATGAATATAAGTGTTTGATGCCTACAAATCAAGAAACTCTTTCATACTGTTGCTATCAAGAAATTGATAAAAAGAACCATACAAAAGGTTGCAAAGTTATGCAAAAAGAAGGAAGAAAAATCCCAATCGGTTGGTCCAGTGGTACCTAGTACTGGACTCAGAGGGCGAACTACGGTTTGATCCCCCACAACCTTCAAATGGGATATATAAAGGGGTACCACACTAGTGTACCAGACCCCCGTGCTAAGAAAAGGATCAAAGTCATTAATCGGCTACTTCACTAAGTGCGTGCGGAGGCAAATGGCTTAATGTGATTGCGCTAGAATGAAACCGGGTGAAATAGAAACAGAGACACTGGGTCGAGCTATAATAGCATGATTCGAACTAGCTTGTGTAAAGGAGAGATCTATGATAAAGCTGAAAGCTCGTGTCATCACAGTATCTTTGGTATTTTACTCAATATCGGACATCCTAACAATCCACCTGACAACCACGTACGAACGGGTAATGTATCCACGTTTAAATTCTATTTTTCAAATTGTGTTTGCTTGAGGACAAGCAAAGATTCAAGTTTAGGGGAGTTTGAAAATGCGAAAACACATCAGATAATTGCCTTTATTTACAATCAGAAATCACATCATTTCGATTAATATCCAGATTATTGCGCAAGTATTAGTGTTGTTTTTGCAGGTATTTAAATCTCCATGCACTAAAGAACAAAATGAAGAAAAGGAAGGAAAAGAAGAAGAAACAATAAAAAAGCACAGAAAAACCAGAAGAACAGAAAATGCAGATTTTGCTGATGTGACGATCGCCACTTTTTTATGACGCTCGTCACGACCCAGACTGTGACGACCATCACAGGCCCATGACGAGCGTCACGCAGCCACAAAGTGCGCTTTGAAGCAGTCAACAACAAGCACCCAAACGTGCCTATATTTCCTCCAACAAACTTTTCCCACGATTTCCTCTCTCAAGACCAAGTGTTCCTTGAATTCCTCAACTACCAAGACCTAATTGACACTATGTAAAGGACTCAATTGGGAAAAATTGGGGACGCCTACTTTGATATTTACGCTCTGCAATTTAATTTTCAGCTTTCTAGCTTTTAGCATTTTTTCTTTCTTTCCAGCAACCTTGTTTCCGTTGCCTTATTGTATTCGCCATTCTTTTCATAGTTTCCCTTTTCCAGTTAGTTTTTCAGTTAGCCATAGTAGTAGTTTCCTACACTGGGGAACTACTACATATTTAATTTTAAAGTAGTAATCTTTATTGAAGAAGCAAAGCCTACCGACTTGTGGAGGACTGCTCAAGTGCTCCAAAAATCGTTATACTTTGTACTTCGATCTCCAGGTTTTTATTGAATTATTATTATTATTACCCATTTATTGTTATAAGCATGTTTGCCGCTAAGTTAATCTGTTTATGCCTTGCGATTGCTTTAATTAATATGTCCGGCTAAACTACCGGTATCGGTATGTAGCAACTTAATTTGATGGGATTTAATAATAACCGGTGAAAACCCTTTTTCTCAAATAACCTTTTAGGCTGAAGTTTTTAATCTAAATTTAATTAACTTTATCACAAAAGCGTGAAAAGCTATTTAATACGATTTTGCCACGAGAGTGGGAAATTAACTAAGGTGAGAACCAACAATCGCGAGACCGTGAGGCTCGAGCTGGATAGTAAAAATTAGGCATTGGGTTTAAAAACAGCGAGAGCACGTTAAAACAATTAGAATTTATTTATTTTCAAAAATTAATTTTGACTTCAAATGGGACAGCGATAGCGTACATTTTGACTTAAAGTTATAGGCTGAATCAACAACCACGAGAGTGTGAGATAAAGTCTTTTAAATAAACATTTTCTACTGAGAGATATTTGGCATTTAAACTATTCACCGGTGACTTATCGAATCCCTGACGATTAATGTGCTGCATACTGATTCCTTCCTTTAATTCTTTCTTAAAATCGAAAATTTCCCTTAGATTTACTATATTACCCATGAACTCTTACTAATCAATTCCCTTAGCTAAACATAGTGACGTTAGTAGCACTAGTTTGACCATAGGTCCCTGTGGGATCGATATCTTTTAAAACTAAAGCGACTAGACTGTGCACTTGCAGTCAAGTACCCGACAGACTATATTTTATATATAGCCACGACAAGCATCATGAAGCATGTCAGAAAGGAAAATTTTCTAAAACAATCTTCAAAAACAAAAATGTTGTTTCTACCTCTAACCCTTTGGAACTTTTACACATTGACCTTTTTGGACCTGTTAAGACAACGTCAATCAATGGTAAGAAGTATGAACTTGTCATTATTTATGATTATAGTCGTTGGACATGGGTAAAATTCCCAAGACAAAAGAATGAGTCACATTCCGTGTTCACTAGTTTCTGCTCAAAAGTGAAAAATGAATTTGACTCTAAAATCATCAGAGTCAGAAGTGATCATGATGGCGAATTTGAAAACAAACTTTTTGAAGAGCTTTTTGAATCAAATGGAATATCCCATGATTTATGTTGTCCTAGAACTCTACAAAAAAAATGGAGTTTTAGAAAGGAAGAATAAGACTCTTCAAGAAATGGCCAAAACCATGATCAATGAAACAAATATGGCTAAGCACTTCTGGGCTGAAGCTGTGAATACAACGTAATACATTTAGAATGGAATCTCGGTCAAACCTATTATGGAGAAGACTCCTTATGAACTGTGTAAGGGAAGAAAACCCAACATTTCTTATTTTCATCCTTTTGGATGTTCTTGTTTTATTCTGAATACTAAAGATAATCTGAACAAGTTTGACTCAAGCACAAAAGTGTATTATGTTGGGATACTCAGAATGCTCTAAAGGCTATAGAGTATACAATACAAATTGTGGAAGAATGAATACATGTCAAATTTGATGATAAGCTTGAATCTGAAAAGTCAAAGCTAGTTGAAAATTTTGTAGATTTGGAGATAACACTTGCAGGTTCTGACGAAAAGACCAAAGAATCTGAAGAAGTAGAAAAGGAAACTTCAGAAGCACCTGAAGTCACAATCAATCAGAAAAGATCAAGAAATAGACAAAATGTTTCGGAAGAATTGATTCTGGGAAACAAGAATGAACTTGTCAGAACAAGATCAACATTCAAAGTCTCTAAAGAGACACTTATGGGACTAGTATATCTGATAGAACCAACATCTTGTGAAGAAGCTCTTCAAGACAAATAATGGATTCTAACAATAAAAGAAGAACTTGATCAGTTTTCCAAGAATGATGTCTGGGATCTTGTACCACGACCCAAGGGAACCCATGTGATTGGAACCAAATGGGTCTACAAAAACAAACTTAATGAAAAAGGAGAGGTGATCAGAAACAAAGCACGAATGGTGACACAAGGTTATAGTCAACAAGAAGGTATTGACTATAATGAAACCTTTTCTTCAATCACTAGGTTAGAACCTATTCGTCTACTTGTATCTTTTGCTGTAAATTACTCTATCAAATTATATCAGATGGAGGTCAAAAGTGAGTTTCTGAATGGATATATTTCTGAAGAGGTGTATGTTCATCAACCTCCTGGTTTTGAAAACTTAAAATGTCCAGAACATGTTTTTAAACTGAAAAAATCTCTTTATGGTCTGAAATAAGCTCCCAGAGCTTGGTATGAAAGACTAAGTTCTTTTCTTCTGGAAAATAATTTCCTTAGAGGAAAAGTGGACTCCACTCTCTTCTGTAAAAACATCAGAAATGACCTTATGATCTGTCAGATATACGTTGATGACATAATTTTTGGTTCTGCCAACCCCTCTGTCTGTCAAGAATTTTCTAAGCTAATGCAGGCAGAATTTGAAATGAGTCTGATGCAAGAATTAAAGTTCTTTCTGGGGATTCAAATTAATCAAACACCATATGCCACATAGGTATATCAAAGCAAATACATAAAAGACATTCTGAATAAATTTTACATGTTAGAAAGTAAACCAGCCAAGACTCACATGCATCCTACTTGCATTCTGGAGAAAGAAGAGGTAAGTCAAAAGGTTTGTTAGAAACTCTATCGATGTATGATAGGTTCTCTTCTCTATTTGTCTGTTACGCGTCCAGATATATTATCCATATTTCAGTCAGATCCAAGGGAATCTCACTTAACAGTTGTTAAGAGAATCCTGAGATATCTGAAAGGAACACCTAACCTTGGCCTGCTGTATGAAAAAACATTAGAGTATAGGCTTTCTGGGTACTGTGATGTAAATTACGCTGGAGATAGATTGGAACGAAAAAGCACAGCTGGGAATTTTCAGTTTCTAGGAAGAAACCTCATTTCATGGGCTAGCAAAAGATAATCAACCATTGCACTCTTAACTACAGAAACATAATACATTTTAGCTTTACTATGCAGCACTCAAATGCTCTGGATGAAGAATCAACTTGAGGACTTTCAGATATATGAGAGTAACATCCCTATCTTTTGTGACAATACTGTTGCTATATGTTTAAGTAAGAATCCAATTTTACATTCTAGAGCGAAGCACATAGATATTAAACATCACTTTATCAGAGACTATGTTCAGAAAGGGGTAATAATTTTAAAATCCATAGATACATACCATCAATGGGCTGACATATTCACAAAACCCTTAGCTGAAGATAAATTTCTTCTCATTCTGAAACATTTAAATATGGAAGATTGCCCATAATGAATCTGAACCCGTGCTTCTCCTCTCTAATGTTAAATAGACTCTGACTTAAACATATGATGTATCTAGTTCTGGTTTTGATACTTCTATAAGTTATATGTTATCTAAGCTAGAATCCTTATGGGTCAGAAACCTCTTGGTATTCTTGACTCCAGAAACATCAACATGTAGTCTCTCAAACGTGTGGCTTTGGATCTTCTAGACAATTGTCTTGCACAAAACTCAATAGCCAAACTGTTGAGATCCCCTCGATCAGTATGCATATTTTTTAGATTAGACAACCATCATTAGCTGCATTTAATTCTCCCCACACTTGTCAACTCAGATTTCAGGAATAATGATTATTGTTGTCCCCTCTTGCTTTTAAACGTTGTTGCTTTGCATGTATTTTGGTTTTGTATATATACTTACCACATTTCCCACTTTACCACTTTTCACTCTCACAACCTGCACAAACCCTCTTGCTCATTCTCTCTGCAACCTTCATCTTCTACAACTGCAAATGGATCCTCAACGACAATAGGTTTATGAATACTCTCAGCAAATGGATGCTACTGAACAATGTGTTGAAGCTCCACAACAGGTTTCAACTCAAACTGCTACAACTTCAATAACTGCATATCAAGAACCTCATTTTCTTGATCGCCCCCCTCACATAAATCTTGCCACTCCGTTTGAGAAGCTTGAAGTGCTTTGTGATATGCTGGTTAATTTTGACAACCTGAAGAAAAATGGAATTGATCTTACTGAAGAATTGGAGAAACAAGATTGGGGTAACTACTTCAAGAGGCTTTATGGTCCTGTATACACCTTCCTTGTAAATTAATTCTGGAGGTTCGTAGACTGCGATGACCAGTGCATTGCCTCTTACGTCCTAGAGGTAAAGATGGTCACCACAGAGAAGTCCACCGCGAAGCTTCTGGAGATGGAAACTGTAGCGGGCAGAAGGAATTACAACATCAACCATAGGGCAAAGTATATGTCCCAGAAAATTATCCCTACAATATTCAATCAGAACCTAGAAGGGAAAACTTCCAAGAACAAGGAACTTCACCAAAATTTGAGGGTTTGGTTGAAGATTATTCTGGGAACTATCCATCATCGTCCTGCGTCCAACTCCTCTGATTACATAAACACAGATCAAAAGTGCATCTTGTACTGCCTTCATAAAGGATTGAAGCCGGATCTACCTTCCCTCTTCTTCAAATATCTGAGGGATTCAGTCAGAGACACGAGGAACACCATGAAGCCCAGAAACTACATCCCTATGGGGAGGATGATTTCTGATGTGTTAATAGAAAGTGGGATTGTGGACCACCTCATTTATATCAACATGATGAAGGATGTTACAGTGGATATGGGAAAGCCTCTGAACGCTAAAAATCTGAAGAGTGTGGGCATTATTGACAAGGTCAGAGTCAAACCCACCTTGGACACCTCATGGGACGTTCTGAAGGATCACACGAAGATATCTTATGGGATGTATCTTTTCTCCAAGATTGATCCCCCAGAGGTTATCGCTCACTATCTTCAGGATCTTGATGAACAAGGTATTGACATCTCTGGCTTCACTCTTTACCAGTTACCAGAACAACCTCCTAACTTCATAAAGAGGAAGAGAGAGCCTTTTGAGAGGAAGAAGAAGAAGAAGAAGAAGAATAAGAAGACTCTGAAGATTGGAGATTCTTCAGCATCTCAGAAGCCACATGTGCCTATGAGTTCCTTCACTACAAGTAAGTCTCCCATTTCTGAAGCTCCTTTGAGTTCTGAGTCTAGGCAGATACCTTCTTCCCTACCTCAACCACCCCGCACATATTCTCCCTATAAACCAACTATTTCCATTCCTACTCCCTCAGAAACCCAAACCTCTGAACCCCAAGTTTCTGACTCATTACCCCCCTCTACCTCAATTCAACCTTAACTTTACCTCACTACCCATATCTGAGGCATTGCTTCTAAATAAACCTATATCCTCTCCTTCCTCTACTCCATCGTCTCCTTCATATTATGACCTTTCCTCTGACTCTGAACAACCACATATTCCTGACCATCATCTCCCACTTAGTCACAACTCCAAGCCATAGCAGAATCTGAACAAACTTTATATGTCCCAGAAACCTCTGCACATATACCAACTCCCTATGCACCTCCTTCAATACCCTCAGAAACCCTACCATCTCCCTTTGAACCTATCACTGAACCCTCTGAAACCATTCAAAATCCCTTTGAACCAATTCATCAAACCTCTGAACCTAACCCAACCTTTCCAACCCTTGAAGAGGTATTTGCTAAATTCTCAGAAAGCACAGTTGCAAGGCTCAGGTAGTTATCTGAAAAATCCGGACTAAGTGACAATCCTTCTAAAGTAAGGACTTACTAGAATGGATTTCTCAGGTGGATGACATTTGAGGTCTTTAAGCTCAAGGGACTCTCTGAACAAGTCAGAAATGATTACATCAGATGAGTTGAGGAAAGACTGGAGGCGTGATTGGCGCATGAAGCTGAGGAAAAGGCCAGGAAGGAAGCTAAAGAGAAGCCCATAATTAAAGTTGAAGAAAGGGCCCGATTAGAAGTTGAGGAGAAAGCTGCCGCTGAAGCTGCTACTGTAGAAGTTGAAGCTAAAGATAAAGTTGACATTGAAGAGGCTACATGCATAGCTGTAGAGGAAGTTTCTAAGACTTCTGAGGGTACTCTGACTTGAGGCGAGTCATCAACATCTGATCTCACTCTATTGGTGCTCAAGACTCTATAAGACCTTCAGAAGGAACAACAACTTTTGAGAGCCAGACTCGACCAACAAGATCAAGTCAACTCCAGCATCTAGAGCCTGCTTTCCCAACTACTTCAGAGGATACCTCCTCCTCCAAACCCTTAGGCAATTTAGGACTATTTGTTTGTACTTATTAGTTCTAAGAGTTTTTGCCTCTAAGGATTTTTACTTCTATGTTTTCTTTTCTGTGTATCTCTCTCTGAAACTCTAAATGAAATTTTGGTTGGCTTCTATGTTTTACTCCTGCTTTTACTTTGTACTTTTTGAGTCTGACAAAAAGGAGGAGAAAGAAAATAACATCTTTCTGATAAAATAAAATATCTAACTCTCAGAATACACCGTTTACATTCCAATATTAAATATATTACATAGTCTAAGTGTTTTTGCAGGATATATCTGAACAAGGAGAACTGAATAAGTATATGAGAAATAAGTAAAGCAATCTAAGTGTAAGACCTCAATTTTGACCCTAAGATCCCTCATGCTATCCCATCATATGCATTAGCATTGGGATCACACCTTGGCATCCTCCTTACCCATCATCCATTGGGTGTGCATTGGGAGAGATCACCAAGCATATTTGATTGTATCATACTTCATTTTTATTTCTTTACTAACCAAAATACCAAAAATATGTCAATGTATAGTTTGTTGCTTTTGTAGGTAGTGTACATGCTCACATATGCTCTATCAAGCTAATATATAGGGTTTTAGACCCTCAATGCAAGGAGATCAATCAAGAATTGGTTTACATTGGCTCTAAGTATCATATATGGATCCCCATGATCTTCACATGTCATTTTGATCAAGAAATCATCAAGAGTTTGAAGTTTGTTTGCCCTGGAAACCCTAATTCATCTAGGTATCTTGTGTGACTTCTTCAACAAGTTACCTCAACAATTGATCAAATATATCAAGGGATACTTCACATCACATAATATTATGCATATATGATCCTCCATGAGTCCCAAAAGTCAAGAGATTGTCAAGCTAGCAAGTTGGTTCAAGGTGGTTGACCAGAGAAAGTTAACTAGTCAAAATTGGGGTTCCCTAGACCCTATCTCCTACAATGTTTGTCATATGAAAATTATTTCAAGAGAAAAGTTACTCTAAATTACATTCCAAACAACTTTCATGTTTAAGTAAAGATCTAGTTTTTATTGTAAAGTCACTTTTTATGGTGAAAGATTATAGGTCATTTTGTCTAAACCCTACTTTGGAGCTCAACTTCCCAAGACCATAACTTTCTCAATTTTTATGAGATGAAATCCATTCAAATTTCATGATCAAATTCAAGATATATAATTCAACTTTTATGTTTGGAGGAAGTTCAAATTCAACTTACAAATTCATGTGTCAAGAGGATACATTATAGGTCATTTTGGGCAAATACCATTGAACAAGTGAATTTCCTCAACTTCAAAAATGCATAACTTCTTCATGCCAAATCTAAATGAGGTCAGATGTGTGACAAAATTGAAGAGGTTTGAAAGACCTACAACTTTTATAAAGGAAATTTTCTCATTCGAAGTCCATAGAAAAAGTTATTCAAGGTGGAAGAAGTGAACATTTGACTTGGGACTTAGAAAAATTTCAAATATGTTTGATTTCCCAAACTTCCACCTCAACTTTCATTGTGATAAAAGCTTCAAATGAAAAAGTGTTAAACATGAAAGTTGTTCCCCTCGATCTCACCTTTCCAAAACATCCAAGATCAAACCATTTGGATTAAAATTGAGGGACTTGTGCATGGGTGTAAGTTAAAGTACCATTTGGATAATTTCAAGTTCCAATTTTCACACACACTTGCATGAGCTTCTAACATGATTTCAGCATGAAGTACATTGAACTTTGGATCAGATGGCATCATCTCATGGGCCTAATGCACGCCCATGCATCCATGCAAGGGAGAATTTGAAATTTTTCCAAATTTGGAAGTGTGCAAATATCATTCACATTGGCTATAAATAAGACCCTTCATGATCAGAAATAGGATCCCTCTTGCCCAAGCTTTGACCCCCTTCTTCCTCAAACACCACTGAAAGGATAATCTTGAAGGTTTCTTGAGAAACCGAGTTTCAATTCTCCTTCTGTTTTAGGATTGAAACTCCAAGAGTCCAAGCTTTTTAACCATCCAAATCATCTTTTGCAAGCTTCTAGAGTCAAGCCAAGCCAAATTGGAAGCAAGATCAAGCTAATATGAAGCTCCTCGAAGGTGAGATTTCAGAAACTTTTCTTCTTCGATTCTCCCTCATTTCTCATCCATTTTGATTGATTGTTGGTTTACTGAAGTCCTACCAATGTAGGCAACAAGATTGAGTTGCTTTGAGGTCAAATCGAAGCAACTCAGATCATGATCCTCAAAATTCAAATCCATTTATCTTTCCATATACTTGGAATTGGACAAAATTGAGGTCAGATTCGAGCTCCTGAGCATTTTTTCTTTAAATCCATGTCTTGCCTTTTCATTTTGGTGATGGTTGATGGTGGACCAGTCCGGTGAGGTCCACCGGAGAAGAAGACAGGAGCTCTGGCTCCGGTGATGAGTTGTCTTGCATCTCAACCATAGGATCCTTTTAAAATGTTTTAATCTCATGCGTTGCTTTTATACCAAGCCTATGTCGCGTTGACTGCAGTGCACCATGGAATGCGCGCTTCCATCCATCTGATCTGCCACCTCAATTAATGAGGGAGATCAGATGGTTCTCATTTTTTTTGAATTTCTGATTATTTCATTTAATTGCTTATTTTTAATTAATTCATATTAATTTCATTATTCATCCAAAAAATATGGGATCTTCACCAAAAAAATTCAAATATTCTCCTCTTTCATCTTCTAAATTAAAATTATTTTTTGGATTAATATTGATATTTTTCATGATTTAATTTTTTTTTTGTATATTTTTAATTGTTTAAAAATACTTCTGACTTTTCAAAAATAATGAAAAAATTTCTCCAAGGTCCTTTGACCTTGTTTGACCTATGATAAATCTCTTGGCCATTTATTTGGTGTTTTGAAGAGGTTTTAGGTTTTTGATTAAACATAATTTAATTTAAATATATTTTAATTTGTTTTTTAATTGTTTAATTGTGTAGAAATTATGTTGGGCCACTTTTATTGACTTCTGAAGTTTGACTATGTGTTTGGGCCTTGGTCAAGGTTGATTTGACTTTTGTTGGATTAAAATCATTGGATTTAAGGGATTGATGAAATGTATATTTAATCTCCCAAAATGAATGAATGATTTTAATTTGATAAAACTCCTGCCATGACCAATTTGTATTTGTCTCATTTCCCCTTCCTATTCATATTCAATCCCATTCTATCCCATCCCTTCCATTGACCAATGACATCTCAATATACTAAGGCTAATTGGTTCATCAATAACTTCATGTTAGATGAACCAATACAAGTATAGATGAGATTAGGTTCATCCTTTGATCATTTTCTTTTTGTGTGTGGTATGTTTTAGGAGTATGGTCCATTATACCATATCTTTAACATGCATTAACACCAAAATTTCTATTGCCCGACCTCAAATAGTTGTGACTTCTACATAAGTCCAATTACGATTGCTTAACATAGCGCTAAATTTTGACCCAAAGGCATAACATTCTAGTAAGTGAGATTGTAAGTCTCCCCCCTTTCATGGTATTGTGTGGAAACTTGGCCTTTTTTTCTTCCTTTGGAAGATGTCTTGGTTCAAGGATCCATGCTTGTGAATAGAGGGTTGAGTGTTCTCCAAAGAATGACTTAAACAATTGAAAAGCAAAACTCCACCAACATCTAATCAAATAACATTTGACTAACCTTTTAATTACAAGTCATTTACTTTATGCCATTTAAATTCAAGTCATTTACCATTTCATTTGCCATTTTACATATCATTTAACTTGTTTATGTTTATGCCATTTTCCCTTTGCTCATTTGAGCCATATATTGTGTTTGTATATACTTGTTGGTGTATCTTGTTTGTGATTGTGGTCTTAGGACCTTAAAATACTTAATAAACAACAAAAAAAACCTAAAAAATATTTCTGTGGACTATTGGATTTGATCTGAGCTTTGGACTTAGAATTAGACAACATTCCCTATGTAAAAGGACTTGGCCAATGCCAACATCTCTGAAACCAAGTCATTGAGAGTTGAGCTTTTATCTGATACAAGTATTGGAACCCACTTGAGTTCATCTGCTACATGGTCTTGATGCAAATGTTACTTTGAACCTGTGTCTAATGCCTTATTCTGAGTCATTCAAGGAGTATGTCATCTGATACATGGGAAGATTATGAAGAAGACTATGAAGTTGCTAGCTTGGATATGGTTATCTTTATTTGATGCCTTGCTCTTCATTGTGCTACTTTCTTATTGATATTGCTTGATTTAAAGTCCAAAGGAAAAGTGGGTTTCTGTATGACATTCTTGTCTATTGGATTGCATCCCATTGGTCAGATCTTTTCAACTTTTAACTTTTAAATTTTTGCTTAGGATTAGTCTCTTCATCTCCTCCCATTTCTTAAATTTCAAATCTCTCCCCTTTTTCAAAATCTTCTTTGCTTGGGATTTCTAAACTTAGACTTTATTGCAAATTACAAACCTTGGCCTTATGCCATTGCATTTTTACACTCTTTTCTTAAATCAAACTTGTAAATGAACTTAACCATATTGACTTAAAATTTCAAAAGACAAAAAAAACTAACACTCATTCAAACTTATGTGCCTCTTTTAAACTTAACTTTTGACTAAAAGCAATCCACTCATTTTGAAATTTATACCACGAACTATGATGTTTTGATCCCTCATTTTTATGTTGGTACGTACGCACAAGTCCGAAGGTCTTGTCAAACACAAAAAATATAATCAATGAATTCTTTTCTCATCCCAACACTCTATTTATTGCAAACATCTTTTATACAAAAACACATGCACACATAAAAAAGGGCTCCCTAGGAGTACCTAGGACACTTTGGGTGCTAACACCTTCCCTCTGTGTAACCAACCCCCTTACCTGTGATCTCTGGCATTTTATTAGTTTTGATTTGAAAACTTCTTATCTTTGGGTTTTGTTCGTACTTTTTCCTTTTCCTTTGGAACAATAAAAGCGTGGTGGCGACTCTGGTTTTATTGACGTTAAGCTTATCCATAGCTTGATGGTCATGAATTTACCGCTACACTAAGAAACTCTCTAACTCTGAAAACCCCTATGATACAAATTACTCTAAAAATTCTCTCAGTATCATATTTAGGGGGAGATTGTTAATCTCATGGGGTCATTTTATATCTGACTTTGATTCATTTTTTAATATGCACCTTGTAAAGTACCATTGTTTCATCAGAAGTCTAAGTTTTTGTCATAATCAAAAAAGGGGAGATTGTTAGAACAAGATTTTGATTCTGGAATATATATCTAAGTTTTTATGATAAAAAAGATTAAAACAATTTGGAACTCTAACAAATTTCTCTAAGTGTGCAGCTTTCTAAAAGAAAATCTGATGAGAATAATATCTAATAAATAACGAAGTCCAGAACAACTGATCCAACATTGAAGAGATCATATCTAACTTCGGACAAGAAATCTTCTGAATACAGAATTTGTCATTGCATTTCTCATCTGAGGACTTTGAAGATCTGTACATATAAAAGACTCTGAAGACTGTACACCTAAAGACTCTGAAGATTTGTACATCTAAAAGACTCTGAAGATTGTACACCTAAAGACTCTGAAGACTGTACATCTGAAGACTCTGAAGACTTCACATCAGAAGACCTCTATGTAAAGATTAGTCAAGTTAACACTAAAGACTACTCATCAAAACAACTATCTGAAGAATACAAGCTCTGCTCAAAGACTCTAAACTCCGCTCACTCCGATTCACGCCTAACAGATCATCTGACTCATCAAAATCAGAAACTTAATTAAGAAGTATTCTAAGAATGGTATGAGTCTATATATGGACAATATTGACTACACTCCAAGACTGCTATGGAAAGGACAAGAAAATTAATGTCATTAAGTCCCATTGTTGGCAAGATATCACCATCAATTTTCTCTCCAACGGTATCATCTCCAAGCTCTATAAAAAGGCCTTACCATCATCATACCAAAACATGAAGCAAATACACAAGAATTCTACAATACATCTTGAACCATATACCAAACACTTGTCATTGTAAAATTCAGTAACCACACAAGAGTTGTTGCTCAAAGTGTGATCATTGATCATTTATTCCTAATTGTGTTCATACTGCTTGTCTAGAAGCACCAAACACACACTTATAATTCTCAATAGTTGTTGTGATTCCTCAAGTGACTTGTGAAGTCTGTAGACTTGAGAGGGCTAAGAGATTGTTGAACTCTTAGACGATTATTGTAATCTTTCAAGATTATTGGATTAAGTCCTTATTGCAGGTGAAATCACCTTGGCTGAGTGGACTGGAGTAGCTTTGATTTTCAAGTGAACCAGGATAAATTTCTTATGTTATCTACTTTTATTTTCGTGTTCGTGGTGTTGCAAAAAAAATTATTTACTATGAAAACAATTCAACCCCCCCCCCCCCATTTCTTGTTTGTCTCCACCTTCAAAAATATCTTGTGTGACAAGAGGAGTGGACTACTCTCAGTTTAGGAGAGGAACCTGGATAAACTTTGTGTGTTAATATACTTATTGCTTTTGATTGTTTATCTTTCCGCTGCAAACTAACTATGTGTTTAGATTCTGAAGTTGTTCAGATTATGAAGCTGGTTTTTTAGAAGTTGAAAATGAATTAACATACACAATTCAACCCTTCCCCCTCCCTTTCTTATGTATTTTTCTCACCTTCAATTGGGCATCAAAGCACAGGTTGTACTATAACACTTAATAGTGGTGCATAAAAGATGTTGAGAAAAATACTTCATTCATCATGCCTGATGGCCCTGAAGTTAATAGTCCTGATAGTGGTTTTCCTCGTGGTAATAATAACCATGGTCAAATTACATCTATTCAAAAAAAACTATACTACTAGACCACCAACATTTAGTGGAGACTATACTGAATTTGAATGGTGGAAGAGTAAGATGTACACTCATATCATTGTTATGGATGATGAGTTATGGGATATCCTGAAAGATGAAATTGATAGTCAAGTTAATGGTATTTGGAATGGTTTCATACATAAAAGTCTCTCACTCCTAATCATAAAAATATATACAAAAAACAATATAGAGTGAGAGGGATTCTTGTTAATGCCTTGCCTCATTCTGAGTACATAAAGATTATTGATAAGTCAATTGCCAAAACTATCTTTAAAGGTAATCAACAAGTTCAAGAAGCTAAATCAACAAGTTCAATAAGCTAAATCAAATATTTTGGTTTAACAATATGAGTTGTTCATAATGAAACATGATGAGAACATTGAAAAAATGTTCTAAAGATTTCAAGTTCTTATGTCTGGACTTCAGGTCTTCAAATCATGTCAAGAAGATTCATAAGAGTCTTCCTGCCAAATACAAACCCAAGGTTACAACTATTCAAGAGGCTAAAGACTTAAACACATTAATTCTTGAAAGTCTTGTTAGAAGTCTCCAAAGTAGTGAGATGGAACTAAATGGAGATAAGCATGTAAAGAAATTTAAAACACTGGCTTAAAATTCTATTGGGAGATCCGAGAAATCTTCTTATACTAAGGTACATAAAAAGTCCACTCATGATGAAGCTTATAATGAATAATCTAATAATGATGAAATGGATTTCATCATCAAAATATTTCAACACTTAACCAAGAAGAAGAACAGATTCTCTGGTAGAAGCGGTGGATTTAAATGGTATAGTTATATAAGTGATAAAGATTATCAGAAGGGTTACTTCAACTATCAAAAGCGTGATCATTACATTGCTGACTGCCCAGATCAACATAAGGACAAAAAAAATAAAGCTTCCAAAGGAACAACTTCAAAAGCAAGTTCAAGAAAATTCTAATGGAAACATAGGAAGAACTTGAAAACAAAGAAGAAGTTGATAAAGAAGAAGCCAATCTTGCTTTGATGGCATAAACTTTTCCAGAGTATGAATTAGAAGTTGGTTCTGAGTCAGATTCAAAAGATAAATAAGAGGTATTTTCTAAACTCTCTAAATCTGATATAATTACTCTGTGTCAAGACCTTGTGGAAAGATGCCAGCAGAAATCCAGGCATATGGAAATTATAGATAAGCAATATGGTCTTATAAGAGATGAACTATACTTCTATAAAGACAAAATTGAAAAACTTGAAAGAGATCAAATTGCTTTAATAAAATATATGTGTGACAAACCTCTTGATAAGTACGAATCATCTCTTCACGAGTTTGTCATATCTGGCTACAATAGAACTAAACTTGCATCCATGATCTATGGTGTAAGTAAGATCAAAGGAAAAGGTCTTGGTTTTCATCAAAAACCTTATAATCCAAGGACTGGTATCTTAATAAAACCATCAGATCCTTCTTCTTCAAGAACTGCTCAAAAGGGGCTGAATGCTTACTTTATGCCTGCTGTTGAAAATGGTAAAATTTTGAACCAATCAGAACCTATGATGGATAACTTATAAGTTCTGAAGAAATCAGAATCTCAAACTCAAAAGTCAAAAGTTCTAAGTAAACTAGAACCTAAGACTCTCAAGTCATAGGGTTTGAAGAATTCAGAACTTAGAGTTGTTGAATCAAAGGTTCCAAGAGGATCGGAAGTCAAGGTCAAGACTTATCCAAGACAAAATGTTCTTAAACAAAAGGTCTGGAATGACTTTAGACCCTACTATAAGGATAAGGCTCAAAGTAAGAGGAAACCCTATAAAACTAACCTCAAAGAACCCATAAGAATATGGGTACCAAAGTGTGAAATTATTCTTGTTGCAGATGTGCTAAAGGAAAAATGTCAATCAACTGCTCTTATTCCAGAATAGTGGTTGCTTACAACTTACAACAAGAAAAAGGCCTATACTCCAAATCCTAACTCTAAAGGAGGGAGGAAATATGGAATATGGAAGAAACCGGTAAGAAAATATTATTGGTACTGAGAAGACTAAGGTTGTCCTAAAATGTTGGTGCTTCAGACTCCTGACTCATCTCTGAAGTTCATCCAGCTACTTTGGAATCTAAGAAGATTCCTGATGGTTTCCTGAAGAGTATTGTTAGAACAAGGTTGTTTCTAAAAGAACAATCTAATAGAAAATGAGTAAAGAAAGGTATGACTATCTTTGTGTTTTTATGTAGTGGGTTCTAATATGTTTTAGAAGAGCTTATATTTTATGAAAGAAGAATTTCACTTCACTATGTTACTTCTACTTATGTCAGAATGACAAAGAGTCTTATACTTCTTCAATATCAATGCACCTTAGTTTGTGCTTACATCTGATTGGAATAGCAGAGTCTGATGATGACCAGAAGCTACTATGATTAGAACCTCTAAACCAGTATCTGATGTATAATAGCCTCTGAATAATCTCAGCCTTTGAAACTAAGTATAAGGTTAACCGCCTCTGATATGCACACTAGTGGACAAACTTATTGTATATGCCTTTGGCACTTGTCCTCTTACATGTCATAAATATGGAATGTATTCTGACACGTGGATTAATGTTGTTAGGTTAAAAGCCCTCTGTTCTTTATTTTGTTTATCTCAATTTATATTATTCTTGCATTTTTTTTAATTTATATTTTTAAAATTATTTTACACTCAAAATAATCTTTATATCATACGCACACACTATTTCTCTCTCACTTCCCACATTGTTGTCTTTTCTAACCTCCTCTGAAAAAAACCCTTTTCACAAAAGAAACCCTAGAAGCCCTAAAAAATCCTTCTACAATGGCATCCTCATCTACTGCTCAACAAGCTTACATGATTGTCAAGTGGTAAAAGTATGATCATCAAGCCCAATATAATGGATATCAATCAAAATGATCTAAAGCTTTTGGTGGAACAAATTGTTGACTTCGACTTATTCAATCATAATTGGTTTGACCTATAGAGCTACTTCAGGGTACAAAAGTGGTCGTCATTGTTTGATATGCTGAATGGACCAACTTACCCTTATCTTGTAAAAGATTTATGGGTTAGAGTTGAATTTTTTTATGAATATGTTGCATCTGTGGAGCTAAGTCTATTTGTACAAAATGATAGTTCCTTTAAAGGGAAGATTATGGAAGAAGTGGTTTTGATGAAGTTTGAAGAAGTAGAAATCAGATCAGCAGTGATGGGTGTTGATATTATCATCACTCATAAGACAATTGCTAAGCTTTTGAAAGTACCAAACTCTAGAAGGTTTGTTTTGAACACTAAATAGAACAGTCATGAAGTAGAAGCCATCAAAAGATGCTTGTTTGATAACTCTGGAAATTTGTGTTCTTGTGTCTTTGGAAAGGTAAAGAACATGAAAAAGGATTTTAAGCTTTTGTTCAAAATTCTTATTAGCTGTATGATCCCTAGAGAAGGTAGCACTTATCAGATTTCATGGGGATCATAAGCACTTCATTTTCTACCTGAAGAATAAAGATAAGATCAATCTCTCTACCTACATCTTCAATCATCTCTGTGAAGCTATCAAGGAAAGCACTAAGCATCAAAAGAAAAATGTTCCATATGTTAGACTGTTGTCTAAACTATTTTATCAAGGTCATCTAATTGATGCTCATAAAATCTTGCATGAAAATGAGGATCTGGAGGAGATCTATGGGAACATTTTGTCTGCTTTTGTTCTTGTCAACATGAAGCTTCTGAAGAAAAGTAATGTGTTAACTTCAAAAGTCCCTTTCTTAGTTAGATGTACCAACTCTAATTATCTAGTCATCACCAAGATGCACAATCCTGAAGTAATCAGATTATACATTAAATATGCAATCAAAGAAGGAGTGAATATAAAATACAGAGACTTACCTAAAAAAACCTATTAAAGTCCTCAAATCCTCTAATAAGAGAAAGTGGGTTGTCTCAGAATCTCATAAGGTAGTTAAGCAGCCCTCTAAGAAAAATAATGAGATTGAAAAAGAGATTGAAGATGTCAATGCATCTACTGAGTTAATGCCTTTTAAGACCAGAAATGGAAGAACTCCTCATAAGGAATCTTCCTCTACTGATACTCCATTAAGGAAGAGGAGATTGAGGAAGATAGTTGTTCCTGATGAGATTGAAGAGGAAGAGGAAGAAGATGATGTTGGTGTTTCCTTGGTGAGAAGGAAGGTGACTGCAATTGTTGTAGTTCAAGAGAATATTGTTGAACCAGTTTTCAAGGGTTCCCAATTGTTGGCCTCTGCTCTGTTGGAGCATGTAGAAAAGCATCCTGACACCTCTAAAATTATAGTGGAAGATGGTGTTGGTACTGGAATTATTCTAAAGACTATTGAGGTTCAAGTTGTTGAAGTTATTGTTGGATTAAAGTTTTTTGATATTGAAGCGTTTGGTATTCCTGAAGAAGTCTTTTCTAAAGCTATTGAAGAAGAGAATATAACTACTTTAAAATCTCTAAATACTTGTATGACAAGTATAAATCTGAAATGTATCTTGGAAGATGATTTTGATTATTCGACCCTAAACCACAAATCACCTACACCTTCATCAAATCCCTCACCCAATAAATCTCCAAAACACACCTCACTTCCTATTGGTGAATCCACTGATGTTCAGAATCAGTTAATTCTATTTCCTACTTCTGAACAACCATCACCTCTAAATACCATGCTTGAACCTCCCATAGATATTTCTAGTGGGAAAGCTTATCCTTTTAGTTCTGATTCAGAATATGATGAAGCTGGGTTCAAAGCTCACCTCAAAATTGTAAAACCTTCACTTGTGATCATCAAACCTATTCAAGTCATACCTATTCAACCTTATCTCCTCACAGCTTATACAACTAAGTGGGATTCTCTCCAAACCTCTATTGTATCTATTATTCAGAATCTGAAGGATGTCGCTTCAGAATCTGCCATATCTTCTAGTAGAAGACAAGAGCTTCTGGAAGCAAAGTTGTCCTCTGTTGCTGTTGTTCGACAAGCCATGGTTATTAAGCAAATTGAAATGGATTAAAGGATGAAATCCATGGATACCAGACAAGAAATCATTGGTGTTGATCTTAAAGTCGTGTTGGATCTTCTGAAGAAACCTTAGGCTTAGGATTTAGAACCTATTTTGTGTTTTCCTTATTCTTTCTCTTGAACTGATATTATTTATTGATAATACCTTATGATGGTTCATATTCTTAGAAACTTAAAGACGTGAGTCTGATCGTCTTGAGAAGTGGAGAAACTTTTTCACTCAATCTGAGCCATTTCTCTTTCCTTTGAAAACCGCGATTCATTTTTTTAAGAAAGAGAAAAGAAATTTTTATTTATTTATTTTTATCAAATTTAATGTTTCCACATATTTCTTTTCTCTCTCTATGTTGACATGTATTTATTCATTTTTTGTTGATTACAAAAGGGGGAGAAAATATGGGAGTATTTAAGAGGTTTAAAGTATTTTTGAAATACTTTTATTTATCTGAACCCTCATCAGAACCTATTTTATTGCGTAAATATGAACATGTGTGTTTTATATTATAAAGATAAGTTTAATTAACTTGGGTAGGACTTAAGGGGGGATTACAAAACTCAACCTTAGAACTAAGAGTTTGAATCAGATCAGAGTCTGACTTTAGAGTTTATTGAACAACGGAATATAAGTATATAAGTAAATAAATAGACACAATATATTTTGGTTCCTCTCAAACTGAGAGTAGTCGAGTCCCCTTGCAGCACAAGATATTTTCATTATAATCTCTCAAATTACAATTTTCCCAATCAACCTAGAAAGAGACTTCCGCTCAAGCCCTCAATCAAGATACTTCCTTGCCTGAACTACCCGTTCAGGACTTCCTGCTCAATCCCACGGAAAGAGACTTCTTCTCAAGCCTTCATGCAAGAAACTTCCTTGCCTTAATTCCCTATTCAGGACTTCCTGCTCAATCTATCCAGAAAGAGACTCCCTTCTCTGCTCGCAAACATGATACTTCCTTGTTCAATCTATCCAGAAAGAGACTTCTTTGCTCAAGCACCCAATAAGAGACTTATATGCTTAATCTAATAGAAAGAGGCTTATTTTCTCAAGCACCCAGCAAGAAACTTCTTACATATTCTAATCAACAGTTTAGAATAGTAATTATAAATGGACTTGATGCTCTTATTAGTGGTGCATAGTTACAACACATACCCTAATGTCTTTAAGATTTCTAAGATTAACAATGGTAATAAATCTTAAGCCTCTATTGTGTAGGCTAACAAATAACAAGTGGTCTTGCTTGTATTAGATCCTTTTGTGTTTTATGGTTATGTTGACAACTTATTCAAAGACTTTCATAGTATTTGAATCTTCAACCTATTCAGAGTTTTCAACCTAAGTCAACGAACCTATGATGATCAACTTGATCAATCATTTTTCAACATCTTCTTCGTATTCTTGAACTTCTTTTTATAAGACTAGGAAAATAGTCGTTGGAGATTTTGAACATAAGGAGCAGGCTTGTTGAATAAGTATACCAAGAGAGTCGTTGTACATTAGCATCTAGTATGAAGCTCTGTCCATTGAATAATAGAAACTCTCTCAATACCTTTCATGGTACTAGATATCTATCAACGAATAGAGTAGATTAAAGATGTCACGTGTTTATTTCTTGAGCTTTGCAAAGCGAAACTCTAGTAGACTTTGTCCAGAACTCTAGGGCTTTGATACGACAAGACTGCTTTGGTATAATGTATGGACCATATGAAGGAGAATTGACATCCAAGGCGCAGCGGAATTTAAAAATTTTCTCCATTTAGTGATCCTTACGAATGGGCATGATCAGTGATAGAATCGTTACCTCTTGTGGCAATCACGAATGTTGGACGATGACAACGTCTCTACTCAGTCCACACGAACGGATTCCTTCAATCGCAGTGCTAATTGTTATGAATGAAGGCTTTGAGTGAGAGAGAGAGAGAGAGGGAAACAAAATTCCAATTAGAGTTATGAGTGACAATGCTTCTACCCAAGGGGTTCTATTTATAGAACCACTTGTGTGGGCTTCAAGCCAATAAGCCCACTTAAGTGCATTTTGGCTCATATCTCAGAATATGCCAAAATCACTTAAGTATTTGGTACTTTACCATATTTCGTATTCTTCTTAAGTACACCGTACCTTACGATGTTCCTTAATTATTCTATCTCTCATCAATCCGTCCTTTGTGTGTGACCCTATAGGTTTTCGCGACGTTGGCAATTATATGAAATCACGCATTTAACATAATAAACAGTGAGCGGTATCTAGCAACACATCACTGCTACCCAAGTCACGAAAATGTCATGTGATCTGACAAAACCTCCTGTGATAATAATTATGTGTATAATTACCCCTTTGCCCTTATGTCTATATTGAACACAAGGTATAGACCGTGTCACCCTTGTCCAGTTCAATATTGGGCCCATAGACATTTATCCTGTTACGCAGGATTGGCAAATTCCATCTAGGACACTCATGTCCCTCAGCATGCTTCGTGGAGTCCCCATCAACTGTCTTTATGGTTATCCAGTTACGGACAATGTTGGATCAGCAATAAAGCACTCGACTCTACATCTAGGATCCATAGTGGTTTCAGGTCGAAGAGTGGTATACACCATTATCACCATGAGAATAACTTATGACACTTTGCATAACTTTCTATATAGTATTCTCATAGCGGGTCAATCCGGTATAAATATTACTCTTAATATTCATATCTATGTTTAAGACTTGATAACTCTTTATCCATGATCCATGAGATGTAATCATCAGTCTACAAACATAATAGTCTTAATGCTTTAATGTTATCCCACTTCACAATAAAGCTCGACTACGAATACTTTAAGAATAGTATCCTTATGTTCTATGTGATCTCATGATTAAGTCATACTTGATACATTAAACGGACTAGCTATTCTAGGGACTTTATTAATCAAACATAATAAAGAAAAAAACCTTAAATAATTTGATACAAGTACCAAAAGTATTGGCCTCTAGGGCTTACACCAACACCATATGCTCTTCATCCCTTTAGAAGCTAAGTTGTCATCATAGGTTGGATCGAGACCGAAGTCTGAAGCCTTCAAATGCTGATGAACAACTTACAGATTATGATCAATCATAATCTGAATCACCTCTTTATGGAATTGAGTCTTTTGATAGGCTTGGAAACCTTGATGTAATTTGACTTCATATCCAACATGCTTGGTTTTGATCCTTTAGATACATACCAACTTTACTTCTCTTTAATGATTCTTCTTAGTGATTAACTTGATTTATATCAAGGTTAATGTCATTTCTGAATCAGGTGTATGTTGAGTGAATATAGATTTGTGGTTTGGCCCGAACATGTGCTTTTATAACAAAGTTTCGGAAGATCAAACACCTTGTGTATTTAATATTCTGATCTTTGAAATTCTCAAAGCCAATCACTAATTAAGCATCCTATACTGGATCATAATTACTTGTTGGAAATTGAAATGGTAGTGATTTACCACAAGAAGTAAAGAAATTCTTTCAGATTCTTAAAAAAATAATTAAAAAATTTAAATTGTTTTCTATTTTTGAAAAAGTTTTAATTTCAAAATTTTCAATTGGTGTCAAATTTTCCAGTTGATATCATAACTTCTAAATCGTCTAAAAAAATTTCAAAATTTTGTGCATTTAAATTTTTTTTAATTTTATTTTTCTCAGTTTTATTGTTCTTCTCTTTCTTTCTTAAATCTTTTTGATAATGACAAATGGGGAGAAAATACATAGTATTTAAGAAGAGACTGAAGCATAAGTCTCCTTCCGTGGGATTAAGTAGGAAGTCCTGAACCGGTTGTTTAGGCAATGAAGTCTCTTGCTTGAGGGCTTGAGTATAAGTCTCTTTCTAGTTTGATTGAGCAAACTGTAATCTGAGTGATTATAGTGAAAATATATTGTGATGCAAGGGGACTGGACAACTCTCGTTTTGAGAGGAACTAGGATATATTGTGTGTCTCTTTATTTACTTCTGCATTTATACTCCGTTGTGCAACAAACTCTGAAGTCATAATTTGATTTGATTCAAACTCTTACTTGGATCAGAATCTGAGCTTGACATCTTATGTTATTAACATGTTTAAGAAAAAGAATTAAATTTCCTATACATGGTTCAACCCCCCCCCCCTTCTTGTGTATAATTTTCTCACCTTAAATTGGTATCAGAGCCTGACTTTGCTTATTTCACCTAGTAGTGAAACTAAAAAGATTCGGTGAGAAAAACTATTCAGTCAGTGATTCAACTTTCTTTGAAGTTTCCTTCATTAGTCAAAGAATGGAAACAACATAAGGGAAAGAAAGATGAGCTGAAGATATCAAGAAACTTGTTTCTACTCTAAGTCATTTGTTTTATGAGTATGAAAGGATTTTTAATCTTAAAGACTGGCTCATGGGACAAGTGTGCTTATTGAAGAAATCAAGTAACATTTTCTGCTTTGAGTAATTTGTTTTATAAGTATGAAAAGATTCTTTAATCCTTAAGACTGACTCGTGAGGAAAATGTACTGGTTGCAGGAATCAAGGTTTAATCTTGATCAGCTTGATTGAAAAGCAAGATTAAGAACTTTTGCAGCTTGACTCAAAGACAACAGCAAAATACCTTGCAAATAATTTATCTTACTTATAAGGAAGACTGATCAAACTTCCAGATCCTAAAGAGTCATAAAATTAGAAGAAGCTCCTAATGGAGATGATTCTAATAGGGACTCTAATGATGAGGAAATGACCTTTCTTCTTCAAGAGATTTCAATAGTTGACCAAGAGAAATAAGAGACTCTCTGGTAGAAGCTCCAACTTCAAAGGTTTCTGTTACAGAAATAGAGAAGATGATCATAAGATCTGTTACAACTGCAATAAGCCTGGTCACTTCTGAAATGATTGTCCTGGTCTACAAAAGGACATATCATTTAAGGGAGGCCTTCTGAATGAAATTTTCAAGAGCAAGTTCTAGAAAGGTCTCAAGGAAACATGGGGTGAACTTGATAATGAAGAATATTCAGAAAGAGAAGCTGAAGAAGCCAACCTTAGAATGATGGCTCTCACACTCTCTGATTCAGAATCCGGGTCAGGTTATGGCTATGAATTTGATGAGGAAGATGAGGTATATTCTAACCTATATTGGTCGGATCTTATTCATGATTTCATGAGCCATTGTCAAGTTTAGAAAAGGTACATGAAGGATGCTAAGAAACAACTTGATTTTCTTAAAGAAGAATTGAAATCTTCTAAAGAAACTGTTGAGACATTGGAAAAAAATCTAGCTGCTTCTTGACCAGGATATGGCTCTCGAAGAATTCTTAACAATAAATCTTAACAAAATTAAGCTTGCATCCATGATCTATGGAGTAAGAAAGAGCAAAGGAGAGGGCATGGGCTTCCACGGAAAATGTGTGGTTTCCAAACCTTGACATGGAAGAAACTCTCATAACCATGTTCTTTAAGCTATGCTGATAAGAGGCTTAATGACTAATTTATGTCTGATGCTAAATGGATCAAAGTTCTGAACTTCTCAGAGTCAATAATAGATAAGTTAAAGGTTCTGACTGATATAGAACCAAAGACCCCAAGGTCAAAAGTTCTGCAGAAGTCAGAACCTGAGATCTCAAAGTTAGTGGTTTTGATGAAACTAGGAACTATGATCCAAAAGTCAAAAGGTCAAAGGAGTTCAGAACCTAAGACCTTCATGTCAAAGGTTGAAAGAAAACAAGTACCTAAGACTTCTAGATCTAAGCTTCTGAAATGTTTAGAAACAAATGTCAAAGCTTATCCATGACAGAATTTATATAAAATGAAAGTCTGGAATGAGCCTAGACATTACTTTAAGGCAATGGGACATATTAAGAAAATGCCTAGAGTAACAAACACAAAAGGACCCATAAGTTTGTGGGTACCAAAATCTGATATTGTGTTTCCACATATGCTAAAAGGAAAATATAGTGCATTTGTCCTAATGTTTGGACAATGGATGACAACATCCTAAAACAAGAGGAAAACATGTGCCCCAAATCCTAACTCTGAATAGGAAAGAAAGTTGAAGTCTAGAGAAAAGAAGAATAAGAGTATTATGGTTACCAGTACTACATAGAGACTGCACTGAACGATCACTAGGTTCAACAAACAGAGTGTTTAAGACTTATTCTCATCAGTAAGAACATTGTTGGAACCAAAATTTGTTCAGAAGCCACACTAAGGTATGTTTAAACTCCTTCTTTTTATCTAGACAACTTTTTTGAATGAGATATTATTTCCTTTAGTCTGTGTATTTATCTGTTTGATGCATAACTATCTTAGATAATATGTTTGCGTAATAATTTTCAGAACAAGTGGAAAATATTCTTTTATATCCTCGCTCTTATTCTATATTCAGAACCAAGTATTGTGGGCTCAAAATTTTTTATCAGAAAAGTGTTGTTGTTTAAATCAATCATTTAATGAGTTATTTTGCTTGTCTAACCCCTTGTATCTTAAAGACTTAATATAATCAGTTGATTTTGAATATGGAGTATCAAAGACTAAATCTAATCAGAAATAGATTCATAAAAGTCTTGAACAGTCTCTAATGACACGTGGCCTCTAAAAAGCATCAAACTCTCTGACTCAGAAAAATAATAAAGATTACTTGTAACTTTTTATAAAAATCCACATGTCTAAAAATTGTTATGCTAGATGCGAAGCTATTTGGGATTAATCTGTAGAGTAGTAATGCTTTACTCCTTGGATTCTCAGTGGCCTCTCTCTCTCTCTCTATCTATCTATCTATCTATCTATCTATCTATCTCTTTTCAGTTCTTACTTTATCTTTGTACTTGCTTATCTTACTTGTTGGTTTACCAAAATATTTTGTGTGATTTGTCTTTTCAAAAATCTAGTTGTTTTAAATCTTTTTCTCTCTCGGTTTTTCCTTTTCATTCCCTATTTACACAGATATCTCTTAGTTTAAGTTTTTCATTTTGTTTTTACAACCCATATCTCAAACATGGCTGACACAGTTGTGCAACCTTACCCTGGTTTTCAAAAGCTCATGTCTCTCGCTTTTTGTCCTAACCTGAGATCTAGCTCAAACTTTGGCGTGAAAAAACAATTTGAGAGCATGAATGAAAGGCTAGTCCTCCTTTAATAATTGGGAGTATCTGACTATGATCTTATTCTTCTCCTTCACTCAGGCATAAGAATGAAATGTATCAAGTAATCTTCAATCTCCTGACGATAACACTGCCTCTCTTAGACATAAAGTTATTATTTATTCCTTCTGAATGAGTTATGGGTGAACTTGTCCCTTTGCAGGGATCTGGTGTAAATCTGGATGAGGTTTCATTTAACCTCGGGATGAAGAGTTTCTAATAAAGATTATGATGTTTCGTAAGGACAACCCAACTCCCTCTTCCTCCACTCAAGCTTTGGTAGTCTTCATAACCTGCCTTAGTTTTTATTTTTTTCTTTCTTTCCCTTGTGTCTAAGTCTTTCCAGATCCTGTAATAATTTTATCTCTTGAAATCCAATGCTTCGTGTCAGCTATTAGATCAAAAATAGTACTTTTGTTTTAAGACTGGATTGTTTTTGTTTTTCTTGTTTTTAGTTTTTCTTTGCATTTTTTTCTTAAGACTTGTATATTATGATTCTTAGTGTAATTGGATGTATTTTTTCTTAGCCTATGATTGTATAAGCAAAGCAATTTTTGTGGTTAATTGGATGTATCAAATGAATCGAATGAAAATAAAATATCAAGTTAAAAGCGTTGTTGTTTGGCTTTTTGAACTCTGAACTTCTTAAATCAGTTTGCAATAAAGAAAATAGTTATGACTGAAAGATGGTATGCAAACTAAAAGGGAAAAGAACTTCATTGAACTAAAGGAATGATTATAAAAATATGTTTATAATATTAAACCTAATCATCCCTTGGTCTCCAAGCGTAGAAAAAAATTTCCCAATCTAAATCCAATTCCTTTTCTACATCTAAATCAAAATCAAACACTTCTCTTAATCTTCTTCTACTCTTGGACTTCTTATTCTAACTAATCTTCTTTCGTGGCTTCAGTTCCCAAGGAAGAGAGGTTGAAGGAAGGTCCTCAAGAGGTCTAATATTTTGATCAAAAGTTGCTTCAAAGACTAGAGGAGCCTCTGAAATTATAGGAGTAGTCAATTGTTCAGAAGTTGTATTCATCTTGAACCAGATGTATGTTGAGTGAATATTGATTTGTGTTTTGTCCTGAACATGTGCTTTTATGATAAAATATTTTGGAAGATCAAATAATTTGTGTGTTTAATTTTCTGATCTTTGAAATTCTAAAGGC
Source organism: Lathyrus oleraceus (assembly GCF_024323335.1). Taxonomy (NCBI): domain Eukaryota; kingdom Viridiplantae; phylum Streptophyta; class Magnoliopsida; order Fabales; family Fabaceae; genus Lathyrus; species Lathyrus oleraceus. The sequence continues at coordinate 103,819,786 of NC_066579.1, read as the reverse complement.
TGATCACTAATTAAGCATGTCATACTGGATCATAATTACTCCTTGAAAACTAGAACACTAGTGATTTATCAAAAGAAGTAAAGAATTTATTTAGTTCATTGTCTTTTCTTTAAGATTATTGAAAAATATTTGAATTGTTTTAAACTGTTTTCTTCTTTTGAAAAAGTTTTAATAGTTTCAAAATTTTCAGTTGGTGTCAAAACTATTAAATTGTTTCAAATATTTCAGTGCTTTAAACTCTTTCAAAATTTTGTGCATTTAAATTTTTTTTCTTAGTTTCATTGTTATTCTCTTTCTTTTCAAATATTTTTTATAAAGGAGGAGAAAATGCATAGAATATTTAAGAAGAAATTAAAGCATCAGAACTCGAACAAAGCAGTTTTCTGCCAAAACAACTTCTAATTATAAGCTTTATGTTATTTATATTTTTGAGTAATTTATATTATTGAGCTTAAATGGCTAATTTTATTTAAACAAAGACAAGAACTTAAGGAAAGCTTACAAACCTTACCTTAATGAATTGTTAGACTAAAGGAAGAGCTTACAAACCTCAACCTAAGGCTTGCCAAACTTAGGGGGAGCTTGCCAACCTCAGACTAAAGAAAGACTCTGATGTTAGAATTTGTTGATTAAAATTATAGGATTATATTAACATAGATAAGGAGTTAAGTGGAGCTTACAAACCTCATCTTAATGGACTATCATATTTAGAGAGAGCTTATAAACCTCACCTTAATGGACTGTCTAACTTAGAGGGAGCTTACAAACCTCAGATTCTAATGTTAGTCTGTGTTACTTAAATCATCAACCATTATTCTTAAATACATATGTTTATCATCATAAAAAGGGGGAGATTATTGGAATAAGATTTGTTCATGCCCTTAAAAGGTTTTAATGATAACAAAGTATTTAAAGAACAATAAGGTTTACTAATGATTGTTCTAGTGTGCAGGATCACAATACATTAACCTTGATATAAATCAAGTTAATCACTTAGAAGAATCATTAAAGAGAAACGAAGTTGTTCTGAATCTAAAGGATCAGAACCAAGCCCCCGGGATCTGAAGTCAAACTTTATCAAGGTTTTAAATCCTATAAAAAGACTCGGTTAAATAAAGAAGTGATTCATATTTTGATTGATCAAAATCTGTAATTTGTTCATCAACATCTGAAGGCTTCAGACTCTGGTCTCGATCAACCTCTAATGACAACTCAGCTTCTGAAAGACTGAAAAGCATTTGATTTGTACACTGTACCAAAGCAGTCTTGTCTTATGAAAGCCCCAGAATTCTGGACAAAGTCTACTAGGGTTTCATTTTGCAAGGCTCAAGAAATAAAGATGTGACATCTTCAATTTGCTCTACTTATTGGTAGATATCTAGTACCTTGAAAGGTGCTGAGCGCGTTGTTATTATTCAATGAACAAAGCTTCATGTCAGATGCCTAATTCCAACGACTCTTGTCATACTTCTTCAACAGGCCTATTTGTCATGTTTAAATACTCCTACGGCTATTTTCCTAGTCCTATAAAAGGAAGTTCAAGGATATGAAGAAGGTGTTAAAGATGAATGATCCAGTTGATCATCATAGGTTCGTTGACTTTGGTTGAAAACTCTAAATATGCTAAAGATTCAAATACTGTGGAAGTCTTTGAATAAGTTGTCAACAAAACCATACAACAGAAATAGGGTCTGATACAAGCCAAATCACTTATGTGTATTTGTTATCTTGGACAATAAGGTCTTAAAATTTCTTACCATTATTAATCTTAGAAATCTTAAAGACATCAGGATCAGTGTTGTAACTATGCACCACTGATAAGAGTATCAAGTGTATAAGCAAATTACTAATCTAATATGACGATTAGAATATGTAAGAAGTCTCTTGATGAGTGCTTGAGCATAAGTCTCTTTTTGGATAGATTGAGCATTAAAGTCTCATGCTTGCATGCAGAGCAAAAGTCTTTTTTTGGATAGATTGAGCACTGAAGTCTCGTGCTTAGGTGCAGAGTAGAAGTCTCTTTTTGGATAGATTGAGCATTAAAGTCTCATGCTTGAGGGCAGAGCAGAAGTCTTATTCAGTGGGATTGAGCGGGAAGTCTTGAACGGGTCGTTCAGGCAATGAAATCTCTTGATTGAGGGCTTGAGAAGAAGTCTCTTTCTAGTTTGATTGAGAAAATTCTAATCTGAGTGACTATAGTGAAAAATATCTTGTCCTACAAGGCGACTGGACTATTCTCGGTTTGAGAGGAACCATGATATATTCTATGTCTCTTTATTTACTTATGCATTTATATTCAGTTGTGCAATAAAATCTAAAGTCAGACTCTGATCTGATTCAAACTCTTACTTAGATCAGAATCTAAGCTTGACATCTTAGGTTCTGAATAGGTTTAAGAATAAGAAGTAAATTTCCCTATACATAATTCAACCCCTTCCCCCTTCTTGTGTATAGTTTTCTCACCTTAACCCCCCCCCCCCCCTTCTTTTGTATTTTTCTCACTTTCATAGAAGATCATTATAACACTAATAGTAGTAACCAAGAAACTAAGAGATTATTTCCTTTTGCACTCCATAATGGTAAGGACCAACTATTTTATTCGGTAGATACTCCAAAAATCGAACATGGAATGAAGAATGATAAAGTTGGACATAGGGTTATAAATTGATATCTTCTTAAATATTAGGAAAGCACTCAAAGCTTAAGTGTTTGCAGAGTTTTATGGTCGAGAATACTATTGAGGAGACACACATTTCCACTATATGTATCGTATTTGTGGACGAGTCCTCTAATGTCAAAGGAAGTGGTTTCAAACTCCTTTTGGAGAATGAGTGATGCCACGGGTTAGAGGTATCTATACATTTGAATTCCCCACTTCAAACAACCAATCAGTGTACGAATCATGCATATATGAGCTTCAATTTCCATTTGAAATAGAAGCCAAAACATCCATAATAAAGTCAGATAACAACTCATCATGTTACAGGTTTGAGGTGAATACTAAGCCAAATATATCATAATGCAAAATAATCTAACAAAGGTAAAAGAGACTATGGAGAGGTTCAAAAGGTGAAGCTACATCACATATCACTAAAGGAAAACATTTAAGTTGGTTTACCAATTACAAGATAAGTAGCCACAACAACATTGTCATACATGATACATTGACTATGCCAAGCATAAATGAAGAGGTGAAAGCAATAGAAAAATAACCAATAACTCCAAGTTGCATGACACTAATAATAAAATACATAATCACCGAGAGATCTTGGAAGATCGAAAAGAAGAAATAAAAGTTAAAAGAAAATCTTGCTCATACTCATTTGTCGAAGGATAAATATATATATATATATATATATATATATATATATATAGAGAGAGAGAGAGAGAGAGAGAGAGAGAGAGAGAGAAGAAGGTATTAGAGGAACGAAGGTTTGATAGGGAAACACCTGGGGAACACATGTCAGCCAAAAGACCCTTAGGGTTGGCTATTTTTGCCCGAACATGAGAGAGGATGCCAATATACGGGTCAAGAGGTGCCCCAATTTCCAAACACACAATAGCATTTATTTAGAACCTCTAGATGGAATGATCAATTTATCTTCCATGTGGCATTTCGCATGGTGGGGATTGAAATTTTAGAACCATTCTCATTATCACAAAGGAAACTCAAAAATCTAATTATAGTCGTAGATTATCTTCAGAAATGGATCAAGCAGAACCATTGGCAAAAATCATTAGCCACAACGTCTTATGTTTCTTCAAATGGAATACACTCACTTGGTTTGGGACCCCACAAGTTGTAGTGACTGACAACATGGCACAATTTACGGAGAAGATATCCATGGAGTTGATGGAGAACTTGTATCGAACTCACCATTCTGCTCCAGTATAGCACCCTTAAACTAGCATCCAAGAATAATCAGCAAACATTTTATTTAGAGGACTGAGAAAAAGACTGGATGATTCCAAATGCAACTAGGATGAGAACTTCCACAGGTTTAAAGGGACCACCCTTCACTCTTCAGCAAATGAATTACCCTTTTGTATAACTTATGGATCACAAGAAAGCATCATGGTAGAAATGGATGAGCTTAGCTGAAGAACCTCTCATCGGGTCCCTCGGGAAGCTAAAAATGAAGATTGTTGAGAAGAATTAGATCTCTTAGAAAAAATAAGAGATAAGGTTGTCCTAAGTGAGACCTTAATAAAGCAAAAGATGGCATCCAAGTATAAAAAGAAGGTCGTTCCTAGAGCTTTCACTCCCAGAGGTCATGTATTGAGAATAAAATATGTAGGCTATAGAAACACATATAGGGGAAACTAACACCAAATTAGGAGGGACCTTATCAAGTTACTTCTAGCATGAGAAAAGGGTCCTACACACTAGAAACCCTTTTGGGGGACACAATACCCTAGACACAGAATGCAATAAAACTTAAGTTATTTTTTAGTTAAATGGTCATCAAATTTTGTAAAGATCATAATCCAATATATGAATTTCACGAATAAACTCTCTCTTAAATTTCATTTATATTTATTAATAAATTCCAAACATGTTTCCCAGTGAAGCAAGGACGAAGGCCAAAACCATTATGGTGGCAACAGAAGAACATCACCTGACAAGTTATCCAGTGTAATGAAGAAGATAACTTCTAAAGCAATCCACCCTTTTAAGAGTTTTAATTGAGAAGGGGTAAAGTGGGGACACCTTTGGCTAGGAACACCCTCGCGATTAGATCTGCAAAATGAAACAAACGACAAAAGAACATTATTTGTCTTAGATTAAAACAAAAGGTCGGGACCAAAAATCCCCAACCATACAAAATCAAACAAGATATTAAATATCAACTAACAGGAGGATCTAGTATGTTCCTATACATAATTTCCTTGTCTAGTTTGATACCTCTAGATTCATACCACCTATGGGATTTAGAAAAGAGATATGGGTCACAGTTGCATTAAACCTCTGCTAGTTTGTAGATATTAGGCTATCGAGAAAGGCCTATATTTCCTTAGCAAATTAGACTTCTAGTGCAGCCTTTTGGTTGGTAAGGGATGTCACCTTTTTGCACACATCTTTCAACTTATACTTTAAAGATCGGTGACTCTTCCACACCAAGGAAATCTCTTTATCTTTATCCTCTAAGTATTTTTTGTAAGAACAAATCTAGTATCTACAATGTATCTCTAAGATTATGATGATAACAAAGGATGAAACAAAAATGGTACCCTAACAAAATTTATCTAAGTGTGCAGGACTCTAATTAAAATAGTCAGATAGACATTCATCAGATACAGATACAAGTTTTGAAATACCACTTAAAAGATACGCAAGTAGAAGCTCTGACTCTGATTAAAGGAAGCGTAAACACAACAAGAGACATCAGACACTCTGAAGCGGAAGAACACACTCTAGGATCTGAAGCTTTACACTCTGATGTAATCAATCGAAAGAAACTCTGAAGATAGTCAGCGACAAGCATCTATCTGAAGATACACTTACTGAATAGAGACTCTGATATTTCAACCTTCTGATTCAAAATCTTATTTCCAAAGACTTAGCTATGAAGACTTTCACTTATGGAAAGAATCTAATTCAAGAAGAAAGTTATGGCACCCCAAATCTGCTTTGGAAAGAACACAGAGATTAATGACATTAATCATCCATCATTGCCAAAGATTCTGACATTCAAACATTCAACGGTCTTCTCATCACTCCTATATAAAGGATGGAACACTTCACTAAGGAGACAACTGAAACACACGAGAATACAACACTACTTTCATATCTATCATTCATTCTCTTTCTCACACGAGTTGCTGCTCTAAAAGTGTGAACAATTCTTTTGCTTTTACCTTGTGTAATTTCTGCTTACCTAGAAGTACTAAGCATTACTATAATTCTATTTATTTGTTGAACTCTCCTCAAGTGACTTGTGAAGTTTGTAAACTTGAGAGGGCTAAGAGATATTTATCCTCTTAGACGATCATTTGTGTAATCTTTCAAGATTAGTGGATTAAGTCCTTTTTGAAGGTGTAATCACCTTGGCCGGGTGGACTGGTAGCTTTGAATTTCAAGCGAACCAGTACAAAATTCAATGTTGATATTATTTGTTTTTACGTGTGTCTCATTTCCAAAAAGTTTTCATTATCGTTAAAACAATTCAAACCCCCCTTTCTTATTTTTCTCTACCTTCAATTGGTATCAGAGCTTCGGCTATGTTATTGATTTTCTAATCAAACACTTAACAACATAGAGAGATCCAGCGTGAGAAAAACACTATGGCTAACACCAACGAAAGAGATAGTTATAATGTTAAACCTCCAATCTTTGATGGAGAAAAAATTGATTATTGGAAAGACAGAATCGAAAGTTTCTTTCTGGGTTATGACGCTGATCTATGGGATATAGTTACTATTGGCTACATACCTCCTATATCTGATGTTGGTATTGCTATTTCCAAAAACAAGATGACAGATGACCAGAAGCGTGACTTTAAGAACCATCACAAAGCCAGAACAATAATGTTGAATGCCATTTCCTACAATGAATATGAAAAGATCACCAATAGGGAAACTATTAAAGAAATACTTGACTCTCTGAGGATGACTCACGAAGGTAATTCATAAGTCAAAGAGACAAAGGTTCTGGCTCTAATTCATAAGTATGAAGCCTTCAAGATGGAGGACGACGAAGCTATAGAGGTAATATTTTATAGATTTCAAACTTTAATTGCAGGACTGAAGGTTCTGGACAAAGGCTACACAACTACATATCATGTCAAAAAGATTGTCAGAAGCTTACCAAAGAAGTGGAGACCCATGGTCAGTGCATTAAAATTATCAAAGGAACTGAACAACATAAGCCTTGAAGAACTTGTTAGCTCCCTCATAAGTCACGAGATAGAACTTGAGGAAGATGAGCCTCAAAAGAAGAACAAATTTGTAGCCCTGAAATCAAGATCTGAGAGACGTAAACCAAAAAGGAATAAGGCCCTCCAAGCTGAAGAAGAAGACAATGACAACTCTGAAAAGGAAGACTCTGACGATGAATGAGAGTTGTCCCTTTTGACCAGAAGAGTAAAACAACTCAGGAGAAAAAGGAATAACAACTTCAGAAAACCAAGACCCAAGGGAGATCGCTCAGAATCAACCTCCAGAAGCAAATCAAACAAAGAGGTAACATGCTATGAATGTAAGGAAACAGGTCATTATAGAAACGAATGCCCAAAGCTTAAGAAAGAAAGCTCCAGAAGAGAAAGTTTTCAAGAAAAACTCCTTTAAAACCAAGAAGGGACTCATGGACACCTGGGACGACTTGGAATCTGATTCCTCTAAATCAGACTCTGAAGAACAGGCAAATGTTGCATTCATAGATACCACTTCTGGAAACTCATCAGATGGAGAGTCTGATCCTGAAGATGTATTTTTTGATCTTTCTCGCTCTGACCTTGAATCATGCCTTTCTGAATCTTTAAACTCATATCAGAAACTTAAACAAAAATTTAAAGCACTAAAAAAGGTCCTTGAAGGAACCATTAAAGAATGTGATAAGCTTGAGATAACAGTTTCGGAATTAAAGGATGATATTCTGACTCTAACAAAAGAAAGAGACTCCACAAATAAATAATGTTTAAAACTTGAAGAAGCTTTATCTCAAGCTCCACAAACTTCCAACACAATGATATATAAATATGAAAAATCTTTTCAAAAGTTTCTGAAAAATGGGATAGAAAGAAGCAGAATGGCTTCTATGATTTATGGAGTCAGTCAGAATAAGAAAAGAGGAATATGATATGATTCTAGTGAAGACAAATCATATACAGATGACAAACCTAAATCCCAATTTTCTTATCACTACACACATGCACAAGCACAACGTTTTACTAATGCTAGAAAACTAAAAGTCTTCAGAAACTCTAGGAAAACTAATCACAAAGGACCCAAAAGATTATGGGTACCAAAGGAAAAGATTGTTTATGTTGCAGATATCCTATGCAGTAGAGTTAAGACACCAATCGTGGTACCTGGACTCTGGATGCTCATGACACATGACGGGAAGAAAGCATATGCTCCAAAGCCTGGAACTTAAAGATGTTGACTTTATAGGTTTCGGAGGAAATCAGAAAGGAAGAATCAGAGGCTCCAAAACTATTGGTAATGGATATCTTCTGTCTATATCTGATGTTCTCTATGTAGAAGGATTAATACATAACTTGTTATCAATAAGCCAATTAAGTGATAATGGTTATGATATAATCTTCAATAAAAAAACATGTAAAGCAATTAATCTGAATAATGGAACAGTTCTATTCGCTGGCGAGAGAAAAAAAAACATTTACAAATTAAATCTTTCAGATCTAAAAGATCAAAATGTAAAATGTTTGATGTTTGTACACGAAGAGCAATGGGTATGGCATAGACGCTTGGGCCATATTAGCATGAGAAAACTCTCTCAGCTAAATAAACTCGAGTTAGTCAGAGGTCTACCTAAGCTGAAGTTTTCTTCAGATGCTTTGTCGAGGCATGCCAGAAAGGAAAATTTTCAAAAACATCTTTTAAAAAGAAAAATGTTGTTTCCACCTCTATGCCTCTAGAACTTCTTTACATTGACCTTTTTGGACCTGTTAAGACAGCGTCAGTCAATGGAAAGAAGTACGGACTGGTCATTGTTGATGTTTTTAGTCGCTGGACATGGGTAAAATTTCTAAAGCACAAGAATGAGTCTCACTTTGTATTCACTAGCTTCTGTTCTAAAGTGCAAAATGAATTTGACTCTAAAATCATCAGAGTCAGAAGTGATCATGGTGGCGAATTTGAAAATAAGTTCTTTGAAGAACTGTTTGATTCAAATGGAATATCCCATGATTTCTCCTGCCCTAGAACTCCACAACAAAATGGAGTTGTAGAGAGGAAGAATAGGACACTCCAAGAAATGGCCAGAACCATGATCAATGAAACAAATGTGGCTAAGCACTTTTGGGCTGAAGCAGTAAATACAGCGTATTATATTCATAATAGAATCTCTGTAAGGCCTATTATGGAGAAGACTCCCTATGAACTGTGCAAGGGAAAAAAACCCAACATTTCTTACTTCCATCTGTTTGGATGCTCATGTTTTATTCTTAAAACTAAAGAACATCTGAACAAGTTTGATTCAAAAGCACAAAAAGGTATTATGTTAGGATACTCAGAACGCTCTAAAGGTTATAGAGTATACAACACAGAAACCAAAATTATGGAAGAATCAATACATGTTAGATTTGATGATAACCTTGACCCTGAAAAGTCAAAGCTAGTTGAAAAACCTGCAGATTTGGAGATAACTCTTGCAGGTTTTGACAAAAAGACTAAAGCATCAGAAGAAGCTGAGAAACAAAGTCTAGAAGCAACTGAAATCTCAACTATCCAGAAAAGATCAAGAAATCTCCCGAGCATCTCTGAAGAATTGATTCTGGGAAACAAGGATGAACTTGTCAGAACAAGGTCAACATTCAAAGTATCTGAAGAAACTCTTCTGGGATTAGTATCTTTGATTGAGCCTACTTCCTGTGATGAGGCACTTCAAGATAATGACTAGGTTCTGGAAATGAAATAAAAATTGGATCAATTCTCAAAGAATGACGTTTGGGATCTTGTCCCAAAGTCTAAAGGAACTCGTATTATTGGAACAAGATGGGTATTCAGAAACAAATTGAACAAAAATGGAGAAGTAGTCAGAAACAAAGCACGGTTGGTGGCACAAGGTTACAGTCAACAAGAAGGAATTGACTACAACCAAAACTTTTCTCCAGTCACCAAGTTAGAATCCATTCGTTTACTTGTTTCATTCGCTGTAAATCACTCCATTAAATTATATCAAATGGACGTCAAAAGCGCATTTCTAAATGGTTATATATCAGAAGAAGTGTATGTTCAACAACCCCCAGGTTTTGAAAACTCTAAATGTCCAGAACATATTTTTAAACTGAAAAAATAATTGTATGGTCTAAAACAAGCTCCTAGAGCTTGGTATGAAAGACTAAGCAACTTTCTTCTGGAACATGACTTTATTAGAGGAAAGGTTGACTCTACACTCTTCTGTAAAAACATTAGAAATGATCTCATGATATGTCAGATATATGTTGATGATATAGATTTTGGTTCAACTAACCCCTCTGTTTGTCAAGAATTCTCTAAGCTAATGCAGACAGAATTTGAAATGAGTTTGATGCAAGAAATAAAATTCTTTCTGGGAATTCAAATCAATCAAGCTCCAGAAGCTACATATGTATATCAAAGTAAATACATAAAAGACATTCTGAAGAAATTTGAAATGTCAGAATGCAAACCAGCAAAGACACCCATGCATCCACTCTGCATTCTGGAGAAAGAAGAAGTTAGTCAAAAGGTTTGTCAGAAGCTTTATCGTGGTATGATAGGCCCTCACCTCTATTTGACGGTTGCCCGTCCTGACATTATTTTTAGTGTATGTCTTTGTGCCAGATTCCAATAAGATCCAAGGGAATCCCATTTAACAGCAGTTAAAAGAATCCTAAGATATCTGAAAGGAACTCCTAACCTTGGCTTGATGTATGAGAAAATATCAGAGTATATGCTCTCTGGATATTGTGATGTAGATTATGCAGGGGACAGAATGGAATGCAAAAGCACATCTGGGAACTATCAGTTCTTGGGAAACAATCTCATATCTTGGGCCAGCAAAAGACAGTCAACCATCGTTCTGTCTACGGCAGAAGCTGAATATATATCAACTTCACTATGCACTACTTAGATGCTCTGGATGAAAAATCAACTAGAAGACCTTCAGATATTTGAGAGTAACGTTCCTATCTTCTGTGATAATACTGTTGTCATATGTTTAAGTAAGAACCCTATCTTGCACTCCAGAGCTAAGCACATAGAAATAAAACTTCATTTTATCAGAGACTATGTTCAGAAAGGGGTAATATCTTTAAAATTTATTGATACAGACCATCAATGGGCTGATATTTTCACTAAACCCCTCGCTGAAGATAGATTCTCATTTATTCTGAAACATTTAAAAATCGAAATTTGCCCAGAATAAAACTAATGTGCTTCTCTGAAATAGCAAAATAAGGCTCTGAAATAACATCTGGTATCCGGATCTAACTCTGATACTTCTACCAGTTAGGAGTCATTTGAATCAGAAATCCTCAGGATCCAATCCCTTGGTATTCGTGAAGATCAAATAGATCAACACGTGGGGCATTTTGCGTCTGACCTTGGATCTTCTAGACAGCTGTCTAGTAGAAATTAAGAGACATACCCTTGAGATCTCCTCGAGCAGTGTGCTAGTTTGGGGATTAGACTTCTATCATGGGTTGTAATCATGTCTCCCCTAAGCGTGTCAACCCGTTTTATGTGCCATCATTAATTTTCTAACTTCTCAATTGTTCCTAACTATGTCGTTTTGCATGCTTTCCATTTTGTATTTATATGTTTCACAATTCACAATTTCACACTTTACACTCACAGCCTACACAAACCTCCTTCCCTCTCAGTTCATCAGTTCATCAATCTTCATCTACTTCATCAACTCTCTCATGGATTCCTAACAATAATCCGTCTACAACTACTCTCAGCAAATGGAATCAACGGAACAAACTCCCATCTCTTCTCAACAAACAACTGCTACAACCGGTGTTGTCTCTACTCCTATTTACAAAGAACCACACATTTTGGATCGTGAACCACATATCTGTCTTGCCACTCCATTTGAAAAGCTTGAAGTTTTGTGTGAATCGTTGGTAGATTTCGAGAACATGAAGCGCAATGGAATAGACCTTAATGAGGAACTCAGAATGCAAGGGCGGGAAACCTATTTCCAAAGGCTCTATGGCCCTGTCTATACCTATCTCGTAAAAGAGTTCTGGCGTTTTGTAGACTCATATGACCATTACATTGTATGACATGTTTTGGGGATCAAGACTGTCATCACTGAGAAGTCCATCGCCTCCCTTCTGAATATGGAGAAGACAGGGGGAAGAAGAATCTACAACATCAACCCTAGGGCAAAGTACCTCTCCCAGGAAATTGCCCCAACCATTTTCCAACAGAACGCTGAAGGGAACTCCTCCAAAAATAAGGAACTTCACCAGAACCTCCGAGTTTGGATGAAGATAATTCTGGGAACCATTCATCACCACCCAGCCTCTAACTCTTTTGACTACACCAACACGGATCAGAAGTGCATACTCTACTGCCTTCACAAAGGGCTCAAGCTGAATCTGCCAGCACTGCTCTTCAAATACCTCAGAGACTCTGTCAAAGACACAAGAAACAACATGAAGCCCAGAACCTACATCCCTCTGGGAAGGCTTATCTTCGATATTCTGATCGAGAGCGGGCTGGTGGATCACCTGATCCATCACAATCTGATGGAGGATGTCACAATTGACATTGGAAGGCCTCTAAACGCTCACAATCGGAAGAGCATGGGGGTGATTGAGAAAGTCAGGGAGAAACCCTCTTTAGATACCTCCTGGGAAGCACTCAAGGATCATAGGAAGATTCCAAATGGCCTCTACCTCTTCTCCAAGATTGATCCTTCAGAGGTTGTGGCACATTATCTTAAGGATCTCGCAAGCCAAGGAGTTGACATCTCAGAGTTCTCTATGGATTGGCTGCCTAAGCATCCACCAAACTTTATGAAGAGAACGCGAGAGCCTTCTGATAAGTCAAAGAAGGCCAAGAAAGAAAAGTTGGGGGAAACTTTTATGTTAAGACCTCCGGTCCCTCTGATTGAATCACCAAGTAAGTCTCTGTCTCCTCCTTCTCGCTCTGTCAATTTAAAGCAAATTGCTTCTTCTCTTCCCCAAACAACACCTATTTACACCCACTCTGAAACCCCACTCTCTACCACTAAACCCTCTGATACTCCAACCTCTAATCCACCATCTCCCCCACTTCAAAAATTCAACCTCTCCATCACAACCTTACCAGTATCTGAAGCAGAAATGCTTAACGAATCTATCTCACCAACATATTTTAGACCTTCATCACCACCCTAATACATTCTATCATCTGACTCAGAACCTTCTGACCCTCAATCACCCACACTAGCACAGCTTCAGGCACGTGCTCTTGCCTCACAACAACAACCGGAAGCTAACACTCCACCACCTGAACGACAAATTCCACCACCATCTGAACAACCCCAAACACCACCATCTGAACAACCACCAAACCCACCACCAGAACAACCCACAACACCACCCTCTAATACTCCCATCATACCATCCTCTGCAAACATCATCATCCCTACCTCTCAGACTCCCACTGACACCAACCAAACACCACCAACATCCCCATCCCCTAACACTGAACCAGAAACGACCTTTCCCACCCTAGAAGAAGCAATCTTTTTATTTGTTGAGTCTTCAGTAAAGAAGATCAAGTCTCTAACTATAAACTCCAGTATCATTGATGATCCCTCTGCAGTGAGGATTCACTAGAACAGAGTGATCAAATGGATGACCTCTAAAGCCTTCAAACTGAAAGTCCTCTCTGAACAAGTCCACAACGACTTCGTCAGAGACGCTGGAGAAAGGCTACAGGCACGATTGGTCAGAGAGGCTGAGGAAAAGGCCAGAAGAGAAGTAGAAGAGAAAGCTCGCCTGGAAGAAGAGAAACGGGTTAGAGAAGCTGCAGAGAAGGCTGTTACTAAAGCTATTGTTATGGCTGCTGCTGAAGCTGAGGCAAAAGCAAAAGCTGACGCTGAAGAAGCAGCACGCATAGTTGCGGAAGAAGCTGCAAAGGCTAGTGCTGATGCTCTGACTCAGGGGGAGCAATCAAACTCTGGCTTCGCTCCTCTGGCCCTGAAAACTTTGGAAGAACTACAGAAGGAGCAACAGATAGTGCGAGCAAGATTGGATCACCAGAACTCCGTCAACAACAATATTCAGAACCTGCTGACTCAGCTGCTCCAAAGGATGCCTCCTCTTCTAAACGCTTAGGCACTTAGGCTTCTTTTGTTGTTTTTCCTTATGTTTTCTGTTATGTATTATGTGTTCTCTTTCTGAATTACTGCTTACCTGTACCTAGTTTTCTCATATATATGAACCTTTTTTCTTGCATTTTTTTCTATGTCTTTTTTAGTCTGACGAAAAGGAGAACTAATACAGCTCTGATGAAAATATATCTAAGCCTCTTGTTGCACCGTGCACATTAATATCTTAATACCTTATGAAAACTAAAGTTATGCAGGATAACAACTAAGGTACAAACTAGCTGCCACACAAGGAAAGTCTGGTAAGAACTTCTGAGAAATCCTATAATCCATCTCAGGGGGAGTCATCTCTCATACGACTCTTAGATATTACTTTTTTTTATATAATATCACTGTTTCATCATCACTCTAAAAAAAATTCATCATCAAAAAGGGGGAGATTGTAAGAACAAATCTAGTATCTATAATGTATCTCTAAGATTTTGATGATAACAAAGGATGAAACAAAAATGGTACCCTAACAAAATTTATCTAAGTGTGCAGGACTCTAATCAAAATAGTCAGATAGACATTCATTAGATACAGATACAAGTTTTGAAATACCACTTAAAAGATACGCAAGCAGAAGCTCTAACTCTGATTAAAGGAAGTGTAAACACAACAAGAGACATCAGACACTCTAAAGCGGAAGAATTTACTCTAGGATCTGAAGCTTTACACTCTGATGTAACCAATCGAAAGAAACTCTGAAGAGAGTTAGCGACAAGCATCTATCTGAAGATACACTTGCTGAATAGAGACTCCGATATATGAACCTTCTGATTCAGAATCTTATTTCCAAAGACTTAGCTATGAAGACTTTCACTTATGGAAAGAATCTAATTCAGGAAGAAAGTTATGGTGCCCCAAATCTACTTTGGAAAGAGCACGGAGATTAATGACATTAATCATCCATCATTGCTAAAGATTCTGACATTCAAACATTCAACGGTATTCTCATCACTCCTATATAAAGGATGGAACACTTCACTAAGGAGACAACTGAAACACACGAGAATGCAACACTAATTTCATATCTATCATTCATTCTCTTTCTCACACGAGTTGCTGCTCTAAAAGTGTGAACAATTCTTTTGCTTTTACCTTGTGTAATTTTTGCTTACCTAGAAGCACTAAGCATTACTGTAATTCTATTTATTTGTTGAACTCTCCTCAAGTGACTTGTGAAGTCTGTAAACTTGAGAGGGCTAAGATATCTTTATCCTCTTAGACGGTCTTTTGTGTAATCTTTCAAGATTAGTGGATTAAGTCCTTTTTGAAGGCGAAATCACCTTGGCCGGTTGGACTGGAGTAGCTTTGATTTCAAGCGAACCAGTATAAAATTCAGTGTTGATATTATTTGTTTTTGCGTGTGTCTCATTTCCAAAAAGTTTTCATTATTGTTAAAACAATTCAAACTCCCCTTTATTGTTTTTCTCTACCTTCATTTTTTAGTATTTTTCATGTTACCCTTAGTCTACTTTAGCCCTTTCTCCAAAGCCTCGGCCCTGGATTAAACTCTATTTTATTTGGTCCTAAACTCCTCGTCTTTCATGAGCATTGAGACAATCGGGGTCAGAGCTTTAGCCAGGTGGGAAAGACATTATGCAAAAACATGTTGACGACTCAAAGGCCCTGACTTAATACAAGTTTTATGATCCTCCTCCAGGATCAATCCAAAGACCTTATAAAGAGAAGTTGAGAATGGAATAGTAAAGACCAATATAAGTTTCTCCTTTTCATAACCATCGGCCAAAGTTTTCTTTGTATTTTTAATAATAGGATATTTCATGAGAGGCTAATGGGTATCCACATTCTCCATCATAAATGATGGACTCCCCACATTACTAGAAGTCAATCCTCGATAGATAAACTTATCCTTGGTAACTTTCACCACCATTTGGGAGCGGCACTTCTTCCAAACCTTGACTTCTCTAGTAGATTCCATGATATCTTCCAAAAGGAAAACAAACTTAATCAGTCAATCTAAGCAAGGAAGAGTTAAAACAAAATAAATACAATGAACTCGATAAACACAACCAATAAGCTCCTGGCCTATTCCTAATGTTCGGCCAAAACTAAAGGCTGAGTGGCCACACGACAATCATTCATGACATGAGTCTTAGATTTATCATTGTATAAGGAAACCATGCTGAAACGACAAACATAACCCTTGATGATGTTCAGACTTTCCCTCTCCTTTCGAAAAAGATCTAACATCTTAAAAGTAAGATTTGACTTTCTCCAACCATAGATATCATGACTCCTAAATATGAGAAATTTAGGATCAAGTATAATATTTTGAGACCCCTCTCCATAGTCACATATGTTAGAATGGGAATCATTTGTAACTGGCTCTACCACCACAAAACAAAATTTAAATTTTTTTAAGGAGTCAATAAACAGGTAAAACAATCCCAAAGATTGTTTTAAGCGTACCAACCCAAAAAGGGGTGAAAATCCTTTCCAACCAACATAGAATATGTGAAATAAAATCTTGACAGAAGCCTCCCGAACCAAATATCGACACACCAAGTGGAAGGCTCGTAGGAACACCCGGCAGTTTAAATGCAAATGCAAAGGCGCCACAACCAGATATCGGGGAATCTCTCGCTCAAAAGGGGTAAAAGAAAGAAAGAAACTCATTGTAGCACCTCAAATTTGCACCTATCATTGTACATACATTTTCATATTAGGTCATAGCATATCATGGTCCATTGCATAGCATTGCATTGCCTCTTTTGCCTCAAGTGCAAGCCAATCAAGAAATTAGGTCAAACTGATCAGGAGATCAGTCAGTCAAGCAAGCAAGTGCAATTCTCAAGGAGCCAAGGCCCTAGGGTTTGTCCAACAAGTTCACGTGACTTGGAGGTCCATTTGAAGTGTTCAAGTCAAGGGTTGAAGGCTCAGAGGTCATCAGTTCATACACAGACAGTCAAAAACCCTAGAAAGTCAACAGTCAGTCAAAGCAGTGGATGGTGGCCATTCTTGTGGAATTTGGGCACCATGATCAATAATCAAGAGTTCATACAACTTGGGACATCATTTGAAGTCAAGTTCTCAAGAAATTAGGGTTTGGAAGTCATCAGTCAATGAGCAGACAGTCAGAAACCCTAAAAGTCAACTGTTGGTCAACTGTCCATTTAATCAGTGATTTGATGATTGGAATTGGTTTGTGAGAGCTCATTCATGTCCAAATAGTCCTCATATATCATGTCAAACACCATCATGGAAGAATTTGAAGCCAGATCAAAAATTTCCAAAAATGGAAACTGGACCTGTAACTGAAACCTGCCATAAATGGAAAGTCTTGATCCTCAAACTTACATCATGATACAAGCTTCAAATGAATTTTTGCCCAACATGAAAGTTGAAGATCTTGTTCTCCCATTTCCAAAAAGTCCAAGAACTCTCAATTCCCATGTGTGGTTGGCAAGTTATGATCGAATCGATTTCAGAAAATCTTGAACTTCAAAGGGCCATATCTCTCAAACCGTTTGGCCAATTTTGGTGGGGTTTTTTCCTACAAGTCACATTTGATCCCCTCTTTCCAAAAATATAAATTTCATGAGCCAAAACTTCACCAATCAAAATGGCATTTTTTGACCTATCTCATTTAAATGCAAGTTTGACCAATGTTTGACTTTTTGATATAAACATTTTTCTAACATTTGGCCAATTGGAACAGCTCAGAAATATCATTTAAAACATGTTTGCCAAGTCAAATTATGCAGTACATGAGGCCATTACTTAGTTGCTTGAAATTTGAAAAAGTACAAGTTTCACCATGCTACTCCATACTCCCATGAACCTTGCCATGCTTGGTACTTCTAGCAGCAGATTTTCATGGTCATTTGCTGTCAATTGAAGCACAGGTAGCAGCCTAAGACCAACAGCAAAAAGAAAGCCATTCCTTGCTTGCTTAAATTTTGGAACAAAAGGACACTTCCACTCCATACTTCCAACAATGCCTTGTACTGTCCAGCAGAATTTTTCCCTCATTTTCTGTAAAGGACAAAGGCACTTAGCAGCCATCCAACAGTAGAAGCATGGTTCACTCATCCTAAAAAATGACCTTGCTTTGCATTTCTAATTTTCTGTCGAAAAAAACACCCTAAGAACAAAACCCTGCAGGACCAAAAGCAACTTCTAACAGCAGCCTTGTTCATCAATTTTTCACATTTACCAAACCTGTCAAAAAACTTCCAAAGTTACCAAGCCTGGCTTTGCAACAGCAGATGTCATGACATGAAACCAGCTGCAGCCATCAAACATTGCAACACAGAAAAAGATCATTGATCCTAAAAACTGTATTGACTTTGCTTTGGCATTTTTCCATTTTTCTGTCAAAAAACACAAAAGAACCAAACCCTGCCATCAAACATAACACAGCAGACCAACTTCTTTCATTTTCTCAAACATCATCTTGGATACATTTCCAATTTTCTGTCAAAAAAAAACCAAGCTTGGCCTTGCCAAGAGCAACATAAAACAGCAGATGTTATGATGAGAAACCAGTAGCAGTCACTACTTGCAAACACATCAAACCAACAGAACCCTGCTCATTCAGAAAAAAACTCATTTTGGCCATGTTCCAAAACAGTTAAGAACTCTCAATGACCTAAGCCTTGCATTGATGTTTCACTACACATTTTCATCATTTTGAAAGAAGCTTGCAGCCATAACAAAACCAACCTCACTCATTCTCTCCAAATCAGATTGGTGCATTTTTTTCCAAAATCAGTCAAAACTCCAAAGAGAAAGCTTTGCTCAATACCATATTCTCCATCATTTTTCTGTCATGAAAAACACTAATTGCAGTCACAAATCCTTTGGCCTAGGCAGAAAAACCATTGATCACTCATTCTAAAAACTCATCTTGCTTGCATTTTCAAAAAGCTGTCCAAAACCTCCAAAGAACTGAGCCTGGCCATGATTTTTTCTACATCCAAGCAACATGTTGAACCTCTTTTAAACTCCTTTCTTCAACTGTAAGTGCCCCTTGCCTGACTGCTACAAGGGACATCTTCCATGACAGTCCAGGTGTGAAGCCATTTCAAACCTTTCCAAGCCAAGGCATCTTCACTATTCCTCATTGTGAGCACAAGGGAGCATCTGTTTCACATCAAAACCAACAAACCGCATCTGTATCGCGACTGCTCATCAAATTTGGTCAGGATTCGACCTCCTTATTTTGTTAAGCTATTACATGTTTTAGTTAGGTCTTCTCATGCTGAGTTTAACAGTGTTTGTGTTTTTAAAAATGGTTGAGTAATGGTCGAGTTATGTTGAAAGGAAGATGGATGGTTCAAACTTGTTTTGCTTGTTTCTTATTGTCCAGTTTGCTTTAGTGAAAACCATGGATGGATTTGGACTGTAGGTTGTGTGCTGATCATGATGCTATGTTTGATTCCCATTTTTGGGATTTTTGTTGATGATGAACAGTGGCTGTAGCATGAACAAACCCTAGAAGCCCAGATTTTCTGCATTTAAACGTGTTTTGTATGCTGTTACTGTACCATCCCCCCACGAGCCAATGAAAATATTTCATTTTCTGGACCAAAACGACCGTGTTTTGATTAGTGGGCCAAAGAATTACCAAAATGCCATTCTTGCTTCATTTATTCCATTTTAATTTCACATTTTATATCCAATCTTCCAAAATTCATAACTTGCCCAATTTTGATCCAATTTGAATGGGATTTTTTTGTGTTGTGTTCATCATGATCTCTACTTTTTTATCATTATTTTTCCAGAATTTTGTGGTCAATGGATTTTAATTTGTATGAGGGTTTGTGACATGTGACCAAATTTTGTACACTTTGCCAAAACATTTGTGAAATGGTGGTACTTTATCCAATGGCTCCCAAATTTTTTGTGCTCAAACTAGACACATTCATGGTGATTTTGGTGTAGAGTTTGTGAATTTATCATTTGTGGTTTGAGAGTTATGATTTTTTGAATTAGGGTGTGACAATTTGTGTCACACCATTGATGTCCAACTTCATGATTTTCATAGCCATGCTTCTTGACCTCCAATTGATCCAATTTTTGCATGAACCTACTCTTGTATGTCTAGTTTACATGTGAATTTTCTTGGAATTATTTGAGGCATTTCCTAATTGTTTGAGATTTTCTCCCCTGTTGACCAAGATGTTGACCTTGTGTGACACTTGTTCCCATTTCATTTGTGAAATTCTCATACTTTATTAGATGGACATGAAATTTTACATGAGATAACTAGACATCCTCATCTTTGCCATGGTTTTAGTCCCATTCATTTATCATACACCATTTCTGATTTATGATTTTTCTAAGTTGATGCATGTTTGGTTGACTTCTTTGAGCATGTTCAAAATTGCTTTGACTTTCTGATTTTCATTGACTGCCTTCCACTTGTCCAAATGGGATGAAATTTGACATGCTTACCATGCTATGTGTTAGGAGTGACCATGATTTATTTTGGTGATTTTTGGAAATGTTTTAGTTTGCTTTTGATGCAAGTCTTGCTGTTGACTTCTATGAGCTTCTGTTTGCCATACTTTGACCTAAATGGTTCATGAAATGATGATAGTGATTGATATGAATGTGAACCCAATTGAGTTTGTTTCTTGAATGTTTAAACTTGACTTTGATTGGATATCCCTTGCTGTTTTGACTTTCTCATTTATTTTTGACCCTAGGCTTGCCCTAGTGGTCCTGGTACTCACTTTTGAGCTTATGTTTTCAGGTTAAGCTACAAATGCTTCAAAGAGATCATTACAATTTGATTGAGCTTGCTTGAATATCATTGTCTAACTTGTTTGTTTTGTAGGTGGCTTGGCTCACATGCCTTAAGCCTTGTGCCTTGCACATTCACTTGCTTGTGTTGACTGGTTGATGTCTGTTTCATTTTGATTTAACTCTGACTTGTATACTAACTGTGCTTGACTGATTTCAGGTACTTTAGTTGCTTTTAGTTCCTCGTGAACTTTTGCTTTGCTTTGCTTGTATAAGCAATCTGCATTGAGGTATGTCTCTTTTACTTCATGTAGTCTGGAAGACCTGGCCTGTTACTTGGCCAGGCAACTGTCTGAAGTCCTCCTTAAGAGGCAATGTTTGTGACTGTTTACTTTTGTCCTTGCATAGAGTCAAAGTCCTCCTAAGTGAAGAGGCAATTGGTGGAAGGTAGGGATATGCAATCTATCCCCCACTATTCAGTGTGTCATCTGCTTTGCTCACACCACTGTGTCGATGCATTGCAGATACAAACCCAAGATCTTGTACAACTGTACAGTTGAGTCAGTTTAAATGTGTAGAAGGGTTCCCACTTTCTGAACCCACACATTCTTGTCTTGAGCTCTCCCAGGCCAGGGATAAGAGCTGTGAAGTCTTATCTTCACTCACCTTTCATCTGCTTCACCTTAGCCCCTCAATGGCAAGGTTAAGAGCACATTCACCCCATTCCAGAGGTTTGTTTGTTGAGGTTGATATGACCCCTTGACTAAAACCTAACCCTTGTTTGAGCCACTTGTTTGTGTATAGCGTGTGCTATCTGTGCTTGTAGGATTGTTTGACTTGCTTCCTGTGCAAGTTAGGATTGTTTGACTTGCTTCCTGTGCAAGTTAGGATTAGTTTAGACTTGCTTCCTGTGCAAGTTAGGTTTTGCTTGGCTTGCTTCCTGTGCAAGTTAAGTGTGTGTGGCTTGCTTCCTGTGTGAGCCATGCTTAGGATAGGTTGGCCCTTGTGCCAGTTAGCTAGAAACCTTAACTTAGGGTTGATTTTGCATGATAACATCTAGGCTCGAGTCGTAGTCTCCCTAGTGTTGTGTCTCCCTCTGTTATCTGGTTAGGCTAGATCCTTGTCCCTGCGTAGGGGAACTACATCGCCCTGATCTTCATACCAGATGAAGTATGTAGGCAGGAGATTGAGCTGATCTCTCCGGGCGCCCTTTTTCTTTTTGTGTGTGTTGTTTGACAATTGCTAGGCTCGAGTGCCTGACTCCTTAGCAATTTGTTGTTTGTCTGTTTGAGTGTGTGCTTGACAGTTATAGGCTCGAGTCCCCGACTCCCTATTAACTTGTTGTGTTGTTGTGTGCTTGGAAGCTGATGTAAGTCCATCGAGTGGCAGTTAGGTTCCAGTGTGCGTGTGTTTTGGTTCGGATGCTGACATAAGTCCAGTGATTGGCAGTCGGGCTCCACGTTTGCCTTTGCCTGTGTTTGTTTGTGTGCGTGTCAGCCGAGCTACGAATGCTCTGATTCTTCTCTCGTCCGAGAAGATACGTATGCATAGGATGCGATATCCTAGCGAGCATGTGTCGTTTCCCCAGTCCGAACTACTTCGACTCTGATGTCTATGCCTGATAGACTAAGTAGGCCCAGGATGCGACATCCTGCCGAGTCAGTTTCAGTCAGTTTCTTGTGTCTTTTTCAGCCAGTGTGTGTGTGTGTGAGCAGTGTTTAGCAACCATTTCCCTTCCTTTTGTGCGTGGATCCCGTAGAGTACTACGGATGCGTAGGGGTGCTAATACCTTCCCTTCGCATAACCGACTCCCGAACCCATTCTCTTTGGTCGCGAGACCATGTTCTTTCCTAGGTTTACTTCGAGCGTTTCCTTTCCCTCTTTTGGGATAAATAACGCACGGTGGCGGCTCTGTTGTTTTTGTTTTCCCGCCGGTTTTTCGCGTGATGCGACAGCTGGCGACTCTGCTGGGAAGAGTGAACACAACCAAATCATCAACGGATGATTGGGAAAAACTCGACGTTTATCGACACCAACGGAGAGGAGGAATACTTCTTCGATTTGAGAATCGGAAATTGGCCTGAACGCCACTTCGGTCTGAATACCGGAAAATTGGCCTGAGTGCCATAAGTACATCGACCTGATCGTCGGAAACTTCTTCGGTCTGAATACCGGAAAATTGGCCTTGTGCCATGAGTACATCGACCTGATCGTCGGAAACTCCTTCGGTCTGAATACCGGAAAATTGGCCTTGTGCCATGAGTACATCGACCTGATCGTCGGAAACTCCTTCGGTCTGAATACCGGAAAAACATGAGACATATTATCTAAAGCCGTCAAAACGTAGATAATACACTCGCATGGAAGATTATCCATAACCGGGTTGTAGGTTGCTAAATGAATAATCGACCGAAAAGAAAGGCATCTGGGTACCAGACTAGGTATGCAAAAGATGACCAATCAAAAGAGGATAAAGTTGCTAACTTGGAGCAAGTATCCAAAAAGGAAGTGAAGACCCAATGGGGACAATACTGCTTGATCAAAGCAAGTATCCAAAGGGGACAAGACCATTAATACCACAAAGAGGGGATTACATCTACCGGTTTGTAGGCAGAAAACCACGGAAAAGTAACCAGTCATCATCGGGATGAGCACACAGGGTTAACTCCACCAAGGGGGTGAAAGTGGGATTTTACAACTACCAGCTAGTAGGTAGAAAACCACAAAGATGGGACTTACAGCTACCGGTTTGGTGGTAGAGGCCAACAAATTCCGCTGAGGATGAAATGAATGAGTGCCGGTTAGTGAGCGACTATTCATTTATGCCCCAGGGCAGCACAAGAGATAGTCAACAAGAAGCCAATTTAGGATCGATCCAAAAAGGCAGACTGAATCAAGACCCATCCTAATGAGGAAAGAACTCAATAGGGAAAACCCATCCCATTAGGGAGGGAACGGAAGCAACCGTCATCCACGAGGATGTATCTCAGTGGGGAAATGGCAGGAAAAGATTGACACTTTCTACTTAAGGGGTAGACTCTACATGGAGAGATCAGACACACCCATATCTGCTTAAGGAAAAAAAAAGACCCAAGCTGGCAAGATGCTAACAATTGGGGAGTAACACTGCTGGGGATACCCACTCGACTGAGGAATCACTTGTTGGGAAAACAACAACCTCTCAACCATGCTGATGAAACCAATCCTGAAGCCGATCCAATGGCGCGATGCTAAACTCTTTCCAACAACCCAACCTCGGCTGGTCGCCACGGCCTAGGGCTAATGGATATGCTTGCTATGTTGATGCATGAGTTTTTTCTTGTTTTACACAATGCCCCATGATCATGGAAATGCTATGCACTAATGATGCAATATGCTATGCTTATCTAAATGATGAACGCATAAACACACGTCTCCTTCAGAGACAACACCGGGGAACTCCAGGAACTGTGCTGGGGATCCTATAACCAAGTCAACTTCCATTCCGTATAGAGATTACACCATTTGATTCCGTATTTGATTCCGTATAGAGATTACACCAGAAGAATACTGACGTTCTTCAAGAAGGTGAAGTTGTATCATGTTCCCCGGGATGAGAATCAAATGGCTGATGCCTTGGCTACTTTGTCGTCTATGATCAAGGTTCATTGGTGGAATCATGTGCCACATGTTGCGGTGAATCGACTTGAGAGGCCTGCGTATGTGTTTGCAGCCGAGACTGTTGTGATTGATGAGAAGCCGTGGTACTATGACATCAAGAATTTCCTCAAGACTCAGGAGTATCCTGAAGGTGCGTCGAAGAATGACAAGAAAACCCTTAGGAGGCTAGCTGGAAGCTTCTATTTGAATCAGGATGATGTGTTGTATAAAAGAAACTTTGACATGGTCTTGCTCAGATGCGTGGACAGACCCGAGGCAGACATGTTAATGCAGGAAGTTCATGAAGGTTCCTTCGGTACTCATGCCGGCGGACATGCAATGGCTAAGAAATTGTTGAGAGCGGGTTATTACTGGATGACTATGGAATCCGATTGTTTCAAGTATGCTCGGAAGTGCCATAAATGTCAAATCTATGCTGATAAGGTGCACGTACCACCAAGCCCTCTGAATGTCATGAATTCGCCTTGGCCGTTTGCCATGTGGGGCATTGATATGATTGGGAAGATTGAGCCTACTGCTTCGAATGGACATCGCTTCATCTTGGTTGCGATTGACTACTTCACCAAATGGGTGGAAGCAGCTTCTTATGCTAACGTTACCAAACAAGTGGTTACCCGATTCATCAAGAAAGAAATCATATGCCGTTATGGAGTTCCTGAGAGAATCATCACTGACAATGGTTCTAACCTCAACAACAAGATGATGAAAGAGCTTTGTAAAGATTTCAAGATTGAACATCACAATTCTTCTCCTTACAGACCGAAGATGAATGGTGCTGTAGAAGCGGCGAACAAGAATATCAAGAAGATTGTGCAGAAGATGGTCGTTACGTACAAGGATTGGCATGAGATGCTGCCTTTCGCTTTGCATGGGTACCGTACCTCAGTACGTACGTCGACCGGGGCAACCCCTTACTCCCTTGTGTATGGTATGGAAGCGGTCCTACCTGTTGAAGTGGAGATTCCTTCTCTGAGAGTTTTATTGGATGTCAAGTTGGACGAAGCAGAGTGGATTCGAACAAGGTTTAATGAGTTGAGCCTTATTGAGGAGAGACGGCTAGCAGCTGTATGCCATGGACAGTTGTATCAGCGAAGGATGAAGCGAGCCTTTGATCAGAAAGTGCGTCCTCGAAGCTATCAGATCGGTGATCTAGTTTTGAAAAGGATCCTCCCTCCCGGTACAGATAACAGGGGCAAGTGGACTCCTAATTATGAAGGTCTGTATGTTGTGAAGAAGGTCTTCTCCGGTGGAGCCTTGATGCTTACAACTATGGATGGTGAAGATTTTCCGTCTCCTGTCAACTCGGATGTAGTCAAAAAATACTTCGCATAAATTGACCCGCTGGACAAAAAGAAAAAAAGAGTCCAGGCAAAAAATGGGCATCCCGGCGAACCAAAAAACAGAAAGAAAAGGTTCGGGCAAAAATTAGGGATAAAATGAAAAGAATTTGTACACCCGGTAAGTCGAAAACCCGCAAGGGCGGCTTAGGCAAAAATGGGTATCCCGGTGGATTGAAAACCCGAAAGGGCGATCCAGGCAAAAGTTAGGGATTAAAGCGAAGACTACAGTCTGAGTTGTCTGTACTTCATCAAGCTTTGTCGTCTGCCATCTCGAAAGATGTGATCCGTCCAGTCATTCTTCTCAGAAAGCAAGGAGTTGGGAGGAAAACTGATGATCTGTGAGTTATAACAGAATTGGGAAATAGTGGATGTCGTGTTCACGTTGCCATTAGGATAGATTTTTCTTTTTGTGCGCAATTACCTCTTTCTAGGAATTGCTTCCCAATGTATTTGCCTCTTCAGGCACATTATCAATCAATAAAAGTCGTTATTCAGATAAATAGCTTTTCTGTTTTTATTTTTACTGTTTTGTTTGCAAAATGTCCGAATTTTTGATAAGCATTGCATATAAGAACATGGAGGCTACACAACAATGTGCAGAAAGACGAAACATTTGAAAATCATTTTGAATGTTGAGGACACTTGAGCGTATCTTGTCCATGTATCCCCTGGGGCATTTTGTTGCGCTGTTTTTCAGATTGGCATCTGTGAGGACGTTTCCTCAGCAGATATTTTCCCCAAGCAAGTTTGGAAGCTATCAGAGCTATGTTTCCCTGCGGAGACGTCTGTGGATAGTGCTTTCTATTCCCCAACAGATCTAAGGATTGCCTATCCCCAGCAGGCCTGTATTTGCCGATTTCCTCCCCGAGTGAGGCAGGTTCATTGAATTTATCTCCAACATTTATCTGTGGACTGAAGGATATCCCCAGCGAAGTTTACCTTTTCCCAGCAGCAGTGCTATTCTTCAACATGAGTGTGAAGTCGCTTTACCATTCCTCGAGCAGAGTTCCCCGCAGAGTATTTCCCCAAGAGGAGTCTCCCCGCAGAGTCAGAGTATCTGATCATTTCGGCTCCCTAGCCAGGGTTCATTTGCATTTTGCATGTAGTAATCATTGCATCCTCAAATTGCGTAGCATTTCCATCCCATATGGAGCATTACGCCATAGAAAAATTCAAACATATGCATTCATGTGTTAACTTCACCAGACCGTATCCCCGGCAGAGGCGGGACATTTCATTCAACCAGTACAGCAAGTCTGCTACAGTTGCTCTTGACAGCATTCAGGATTGATATCCCCATAGAGGTTTATTCCCTCATCTGTTGGTGAAAGGAAAGCCTGCTTCTCCCCAGTGAGACCCCCCTGCAAGTGTTCAGCCTTGCCCTGTCATCCTATAAATGTCAGTATCCTGTCAGCACCCGCGTGTGTTGTTTCTTTGGTGTCGGTAAACACCATCTTTCGGTGATTCCTAGTCGTGCGTAAGTGTCTGGTTTTCTTTTGATGTCTGTAAACATCATCTTTCGATGTTCGTAACGTCGGTCTCCCTTCCCTAGTGAAAATTACTCCTCTCCGTTGGTGTCGATAAACGTCGAGTTTTTCCTAGTCATCCGGTGATGTCTAGTTGTACCCTCCCCATGTGGACTTACCTCTCCGTTGGTTTCGATAAACGACGAGTTTTTCCCAGTCGTCCGTTGACGTCTGGTTGTGTTTCTCTCATTCCCATTCATCTGTAAATGTCTGGTCAATCTTTTTGGTGTCTGTAAACATCATCTTTCGATGTCTGTAAACGTCAAGTATTCCCATTCATCAGTAAATGTCTGGTCAATCTTTTTGGTGTCTGTAAACATCATCTTTCGATGTCTGTAAACGTCGAGTTTTATCCCATTCATCCGTCGATGTCTGGTCGAGTATTCCCATTCATCAGTAAATGTCTGGTCGATCTTTTTGGTGTCTGTAAACATCATCTTTCGATGTCTGTAAACGTCGAGTATTCCCATTCATCTGTAAATGTCTGGTCGATCCTTTTGGTGTCTGTAAACATCATCTTCCGATGTCTGTAAACGTCGAGTTTTCTCCCATTCATCCGTTGATGTCTGGTCGAGTCCCCCCAGTCATTCATTAATGTCTGGTTACCTCTCCGTTGGTTTCGATAAACGTCGAGTTTTTCCTAGTTGTCCGTTGGCATCTAGTTGTGATTTCTTTCCCCCATTCATCATCGTTCCGATGTCTGGATGTGGCTGTACCCTTTAAAAACAAAAAAAACAAAAACAAAAATACCCAGTAATAAGTATCAGATCCCAGCGGACGTCTCCATTGGTGGATCCCTGTATTGTGCAAATTCTACGGTTCTTGGTATTCAATCCCTGTTTACCCTGAAAGTCTGACAGCCGTTGCTCTCATCCATTCGGGTTCCCAGTTGATTGAATAGGGGCAGCTGTAGCACCTCAAATTTGCACCTATCATTGTACATACATTTTCATATTAGGTCATAGCATATCATGGTCCATTGCATAGCATTGCATTGCCTCTTTTGCCTCAAGTGCAAGCCAATCAAGAAATTAGGTCAAACTGATCAGGAGATCAGTCAGTCAAGCAAGCAAGTGCAATTCTCAAGGAGCCAAGGCCCTAGGGTTTGTCCAACAAGTTCACGTGACTTGGAGGTCCATTTGAAGTGTTCAAGTCAAGGGTTGAAGGCTCAGAGGTCATCAGTTCATACACAGACAGTCAAAAACCCTAGAAAGTCAACAGTCAGTCAAAGCAGTGGATGGTGGCCATTCTTG
This sequence comes from Lathyrus oleraceus, assembly GCF_024323335.1. NCBI lineage: Eukaryota > Viridiplantae > Streptophyta > Magnoliopsida > Fabales > Fabaceae > Lathyrus > Lathyrus oleraceus. The sequence goes on along the minus strand of NC_066579.1, from coordinate 103,791,273 downwards.
TGGAATTTGGGCACCATGATCAATAATCAAGAGTTCATACAACTTGGGACATCATTTGAAGTCAAGTTCTCAAGAAATTAGGGTTTGGAAGTCATCAGTCAATGAGTAGACAGTCAGAAACCCTAAAAGTCAACTGTTGGTCAACTGTCCATTTAATCAGTGATTTGATGATTGGAATTGGTTTGTGAGAGCTCATTCATGTCCAAATAGTCCTCATATATCATGTCAAACACCATCATGGAAGAATTTGAAGCCAGATCAAAAATTTCCAAAAATGGAAACTGGACCTGTAACTGAAACCTGCCATAAATGGAAAGTCTTGATCCTCAAACTTACATCATGATACAAGCTTCAAATGAATTTTTGCCCAACATGAAAGTTGAAGATCTTGTTCTCCCATTTCCAAAAAGTCCAAGAACTCTCAATTCCCATGTGTGGTTGGCAAGTTATGATCGAATCGATTTCAGAAAATCTTGAACTTCAAAGGGCCATATCTCTCAAACCGTTTGGCCAATTTTGGTGGGGTTTTTTCCTACAAGTCACATTTGATCCCCTCTTTCCAAAAATATAAATTTAATGAGCCAAAACTTCACCAATCAAAATGGCATTTTTTGACCTATCTCATTTAAATGCAAGTTTGACCAATGTTTGACTTTTTGATATAAACATTTTTCTAACATTTGGCCAATTGGAACAGCTCAGAAATATCATTTAAAACATGTTTGCCAAGTCAAATTATGCAGTACATGAGGCCATTACTTAGTTGCTTGAAATTTGAAAAAGTACAAGTTTCACCATGCTACTCCATACTCCCATGAACCTTGCCATGCTTGGTACTTCTAGCAGCAGATTTTCATGGTCATTTGCTGTCAATTGAAGCACAGGTAGCAGCCTAAGACCAACAGCAAAAAGAAAGCCATTCCTTGCTTGCTTAAATTTTGGAACAAAAGGACACTTCCACTCCATACTTCCAACAATGCCTTGTAGTGTCCAGCAGAATTTTTCCCTCATTTTCTGTAAAGGACAAAGGCACTTAGCAGCCATCCAACAGTAGAAGCATGGTTCACTCATCCTAAAAAATGACCTTGCTTTGCATTTCTAATTTTCTGTCGAAAAAAACACCCTAAGAACAAAACCCTGCAGGACCAAAAGCAACTTCTAACAGCAGCCTTGTTCATCAATTTTTCACATTTACCAAACCTGTCAAAAAACTTCCAAAGTTACCAAGCCTGGCTTTGCAACAGCAGATGTCATGACATGAAACCAGCTGCAGCCATCAAACATTGCAACACAGAAAAAGATCATTGATCCTAAAAACTGTATTGACTTTGCTTTGGCATTTTTCCATTTTTCTGTCAAAAAACACAAAAGAACCAAACCCTGCCATCAAACATAACACAGCAGACCAACTTCTTTCATTTTCTCAAACATCATCTTGGATACATTTCCAATTTTCTGTCAAAAAAAAAACCAAGCTTGGCCTTGCCAAGAGCAACATAAAACAGCAGATGTTATGATGAGAAACCAGTAGCAGTCACTACTTGCAAACACATCAAACCAACAGAACCCTGCTCATTCAGAAAAAAAAACTCATTTTGGCCATGTTCCAAAACAGTTAAGAACTCTCAATGACCTAAGCCTTGCATTGATGTTTCACTACACATTTTCATCATTTTGAAAGAAGCTTGCAGCCATAACAAAACCAACCTCACTCATTCTCTCCAAATCAGATTGGTGCATTTTTTTCCAAAATCAATCAAAACTCCAAAGAGAAAGCTTTGCTCAATACCATATTCTCCATCATTTTTCTGTCATGAAAAACACTAATTGCAGTCACAAATCCTTTGGCCTAGGCAGAAAAACCATTGATCACTCATTCTAAAAACTCATCTTGCTTGCATTTTCAAAAAGCTGTCCAAAACCTCCAAAGAACTGAGCCTGGCCATGATTTTTTCTACATCCAAGCAACATGTTGAACCTCTTTTAAACTCCTTTCTTCAACTGTAAGTGCCCCTTGCCTGACTGCTACAAGGGACATCTTCCATGACAATCCAGGTGTGAAGCCATTTCAAACCTTTCCAAGCCAAGGCATCTTCACTATTCCTCATTGTGAGCACAAGGGAGCATCTGTTTCACATCAAAACCAACAAACCGCATCTGTATCGCGACTGCTCATCAAATTTGGTCAGGATTCGACCTCCTTATTTTGTTAAGCTATTACATGTTTTAGTTAGGTCTTCTCATGTTGAGTTTAACAGTGTTTGTGTTTTTAAAAATGGTTGAGTAATGGTCGAGTTATGTTGAAAGGAAGATGGATGGTTCAAACTTGTTTTGCTTGTTTCTTATTGTCCAGTTTGCTTTAGTGAAAACCATGGATGGATTTGGACTGTAGGTTGTGTGCTGATCATGATGCTATGTTTGATTCCCATTTTTGGGATTTTTGTTGATGATGAACAGTGGCTGTAGCATGAACAAACCCTAGAAGCCCAGATTTTCTGCATTTAAACGTGTTTTGTATGCTGTTACTGTACCATCCCCCCACGAGCCAATGAAAATATTTCATTTTCTGGACCAAAACGACCGTGTTTTGATTAGTGGGCCAAAGAATTACCAAAATGCCATTCTTGCTTCATTTATTCCATTTTAATTTCACATTTTATATCCAATCTTCCAAAATTCATAACTTGCCCAATTTTGATCCAATTTGAATGGGATTTTTTTGTGTTGTGTTCATCATGATCTCTACTTTTTTATCATTATTTTTCCAGAATTTTGTGGTCAATGGATTTTAATTTGTATGAGGGTTTGTGACATGTGACCAAATTTTGTACACTTTGCCAAAACATTTGTGAAATGGTGGTACTTTATCCAATGGCTCCCAAATTTTTGTGCTCAAACTAGACACATTCATGGTGATTTTGGTGTAGAGTTTGTGAATTTATCATTTGTGGTTTGAGAGTTATGATTTTTTGAATTAGGGTGTGACAATTTGTGTCACACCATTGATGTCCAACTTCATGATTTTCATAGCCATGCTTCTTGACCTCCAATTGATCCAATTTTTTGCATGAACCTACTCTTGTATGTCTAGTTTACATGTGAATTTTCTTGGAATTATTTGAGGCATTTCCTAATTGTTTGAGATTTTCTCCCCTGTTGACCAAGATGTTGACCTTGTGTGACACTTGTTCCCATTTCATTTGTGAAATTCTCATACTTTATTAGATGGACATGAAATTTTACATGAGATAACTAGGCATCCTCATCTTTGCCATGGTTTTAGTCCCATTCATTTATCATACACCATTTCTGATTTATGATTTTTCTAAGTTGATGCATGTTTGGTTGACTTCTTTGAGCATGTTCAAAATTGCTTTGACTTTCTGATTTTCATTGACTGCCTTCCACTTGTCCAAATGGGATGAAATTTGACATGCTTACCATGCTATGTGTTAGGAGTGACCATGATTTATTTTGGTGATTTTTGGAAATGTTTTAGTTTGCTTTTGATGCAAGTCTTGCTGTTGACTTCTATGAGCTTCTGTTTGCCATACTTTGACCTAAATGGTTCATGAAATGATGATAGTGATTGATATGAATGTGAACCCAATTGAGTTTGTTTCTTGAATGTTTAAACTTGACTTTGATTGGATATCCCTTGCTGTTTTGACTTTCTCATTTATTTTTGACCCTAGGCTTGCCCTAGTGGTCCTGGTACTCACTTTTGAGCTTATGTTTTCAGGTTAAGCTACAAATGCTTCAAAGAGATCATTACAATTTGATTGAGCTTGCTTGAATATCATTGTCTAACTTGTTTGTTTTGTAGGTGGCTTGGCTCACATGCCTTAAGCCTTGTGCCTTGCACATTCACTTGCTTGTGTTGACTGGTTGATGTCTGTTTCATTTTGATTTAACTCTGACTTGTATACTAACTGTGCTTGACTGATTTCAGGTACTTTAGTTGCTTTTAGTTCCTCGTGAACTTTTGCTTTGCTTTGCTTGTATAAGCAATCTGCATTGAGGTATGTCTCTTTTACTTCATGTAGTCTGGAAGACCTGGCCTGTTACTTGGCCAGGCAACTGTCTGAAGTCCTCCTTAAGAGGCAATGTTTGTGACTGTTTACTTTTGTCCTTGCATAGAGTCAAAGTCCTCCTAAGTGAAGAGGCAATTGGTGGAAGGTAGGGATATGCAATCTATCCCCCACTATTCAGTGTGTCATCTGCTTTGCTCACACCACTGTGTCGATGCATTGCAGATACAAACCCAAGATCTTGTACAACTGTACAGTTGAGTCAGTTTAAATGTGTAGAAGGGTTCCCACTTTCTGAACCCACACATTCTTGTCTTGAGCTCTCCCAGGCCAGGGATAAGAGCTGTGAAGTCTTATCTTCACTCACCTTTCATCTGCTTCACCTTAGCCCCTCAATGGCAAGGTTAAGAGCACATTCACCCCATTCCAGAGGTTTGTTTGTTGAGGTTGATATGACCCCTTGACTAAAACCTAACCCTTGTTTGAGCCACTTGTTTGTGTATAGCGTGTGCTATCTGTGCTTGTAGGATTGTTTGACTTGCTTCCTGTGCAAGTTAGGATTGTTTGACTTGCTTCCTGTGCAAGTTAGGATTAGTTTAGACTTGCTTCCTGTGCAAGTTAGGTTTTGTTTGGCTTGCTTCCTGTGCAAGTTAAGTGTGTGTGGCTTGCTTCCTGTGTGAGCCATGCTTAGGATAGGTTGGCCCTTGTGCCAGTTAGCTAGAAACCTTAACTTAGGGTTGATTTTGCATGATAACATCTAGGCTCGAGTCGTAGTCTCCCTAGTGTTGTGTCTCCCTCTGTTATCTGGTTAGGCTAGATCCTTGTCCCTGCGTAGGGGAACTACATCGCCCTGATCTTCATACCAGATGAAGTATGTAGGCAGGAGATTGAGCTGATCTCTCCGGGCGCCCTTTTTCTTTTTGTGTGTGTTGTTTGACAATTGCTAGGCTCGAGTGCCTGACTCCTTAGCAATTTGTTGTTTGTCTGTTTGAGTGTGTGCTTGACAGTTATAGGCTCGAGTCCCCGACTCCCTATTAACTTGTTGTGTTGTTGTGTGCTTGGAAGCTGATGTAAGTCCATCGAGTGGCAGTTAGGTTCCAGTGTGCGTGTGTTTTGGTTCGGATGCTGACATAAGTCCAGTGATTGGCAGTCGGGCTCCACGTTTGCCTTTGCCTGTGTTTGTTTGTGTGCGTGTCAGCCGAGCTACGAATGCTCTGATTCTTCTCTCGTCCGAGAAGATACGTATGCATAGGATGCGATATCCTAGCGAGCATGTGTCGTTTCCCCAGTCCGAACTACTTCGACTCTGATGTCTATGCCTGATAGACTAAGTAGGCCCAGGATGCGACATCCTGCCGAGTCAGTTTCAGTCAGTTTCTTGTGTCTTTTTCAGCCAGTGTGTGTGTGTGTGAGCAGTGTTTAGCAACCATTTCCCTTCCTTTTGTGCGTGGATCCCGTAGAGTACTACGGATGCGTAGGGGTGCTAATACCTTCCCTTCGCATAACCGACTCCCGAACCCATTCTCTTTGGTCGCGAGACCATGTTCTTTCCTAGGTTTACTTCGAGCGTTTCCTTTCCCTCTTTTGGGATAAATAACGCACGGTGGCGGCTCTGTTGTTTTTGTTTTCCCGCCGGTTTTTCGCGTGATGCGACAGCTGGCGACTCTGCTGGGAAGAGTGAACACAACCAAATCATCAACGGATGATTGGGAAAAACTCGACGTTTATCGACACCAACGGAGAGGAGGAATACTTCTTCGATTTGAGAATCGGAAATTGGCCTGAACGCCACTTCGGTCTGAATACCGGAAAATTGGCCTGAGTGCCATAAGTACATCGACCTGATCGTCGGAAACTTCTTCGGTCTGAATACCGGAAAATTGGCCTTGTGCCATGAGTACATCGACCTGATCGTCGGAAACTCCTTCGGTCTGAATACCGGAAAATTGGCCTTGTGCCATGAGTACATCGACCTGATCGTCGGAAACTCCTTCGGTCTGAATACCGGAAAAACATGAGACATATTATCTAAAGCCGTCAAAACGTAGATAATACACTCGCATGGAAGATTATCCATAACCGGGTTGTAGGTTGCTAAATGAATAATCGACCGAAAAGAAAGGCATCTGGGTACCAGACTAGGTATGCAAAAGATGACCAATCAAAAGAGGATAAAGTTGCTAACTTGGAGCAAGTATCCAAAAAGGAAGTGAAGACCCAATGGGGACAATACTGCTTGATCAAAGCAAGTATCCAAAGGGGACAAGACCATTAATACCACAAAGAGGGGATTACATCTACCGGTTTGTAGGCAGAAAACCACGGAAAAGTAACCAGTCATCATCGGGATGAGCACACAGGGTTAACTCCACCAAGGGGGTGAAAGTGGGATTTTACAACTACCAGCTAGTAGGTAGAAAACCACAAAGATGGGACTTACAGCTACCGGTTTGGTGGTAGAGGCCAACAAATTCCGCTGAGGATGAAATGAATGAGTGCCGGTTAGTGAGCGACTATTCATTTATGCCCCAGGGCAGCACAAGAGATAGTCAACAAGAAGCCAATTTAGGATCGATCCAAAAAGGCAGACTGAATCAAGACCCATCCTAATGAGGAAAGAACTCAATAGGGAAAACCCATCCCATTAGGGAGGGAACGGAAGCAACCGTCATCCACGAGGATGTATCTCAGTGGGGAAATGGCAGGAAAAGATTGACACTTTCTGCTTAAGGGGTAGACTCTACATGGAGAGATCAGACACACCCATATCTGCTTAAGGAAAAAAAAAGACCCAAGCTGGCAAGATGCTAACAATTGGGGAGTAACACTGCTGGGGATACCCACTCGACTGAGGAATCACTTGTTGGGAAAACAACAACCTCTCAACCATGCTGATGAAACCAATCCTGAAGCCGATCCAATGGCGCGATGCTAAACTCTTTCCAATAACCCAACCTCGGCTGGTCGCCACGGCCTAGGGCTAATGGATATGCTTGCTATGTTGATGCATGAGTTTTTTCTTGTTTTACACAATGCCCCATGATCATGGAAATGCTATGCACTAATGATGCAATATGCTATGCTTATCTAAATGATGAACGCATAAACACACGTCTCCTTCAGAGACAACACCGGGAACTCCAGGAACTGTGCTGGGGATCCTATAACCAAGTCAACTTCCATTCCGTATAGAGATTACACCATTTGATTCCGTATTTGATTCCGTATAGAGATTACACCAGAAGAATACTGACGTTCTTCAAGAAGGTGAAGTTGTATCATGTTCCCCGGGATGAGAATCAAATGGCTGATGCCTTGGCTACTTTGTCGTCTATGATCAAGGTTCATTGGTGGAATCATGTGCCACATGTTGCGGTGAATCGACTTGAGAGGCCTGCGTATGTGTTTGCAGCCGAGACTGTTGTGATTGATGAGAAGCCGTGGTACTATGACATCAAGAATTTCCTCAAGACTCAGGAGTATCCTGAAGGTGCGTCGAAGAATGACAAGAAAACCCTTAGGAGGCTAGCTGGAAGCTTCTATTTGAATCAGGATGATGTGTTGTATAAAAGAAACTTTGACATGGTCTTGCTCAGATGCGTGGACAGACCCGAGGCAGACATGTTAATGCAGGAAGTTCATGAAGGTTCCTTCGGTACTCATGCCGGCGGACATGCAATGGCTAAGAAATTATTGAGAGCGGGTTATTACTGGATGACTATGGAATCCGATTGTTTCAAGTATGCTCGGAAGTGCCATAAATGTCAAATCTATGCTGATAAGGTGCACGTACCACCAAGCCCTCTGAATGTCATGAATTCGCCTTGGCCGTTTGCCATGTGGGGCATTGATATGATTGGGAAGATTGAGCCTACTGCTTCGAATGGACATCGCTTCATCTTGGTTGCGATTGACTACTTCACCAAATGGGTGGAAGCAGCTTCTTATGCTAACGTTACCAAACAAGTGGTTACCCGATTCATCAAGAAAGAAATCATATGCCGTTATGGAGTTCCTGAGAGAATCATCACTGACAATGGTTCTAACCTCAACAACAAGATGATGAAAGAGCTTTGTAAAGATTTCAAGATTGAACATCACAATTCTTCTCCTTACAGACCGAAGATGAATGGTGCTGTAGAAGCGGCGAACAAGAATATCAAGAAGATTGTGCAGAAGATGGTCGTTACGTACAAGGATTGGCATGAGATGCTGCCTTTCGCTTTGCATGGGTACCGTACCTCAGTACGTACGTCGACCGGGGCAACCCCTTACTCCCTTGTGTATGGTATGGAAGCGGTCCTACCTGTTGAAGTGGAGATTCCTTCTCTGAGAGTTTTATTGGATGTCAAGTTGGACGAAGCAGAGTGGATTCGAACAAGGTTTAATGAGTTGAGCCTTATTGAGGAGAGACGGCTAGCAGCTGTATGCCATGGACAGTTGTATCAGCGAAGGATGAAGCGAGCCTTTGATCAGAAAGTGCGTCCTCGAAGCTATCAGATCGGTGATCTAGTTTTGAAAAGGATCCTCCCTCCCGGTACAGATAACAGGGGCAAGTGGACTCCTAATTATGAAGGTCTGTATGTTGTGAAGAAGGTCTTCTCCGGTGGAGCCTTGATGCTTACAACTATGGATGGTGAAGATTTTCCGTCTCCTGTCAACTCGGATGTAGTCAAAAAATACTTCGCATAAATTGACCCGCTGGACAAAAAGAAAAAAAGAGTCCAGGCAAAAAATGGGCATCCCGGCGAACCAAAAAACAGAAAGAAAAGGTTCGGGCAAAAATTAGGGATAAAATGAAAAGAATTTGTACACCCGGTAAGTCGAAAACCCGCAAGGGCGGCTTAGGCAAAAATGGGTATCCCGGTGGATTGAAAACCCGAAAGGGCGATCCAGGCAAAAGTTAGGGATTAAAGCGAAGACTACAGTCTGAGTTGTCTGTACTTCATCAAGCTTTGTCGTCTGCCATCTCGAAAGATGTGATCCGTCCAGTCATTCTTCTCAGAAAGCAAGGAGTTGGGAGGAAAACTGATGATCTGTGAGTTATAACAGAATTGGGAAATAGTGGATGTCGTGTTCACGTTGCCATTAGGATAGATTTTTCTTTTTGTGCGCAATTACCTCTTTCTAGGAATTGCTTCCCAATGTATTTGCCTCTTCAGGCACATTATCAATCAATAAAAGTCGTTATTCAGATAAATAGCTTTTCTGTTTTTATTTTTACTGTTTTGTTTGCAAAATGTCCGAATTTTTGATAAGCATTGCATATAAGAACATGGAGGCTACACAACAATGTGCAGAAAGACGAAACATTTGAAAATCATTTTGAATGTTGAGGACACTTGAGCGTATCTTGTCCATGTATCCCCTGGGGCATTTTGTTGCGTTGTTTTTCAGATTGGCATCTGTGAGGACGTTTCCTCAGCAGATATTTTCCCCAAGCAAGTTTGGAAGCTATCAGAGCTATGTTTCCCTGCGGAGACGTCTGTGGATAGTGCTTTCTATTCCCCAACAGATCTAAGGATTGCCTATCCCCAGCAGGCCTGTATTTGCCGATTTCCTCCCCGAGTGAGGCAGGTTCATTGAATTTATCTCCAACATTTATCTGTGGACTGAAGGATATCCCCAGCGGAGTTTACCTTTTCCCAGCAGCAGTGCTATTCTTCAACATGAGTGTGAAGTCGCTTTACCATTCCTCGAGCAGAGTTCCCCGCAGAGTATTTCCCCAAGAGGAGTCTCCCCGCAGAGTCAGAGTATCTGATCATTTCGGCTCCCTAGCCAGGGTTCATTTGCATTTTGCATGTAGTAATCATTGCATCCTCAAATTGCGTAGCATTTCCATCCCATATGGAGCATTACGCCATAGAAAAATTCAAACATATGCATTCATGTGTTAACTTCACCAGACCGTATCCCCGGCAGAGGCGGGACATTTCATTCAACCAGTACAGCAAGTCTGCTACAGTTGCTCTTGACAGCATTCAGGATTGATATCCCCATAGAGGTTTATTCCCTCATCTGTTGGTGAAAGGAAAGCCTGCTTCTCCCCAGTGAGACCCCCCTGCAAGTGTTCAGCCTTGCCCTGTCATCCTATAAATGTCAGTATCCTGTCAGCACCCGCGT